>NC_140956.1:53294532-53822032 GCF_014529385.1 Adiantum capillus-veneris
GACTCGAGAGTATGGAGGAAGGGTTGCGGCCCTAGCGCAGTACCTTTCAAAGCTTTGCGAGTCGCCGATAGTAGTTTTTCACAATTCCATGTCACAAGAGGGTTCAATAGAAACTTACACATTCAAGACACTATCACGCTTCTTGGGTGGACCGTTGTTGCCCAAAAGTGCAGATAAAGTCATTCTTGTGGACAAAGTGTTTGCTAGAGATTGTTTTGGTTATTGCCCGGGCTATACAGGTGGTCGGGCAGCGTATTACTACACCTACATAGCAATGGCACTAGCTCTTGGTAGACAAAACCCAGATGAACTTTTAGAGTATGGCAAACATCTCATGATTCGTTACAAGGGTGACGTGCCAAAAAACAAAATTGAACCTTCAAAATCTTGATACAATTCAAGTAGCAATTGTATAAGATCATGTATTACATAAATTTTGTACAATGTCATCCACTCAGAGTATCTTTCTCCACTTGTGATTCACATACACCATTGTCTCTCTCCACCTTCGTTGACTTTCACGAGCTCCGGAGTTGTTGTATGCCATTGATCTTTTAACTTTTTGTTGTTGTAAATGTCTAATGGCTTGTGCTGTTGCTGAATTTGCCAAGACTTCTTTTGCCTGCATTCGATGAATGATTCTACGATAGAACCATTCAAATAGTTCTCTCAAACTGTTAGCCTTGATTCGAGAGCCACCATGTCGTGTGTGCCTGAAATAAGCATTTCTCGCCATGTAATGAGACTTTTCCATCCCTTGGGTATTCCATATTGCCGGGTTCCCATACTTTTGTATAAAATATGGTCAATGATTGAAGATGATGTGCTGGATATGAAAACAGATTAGTTAGAATGTTTTACAGTCACATATTTGCACATAAGAGAGAATGAAATACACGATAATACCATGTAGTGAGTAATCTGGGTGTCTGTCCATGTTGTCTTGAATGATTTTTTCAGAAGGTTGAGATTTTCCTTGAACTTGTTCATATCACCTTGTGACCAGTCATCTTTGTCGCACATCAAAAATAGGATGTCTATTGATCGCCAAACCTCAGCCTTCGCGTTACGAGTAGTTGGTTCTTGGTCTTTGACTGCAATATGTAGCTTTTTCCAGCTCTGATACTCTACCTTGCTAACATAAGATGTGTTATATATTTTTCCATGTTTTGTTAGCTTCGGATCTCTTGTACCTTGGGGCTTAGATAAAAACCTCCGTGCCTTCACCCCACCGATGGATGGTTTGCATGGGACATCCTTCTCAGCAGTTGATCTCTTTTCATCCCGCTGGATTTTCACATTGCCACCATGAAGCCCCATATCCGACAGTACCATTTCTAAGCACTGCAGGGCTACTTGTCGTTCTGCCAAGTTCTTAATCTTCCAAGCAAACCCGATGTATAAGTAGACCAATTTCTCCACAATTCTACAAAGGGCATGCATTGTATAAATGTGGACATTCACAAGTGGTATTTTCAAAACCGGTCGAAAAGCAGGATCCTCAATGTGACGTGTTGGAGCTTTTCTCCACCACTTTGGGTCCATGACCTTTGCAGGCTCCATGCAGAACAAACACGGCGACTTTGCCATTGCACCCATTCCACAATTATACATGCACTTTAATGTTTTGAGGTCACCTGCAAGATGCCACTGAACTTGAAAGTCTCCCCTTCCATCTAGACGTAGTACCTCTCCCTGGTTAGTCTGTAAATCAATCACCTCCGGAATATTAGTTCGATGGAACACCCAATATAGAATCTCATAATCTTCTTTCTTTACCTGCAACACAAAATAAATGAGACTTAAGTAGATGTGAACATTTGAGCTTACCTGATAATCTCGCTTACCTCAAACGCACCAAGCCACCATATGTTAGATTCTGATTGAACACTAAAATATAAAGGATCATCACTGGGACACTTTGAGAGGGCTCTATTCATTAAAGTAATAGTAACACGCTCTAGCTTTTTCTCTTTAACAAGCTCACACTCATCCAGTTTTAACACAAAATGTAATACCCCTCGTGACTCTTCAAATGTGATGTTGTAAAACTCCACCATTCTCTTCTGTAATATCCGCAGGTCCATAAAAATATTATTGAACTCATCATATGCCATGTTTGCTCCATGGCCACTGTAAGTTGCTTTAATATGAAAGGGCTGTCCAAGATAGTCTCCCTGTGCCTCGTTAAGCTGAAGCCTCTCTTTCCAAACACTTGAGGCTGATGGTAGAAGTTTGGATTTTATACCCTTCTTAACAAAGATGGATGAGACAGACTTTTGGATAGCCGAATATCCTCTTTTGCTTACACCAAGTGAATCAAGTGTGCCTTGTATCTCTTTTGCAGGCACTGAGTTCTTTGAAATAAAGCGGTCCACTACATTTCGTTGTAGGACTTTAAACTTCTTGTCATGTACTATATTTGCTGCCAGGCTTCTACTTATAAGTGGCTTCAATCTCTTTCCTATATTCGCTTTGGGGTCAATGTTTTCTTTGTCAGGATAGATTGAATCTCTACATGAAGACAATGCATAAGTAAATAACAAAAAATTTGCTTCACTAACACTATTTAGGCACATGAAAACAATGCATAACAAGAAAAAACAAAAAGATTACTTAACTAAGACAATGTAGCCAACCAAGAAGCATCACCTTAATGCTCGGATTCTTTTCTTGAGACCTCCTGATGCAACCTACAATGTTTCAAGATTGCGCAATTTCTTCTTTCGGATACGACCACCCAAGATGGTGTCCTTCATTTGACAACTTCGCACCTTTCCTTTTAGTTCTTGTACCTCTGTTTTATGTTGCAAAATGGTAACCTGATCTGTAGAATGTAAATGTGAAAGGCGAACAATCTCACATTGTTGAGCTTGGAGAATGCTCTTGTAAGTTTCAGCTTCTCTTGTAAGAGATTTACAATAACCCAGAAGGCCCTTTTCTCCATCACCAGCAAAGGTCAATAAGCTTGTAGGATTGACAAACGGTGGAGACGCATTAGTCATTGAATTCTTAGGGTAGAGAGAGCCTCTCGTCCAGATATCTATGTGTTTAGCTCCCTGAGCTCTGAGCGTGTCTATGGAAGCGGGAGGTATATGTGTGTTTGTTTTACTGCGCTTAATCAATGGTTGGTACTCATTGTCCAAATCAATGTGAAGGTGATATTTGGCTCGTTTCTGGGTAACATTTGTGCCATTTGAGGAGTGCGCCATTAGCCAAATGTGCAGGTTTAATGGAAAGTGAATAGCGGCTGCGCCTTCGTCCCTCCATGTTAGCCTCATTCCCTCCATATTGACGAGGTTCATTCAATGCAACTGAAAAGAGGATTATCCCTCAATCACTACGAACGAATGTTCAGAAGAGTAAGGAATCTACTTAAAGTACACTTTTTGAACTTTTACTAAGAAAGACCTAGCTCTTTTATTTGCCATTTTTTCTAGAGAGAGAGTGCGAAAAATACATTTTCTTAGAAGGCCCTCCAAATGACCTCCGAAATTCCCTAATGAGTGTTGATTCTCTATTGTGTAGAGCTCCTTCCATTTTGTTGTTGTGGGTTGGTTGTAGGTTGCGGACATGGTTTCGACCTTCTCCTTCTTCTTCTTGGCACTTGGCCTATGTATATCCACTGGGTTTGGCATGTTGGTTGACTCTCCCACTGCAAATCGATTACCGTTACGCCTGGCACTCGAGCTTCGATGGAGATGCGGAGTTCGTCTAGTTGTGCTTGGAGCTCTTCTTCTTCGGTCGTCCAATTAGCAAATCCTGCTAGCCATTCATCCATTCACAATAGTTTAGGGGTTTCAGTCTTGTAAACTGAAGGGTTTCATGAAAAGATCATCCATGGGGGCACCAAATGACGGGAGCAAAGCAAACCCCGAACCCCGACGGCCTCCAAAACACCGGGGACCGAATGGCGCGCCTCGAGCCTGTCATGGTAAAGCAAACAGGGGGCACCACCTAGCTTCAGCGGCTAGGACGCAAACAACACACCACCGTAACAAATTTTTCATCCAAGAGAGATGGATGCTTGGGAGTAATGATGAAGAGGAAAGGGAATGAGATCAAGTGAGAGAGAGAGAGAGAGAGAGAGAGAGAGAGAGAGAGAGAGAGAGAGAGTGAGGGAGGGGGTATAGCGGCTTAGTACTTAGGCACCACAAAAGGATGGCGAATCCACACACCCTTCACACATACACAAGCTCACTCCAAACACAAGACTAGGTGGCGATTCCACACACCTCACATGGGCAAAACATTGCAAGAAAACATACTCACAAAACCTCAAGCTTTATTTAGAGAATAAGGCGATGAAATGGGGAGCATAGGGTAGGGAAATGAGAAGGGAGAGCGTGGTAGAGCACATGGCGGATAGGTGGGAGTTGATGGTGAAAACTCGCACAAGGGTTATGGCCATCATCCTTCATTTAGTTTCCCTTCATCTTCCATAGCCCAAGGGTGTAGAGGTCATGCTCAAGACGAGCATGGTGATTGCGGTGATGGTGATGGTGTGGGTGTGTGTGTGTGCACTAGGCACACACAGTGCATAGTGTACTCTTTGGTGATGGTGTGTGTCCTTAGTGTGATGGTGACCCCTCTTTATATAGGGGAGGAGGGGGGAGAAATCATTATCTACATAGGCCATGTGACTGTGGGCCCCACTTGTTTGGCTGTGTGTATATGTGCCAGAACAGCAGTCTCATGAGAGAGAGACTAAGAGAGAGAGATGGGTTGATGAAAAAAAGTGAGAGGTGACATGGAGAATAAAGTAATTACAAGAGGGGAGTGTGTTCAGAGGTGAATCTGTGTGCAGATGTGTGTGAACACAAGAAAAATCAGGTAACCACCGGGTGGGGATGGGTCCGTGGGCACCTTTTTCAGTGAAACTGAGTGTGTGTGAGTGTGGGGGAGGTTATTTAGCTACAAGACAAGAGACATGGCGCCCTTTAGAGAGAGAGAGGGGGGTATTTGGGTCATGGGATATGATAGGAGAGAGAAAGAGGGGGTGGGGTATACTATTTTGGAAGATAGGGTAAGTTGCATGTGAGTTAGGGTGCATTATTGGTGAGTTATAATGCATTATTGGTGAGAGGTGGGGTAGCTTGAGGGGAGAGAGAAAGGAAAAAGGACAAGGGAAAGAGAGAGGGGAGTTGACCTTTTGAGTGGAGGAGAGGAAAAGGGACACCCGGCGGGGCAACAGTGAAGAAAAAGGAGGCAAGGTGGGGATGGGCTACCCCACAGGCATGAGGTGGCCTATTTTACCTTTCTTATATATTTACATAATCATACTTTATTTTTTTTCTTACTTTTTCCAATGCCTTTTATCACTCCCTCCCTAAGAGGGGGTTTTCATGGGGTGGGGATGATAGAAGAGGGGTATGGGAGCTTGGATTGTGAAAAGCCCCCATCACCGTATCCTGGTCAATCATGCATAGTCCACATAAGAAGTTCATGGATCCTTGCATGCTATTGTCCTATTGGCACCCTAAATGTTGCGTCAGTGGATCTATTGGTAGAATGCCACCACATCAACTTTGCAATGGAACCACAACGAAACATGTTTTTTATCCTAGGAATAATAGGGAAATGCCGCAACACTTTAGGTGGCACTGTCTTGCCAACTGCATCTTGTTTGTAGCACATTGCTCCGCACTTAGGATACGACATACAATTTGCAAATTCATTGCGAAAAAGAATGCAATCATTTCAACATGCATGAATCTTATTGTAGTCCAAGCCAACTAAGGTCAATAGTTGCTTTGCGTCTGGCATGGAGGGGGGCATTTCATTGCCAGCCGGGAGAAGTTGCTCCCGCAACAACCTGTTTAAGCCACATTAAATTAAAAAGCTCCCCACGCACATCACCGTTGCAATCGAAAAATCTCTTTTGTAAAAATTACCACTACAACATAACATGAAGATATCGACGGCCATGCCTTTCCACGCATATATCGACAGAATTAGAGCACATCGATATAGGCGTCGATATCCGCGTCGCAAAGAATGTCGCTATATGCGCGGGAAGGCTTATTTGCCACGCTTATATCGACGCAGTCACCCACGGGTATATCGACTCTCATTGCGACGCCAAAAAATTTGGGGGAAAAAAGGAAAATCCGCTCGCGCAGGCGCCATTTTCGCGTGCTCAAATCGTGGCCAAAACCTGCTGTGCAGGTATTATGTCACTCTCCCTCCCCCCACCAACCCCTCTCTCTCTCTCTACATCGTGTGTGTGTAGGAAAGAGAGAGAGAGAGAGAGAGAGAGAGAGAGAGAGAGAGAGAGAGAGAGAGAGAGAGAATTAATGTATACGCGTAGGAAATTAAAATTAAAGACAAAAAATTTGAAGAGAGAAATGAAATGAAATGTTATATTAACGTCTTCGAAAGGCCAAAGTGACCTATGAGACAAGAAAGTTACAATGTGGTGGATCTGATACAAAGTCAGAGTAAAATGATAACAAAATGACAAAATAAAATATTATGGAATCCTAAACTGCTTGGTGTGGACTAAACGGCTAAAACAGCTAGCTGGGATAGGTAGAGCATAGGAGATCCAGCATCTGTCGTTGGCGGATCTCATCAATCGAGCCAAAGTGACTGGATCGTCTGATGCAGCCTATGACTTCATTTGACCAGCTCAAAATACATTTGAAGCTCAACTCTCACCTTTACACATAAAAGTCCTCTAGGGAGCAACAACAACGCCGTCGTTGCTCTTAGAGACAAGCTTCCTCCTCAAAAAAGGTTGGGCGGGGGCATATAAGAAGCTGTAGGTCAAACGGATAGAAGAAACGCCCAAAATAAAAGCCATTTTTGAAGTCCGATTGGGTTTTTCTACGGAAAAACGCAAATGACGGATCTCATCAATCGAGCCAAAGTGACCTGGATCGTCTGATGCAGCCTATGACTTCATTTGACCAGCTCAAAATACATTCGAAGCTCAACTCTCACCTTTACACATGAAAGTCCTCTAGGGAGCAACAACAGTGCCGTCGTTGCTCTTAGAGACAAGCTTCCTCCTCAAAAAAGGTTGGGGGGGGGGGGGGGGGGGGGGGGGGGGGCATATAACAAGCCGTAGGTCAAACAGATAGAAGAAACGCCCAAAATAAAAGCCATTTTTGAAGTCCGACTAGGTTTTTCTATGGAAAAATGCAAACGGACTTCATAAACGGCTTCTTCGTCGTAGGTCAAATCCGGTTGCGTTTTTCTATGGAAAAATGCAAACGGACTTCGAAAATGGCTTCTATGCTTACTGAAACCATTCGTAGTCCATTCGGTAGTCTTAAGGCAATGTCAAGAGCGTGTATGGCAAGCCGTAGGTCAAACGGACAGAAGAAACGTCAAATACACAAGCCGCAGGTAAAATCCGGTTGCGTTTTTCTACGGAAAAACGCAAACGGTCTTCGAAAACTGATTCTATGCCTACCGAAACCATCCGTAGTCCATTAGGTAGTCTTTAGGCAATGTCAAGAGTGCGTATGGCAAGCCGTAGGTCAAATGGATAGAAGAAACGCCAAATACACAAGCCGTAAATCAAATCCGATTGCATTTTTCTACGGAAAAACGCGGACGGACTTCGGAAACTGATTCTACGCCTACCGAAACCATCCGTAGTCCATTAAGTAGTCTTAAGGCAATGTCAAGACCGTGTATGGCAAGTCGTAGGTTAAAAGGACAGAAGAAACGTCAAATACACAAACCGTAGGTCAAATTCGGTTGCGTTTTTCTACGAAAAAATGCAAACGGACTTCGAAAATGGCTTTTATGCCTACTGAAACCATCCGTAGATGATTAGGTAGTCTTTAGGCAATGTCAAGAGCGCGTATGGCAAGCCATAGGTCAAACGGATAGAAGAAACGCCAAGTACACAAGCCGTAGGTCAAATCCGATTGCGTTTTTCTATGAAAAAAGGCAAACGGACTTCGGAAATGGCTTCTATGCCTACCGAGACCATCCGTAGTTCATTAAGTAGTCTTAAAGCAATGTCAAAAGCGTGTATGGCAAGCCGTAGGTCAAACGGATAGAAGAAACGCCAAATACACAAGCCGTAGGTCAAATCCGGTTGCGTTTTTCTACGGAAAAACGCAAACGGACTTCGGAAATGGCTTCTATGCCTACTGAAACCAGCCATAGACGATTAGGTAGTCTTTAGGCAATTTCTAGAGCGCGCATGGCAAGCCGTAGGTCAAACGGATAGAAGAAACGCCAAATACACAAGCCAGAGGTCAAATCCGGTTGCGTTTTTCTACGAAAAAACGCAAACGGACTTCGGAAATGGCTTCTATGCCTACCGAAACCATCCGTAGTCTATCAGGTAGTCTTAAAGCAATGTCAAGAGCGCGTATGGCAATCCGTAGGTCAAATGGATAGAAGAAACGAATAGCCGTTGGATGTTGAATAAACTATGGAACTAAAAGAGGCAAAGGGGTTTTGCCCGCTACATGCATTGCCATGTACACCTGGGAGTGCACGTATGTGTCTACCCATATAGGATTTGATCAATAAAGACGAGATTTTGACCTGGTGGTCCTGATCTCCATACACCTCTGGACCGAGGTGTACGGAGATTGGGCAAGACTAGAGAATGCGAGGTAGTTTACATTGTGAGGAGTATATATATATTAAAACAATATTCATAATCACCGTAGGTAGCACCGTCATCAACTAACATGGAGGAAAAGATTGCATGCTCATGCACGCTCTGTAAGTATCAAATCCTGCGCAAGCGTAGGATATGTAATGAGCATGTGCACAAGTACGGAGAGTTTGCTAAAGAAACCGTACAGAATCTACGATACAACTCCTAGGGAATGGGCATTGATTTTCGCGACATAGCACCTACATCCGAGAGAGAGAGAAAAAGGATTATGCGTGAAGGTCCGACCAATATAGAGCCAAGGATGGAAGCAGAAAAGGACTTACAGACAAAAGACGACGGCATGGAGGAGATGCTGGATGCCTTCTTCCAGACAAGCGAGGAGAACGCTAACGAAGCAACACCAGAAGCCGTGCGCCTATCTCCTGAAGACATGTTGAGGAAGTTGGCACGTCAACCAATTTATGAAGGCGCCAAAATATCGACGCTTCGTACTTGTCTGGCGTTTTTGAATCTTCAGTCAGTGTACGGGTGGTCAGATGCAAGCGTCACTGCTTTGTTTAGGTACATAATTTACAAAAGAGATTTTTCGATTGCAACGGTCACGTGCTTGGAAAGCTTTTTAATTTAATGTGGCTTAAACAGGTTGTTGCGAGAGCAACTTCTCCCGGCTGGCAATGAAATGCCCCCCTCCAGGCCAGACCCAAAGCAACTATTGACCTCAGTTGGCTTGGACTACAATAAGATTCATGCATGTCCAAATATTTGCATTCTTTTTTGCAATGAATTCGCAGATTGTCTGTCATGTCCTAAGTGCGGAGCAATGCGCTACAAACAAGATGCAGTTGGCGAGACGGTGCCAGCTAAAGTGTTGCGGCATTTCCCTATTATTCCTAGGATAAAAAGCATGTTTCGTTGTGGTTCCATTGCAAAGTTGATGCGGTGGCATTCTACGAATAGACTCACTGACGCAACATTTAGGGTGCTTGCTGATTCAAAGACCCGAAGGCACATTGAAGATACCTGGCCACATTTTAAGAGTGAACCACGCAATTTGCGTTTGGGCATGGCAATGGATGGAGTCAATCCATTTGGCTTGAGAAGCTCGTCATGGAGCACTTGGCCTGTGTGCCTCATCAATTACAACCTCCCGCCGTGGCTTGCCATCAAGAAGGGTCATTTGATATTAAGCTTGATTGTACCTGGTAAGTTCAAGGCAAAAAACATGGATGTTTATCTAGCTCCACTAGTTGACGAGCTCCAGGAGTTATGGCATGGGATCGACATAGCAGATGCGGTTGAACCAGTAGGACAACAACATGCAAGGATCCATGGACTTCTTATGTGGACTATCCATGATTGGCCAGGATACGGAGAAGCTTCTAGTAATGGTTCTTGATTTACAAAATTCTCACTATTCGCAAGCACTTTGCCTTGGCCTGATTCATGCTTTAATATATACAGGGCTAACAACTTCGGGATACAATGCATGTCTAATTTGCGGGCAGTCTTTGGATGTGTGCTATTCTGCCTCTCTTCGAAAGACAATTTATCAAGGCCACCACCGTTATCTTCCAGATGGCCATCACTTGCACGAAGGTCAGCTTGGTCGCATCGAATGCTGTCCTATGCATGTACAAGAGTGGCGTCGCCGATGGGAGAAACATGAGGGGCAACCTGTTCCAAGAATGAAACGTTTGTCCATTCTCCATTCGTTGCGGTACTGGGGTGATCTACTAATTGACCATTTGCTGGATCCAATGCATATATTCAAGAATGTGGGAGAGCTCCTCTGGAAGACAATCATGGGAATGAAAGACAATCGAGCTTCACGAGATGATTTGCAGTCAGTTGGAAAGATACCAGAGCTGTGGCCTTTGACCAATGTAGCTGGCCAAACAAAACTTCCAAGAGCTCCATGGGTATTGCTAAAAAACGAAGAGCGACAAGTTAAAAGGGTGATTTCAGAGTTCGGACGCCAACAGGATATATGCGATGTCTCAAGACAGCATTCACCCGTGACGATCAACTGTCAGGACTGAAATCTCACGACTGGCATAAGTTCTTGCAATTCATTCTTCCAATTGCGATCAAGGGGTGTTTAACAGAGGAAGTGTGGACCTGCATATACAAGATTTCAGAGCTAGTGCGATGGGTCTCTTCCAAGGAGATACAGGAGGAATCTATTGCACTCGCAAGGGCTAACTCCATTGAGGCAGTTTGCATGATTGAGAAGTATCTACCCACGAGCTGCCTAACTATCCAAATGCACTTGCTCGTCCATGTAGTAGATGAGGTTGCAGTGGCAGGTACAGTCCACAGCCGTTGGATGTTCTTTCTAGAGAGGTTCATGAAAACACTTAAGGGTTTTGTTCGCCAAAAAGTGCGTCCAGAGGGGAGCATGGTAGAAGGATGGCTGGTGCAAGAGTCTCTTGTATTGACGACCGAATTTCTATCCGTTTCTGACCCAGAAATGCCTCGACTGTGGAGCGATGAGGAGGATGCAAGACTGGGGGGAGAGGAGCCGCAAGGGCAAGGGGTGCCGAAGAAAATGAATGATGCCATGCGAGAAAAGATCATGAAGTTCTGTATACTAAATTCAGCGCGGATGCAAAAATGGCTTGAAAGGTACGAAGAAGAGAAAGAGAGACGTAATAGGGAGCGATAGGATTTCTGGCGAAGCCGAACGACTAGAGGTTTACCCTTGCCAGACTATCTCGCTCCTCTACGTGAATTCCCTACAATGGCATGGTTGGACAAGACAGTGAGAGTAGCTCGACAGATCGGAGAACCCATATCTCTAGAAGAGGAAGAGCTGGCTATTGGATGTGACTGGAAGTATCATACATACATGGCACTGTGGTCGCATGGAAAGCATTTCAGAACACAACAAATTGACAGCAGAAGAAACACGTTTGACAGTGGGGTAATGGTTAGTTTCATGCAAAAGAGCAGGGCTAGTGCCAGAGACACGAATGAGAGCACTAGCAACCTAGATTACTGTGGTCTGGTGTCAGATATCCTGAAAGTAAGCTTCAGGCCGTTTGATATGTTTTTGTTGGATGTGAAGTGGTTCAAGGTGATTACTTCTGGTCGCAATGCAACGGTACGCAGAGATGGAAACAAACTTGTGCAAAGAGATTCTACAAAGGTTTGGACAGATGCGAGCGACACATTTGCTCTCCCCGAACATTGCAAGCAAGTGGTCTTTGTACCGGACCCTCGAGAGTGACAGTGGTGGTTTGTGGTTCAGGTTGCTCCAAGAAATAAACAAGTATTTGAAGGGCAAGATCTGCTAGAGGAAAGTCAGTCAGACGACGTCCATACCACTGTGACATTAGATGAGATGGACAAAGGTATGGCAGAGGAAGCTGACAGATATACGAGGGATGACGCAGACGAGCCAGAATTGACACTTGTAGATGAAGATGCAATGGATGAAGACAATCTGCCAGAACGAGTTGGGGCAGAGTTATGTTTGCAATTAGAGGTAGACGATGAAACGGTGCAAGATCTTATCGATGATGCCTCACTCGTCGAGGCCTAGGCCTGTAAGTGTTTGTGTAAAGACTTTGATTTAAAATTAAGCTTAAAGTTAATTTAAACAACTGTGTTCTGATGCTTTATTTTACTTTCTTTGTGCAGGACTTTAGTATGGTAGACCAGTTTCCAGATCTCGCTTCTATGAGTGCAGATGCATTCACGGGCTTTATTACACGGATGACGCCTGCTCATATGGCAGAGGCTTCTCAGTACTGGGTAGCCAGAGGCACGGGTAATACGCCTCCGGTCTTCACACTCGAGGGTCCGACGCCTAGGGGGGGACACCTAGGGGGGGGGGAGGGGGACGCCTATGGGTACGAAGCCTGCTTCTCCCATCACGGCCGCTTCGACACCTAGGGGTGGGACAGAGGCGGGTATGTCCTCATCTCCGCAGCACAGGCGCACTCGTCGATCTCGGCGATCATCAGGTGGAGATGGTGGTTGCTGTGGAGGAGGGTCCATAGATGCTTCGACCCCTCCTCGCTCACGACCCCCGTCCTACCCAGGCACACCTCTCGACACACCTCTTGGCACACCTCGGACACCTTGGGGGACACACGATCCTAGTGCCTCCAAGCTCTATACTGTCGGGACTGAGATGAGACAGCGGATTCGCCAGCTCACGGAGCTACAATTTTCGACCAGCATTCTGATGTCTTGGGATCAGCAGGAAAAGGACAAAGTCACTTACATAGTGGAGACCATCCTGAGAGAGTACCAGCTTGCTCCGGGTTCAGACGTTGTTCTGAGGAGGTGGATCAAGGGTGTTGCACGGGACACCGTGAAACATTGACGAGATGCAGCTCGGAAGGCTTTCAGGACCGGCTCGCCGAAGCCTTCGGGCATCCCACACGAGATGTAGCTGCAAATCAGGGAGGATGAGCGGACAGCGGCCACGCGGTTCACACAGCAGCGTGAGGCCGCGCAGATACGACAGACGACCAAGGCGACATCTCATCTTGGTAGCGGAGGCTTCGACACCTTTCGTTATGAGTTTGTGAGTTTCTAATCCAATCTTAACTATGGCGTTTTTTAAAACGCGATGAATCATGTATTCTTATTACTCTGATTTTTGTATAAACGCAGAATCTTGCGATGCATTGAGTTCCGACACGTCAGGAGGAGTCAGATGGATATCGCAGAGGTATCAACGAAGTATTGAATGATCTTGATGCTTCAGGAGAGCCCGTAGACTGGGCGGCCTTACAGTCTCGCTGATCGCTTGAGGTGAGACGTTAATATGTGTGAGTTGATTTAATTAAGTAATTATATGTGAAGTAATATCAATACTAATTTTGTGAGTTGTCCTATGTGCAGGTTGTGACGCCTAGTCATCAGTGGACCGGATTTTATATATACGCTTTGTGAGACACAGACACGCTTATGTGTCTCCTTTTGTATAGACATATATATATGGTTATGATTATTGTTTAGACAGTTATTGTTTTCCTGACCCTCATGGTTATTGTCATTGTCATTGTATAGACATGGTTATTTCTCCTATTCTTGTATAGACATATATAGTTATGGTTATGGTTCGTTATGGTTATGCTTTTAAGTTATGGTTATGGTTCGTTATGGTCATTGGCCTTAAATCTCATGTGAGATCCTACATGGATAGCATGTAGGAGGCGTATACATGATTTTTTTTTTTGAAAAGTTTATGTAAAAACGAAGGGAACTCTGCCAAAATTTCTGCGGGAGCACGGTTGATTTTGGTGCTGCTCGTTTTCTTGGGCAGAGGGCAGAAAGTCTGGCTGTGGTGGCTGTGTCCATCTTTTCACTGGGCACAGGCCAGGCTACCTGCCCTCTGTCCAAGAAAATTTTTTCTGTTATGGTCGTCGATATCTGCATCACAAATGAAGCCTTTCCATGCAGATATCAACGCAAATAGAAACAGGTTCACAGGGACGTCTAGATCGACGCAGATATCGATGCCGTGCGTTGATATATGCGTCGATGACAGATTGTTTGGTTGTAGTATACGTACCTAAACAAAGCAGTGCCGCTTGCATCTCACCACCCGTACATTGACTGAAGATTCAAAAACGCCAGACAAGTACGAAGCACAGATATTTTGGCGCCTTCATAGATTGGTTGTCATGCCAACTTCCTCAACATGTCTTCAGGAGATAGGCGCACGGCTTTTGGTGCTGCTTCGTTAGCGTTCTCCTCGCTTGTCTGGAAGAAGGCATCCAACATCTCCTCCATGCGGTCGTCTTCTGTCTGTAAGCCCTTTTCTGCTTCCATCCTTGGCTCTATATTGGTCGGACCTTCACGCATAATCCTTTTTCTCTCTCTCTCTCTCTCAAATGTAGGTGTTATGTCGCGAAAATCAATGCCCGTTCCGTAGGAGTCGTATCGTAGATTTTGTATGATTTCTCTAGCAAACTCTCCGTACTTGTGCACATGCTCATTACATATCCTACGCATGCGCAAGATTTGATACTTGCAGAGCGTGCACGAGCATGCAATCTTTTCCTCCATGTTAGTTGATGGCGTTGCCATCTACAATGATTATGAATGTTGTTTTAATATATATACTCCTCACAATGTAAACTACCTCGCATTCTCTAGTCTTGCCCGATCTCCATACACCTCAGTCCGGAGGTGTACGGAGATCAGGACCACCGGTCAAAATCTCGTCTTTATTGGTCAAATCCTATATGGGTAGACACATACGTGCACTCCCAGGTGTACATGGCAATGCATGTAGCGCCCGGATGTAGCGGGCAAAACCCCTTTGCCTCTTTTAGTTCCATAGTTTCTTCTAGAGGGAGAGAGTTTCTGTCCTTTTCACACAATTGGTCAGCCAACCTAACTCTTTCACGCCGACTTTCTCTATCTACTATCTCTCTCTCTCTCTCTCTCTCTCTCTCTCTCTCTCTCTCTCTCTCTCTCTATATATATATATATATATATATATATCACTCTCTAATCTCTCTATTTCTCTCTCTCTCTCTCTCTACGTACCCTTTCTCTCGTTCTTTCTCTCTCGATCTCGCTCTCGCTATCTCTCTTTCTCTCTCTCTTGATCTCGCTCTTGCTATCTCTCTTTCTCTTTCTCTCTCACTCTCTCTATTTAGTTTCCTTTCTTTCTCTCTCTCTCTCTCTCTCTCTCTCTCTCTCTCTACGTACCCTATCTCTCAATCTCACTCTCACTCTCTCTCTTTCTCTTTCTCTCGCTCTTGCTCTCTCTCTTCCTCTCTCTCTCTCTCTCTCTCTCTCTCTCTCTCTCTCTTTCCCTATCTCTCTCTCTCTCTCTGTCTCGCTCTCCACTTCCCTATCTCTCTCTCTCTCTCTCTCTCTCTCTCTCTCTCTCTCTCTGTATATATATATATCACTCTCTTTCTCTCTCTCTCTCTCTCTCTCTCTCTCTCTCTCTCTCTCTTTCTCTCTCTCTCTATTCCCTCTCTCTCTCTCTCTCTCTCTCTCTCTCTCTCTCTCTCTCTCTCTCTCTCTCTCTTCTCCTCTCTCTCTCTCTCTCTCTCTCTCTCTCTCTCAGCCGTTTTTTGACCTAGTAGACAGCAATTCACTCTTTTGACCATAACTTGCTCATCCGAACTCCGATTTAGGTGATCTATAGCCTCAATCGAAGAGCACGAAGCCCTCTACGCATTGATGTAAAGACATAATTTTTCTGTGTAATGGAAGGCTTTGCTGTAACAGCATCTCAGAACTGAAAAAACTGTCAAAACTTTGCGTTTTTGTTGCCGACTTGAAGGCAATGTCAGACAAAACTCGCAAGGGTGGAAAAGCCACACTCGCCATGGAGAATGATGCAAAATCTCCAAGGAATTTGGATGCTAATCCAACCACATCGTCTACAACAACGGAAGCAATGATCATGGCTTACTTGATCTAGTTACAAGAAACCGTCAACAAGCAAGGTGAAGAGTTGCGCGCACTTGCAATGGAGAATGGTACTTTAAGAGTTCTCGTTGTGGAGAATGAGCACCTCAAGAAGGTTCTTGAAATGCAAACAACACGCTTGATGCATCTTGAGAATGAAGTTCAAGAATGTAAACGCTCTCTTGTGGACATGAATGTAGTGAAAGAGCGCTTGAGCAAAGTTGAGAGTGATCATGTATTGAAAGAGGAAACGATAGATACAATACGACATGATGTATGTGAGATGAGAAATGCATCCAAATCATGGGCTGATATATGTAAGGATAATGTGGTTTCTACATCTCCTATCACGCAAGCCGTTGTCCAAGCAAAGAATGTAGAGAATGTGGACACTCAAGAATTGCAAGAACGACAAAAACGCTCAAAGAACATCGTCATTCGTGGAATCAAGGAGGAAAGCATGGAAACACCCCAATCTCTTGCGGTTGCTATTGAAGAGTTTTTTGCTACACACTTTGGCATGTCAGGAATCATGGCTTATGGTGCACATCGAGTTGGAAAACAAGGAGTCCCTCGCTCGGGAGAAAGACCTATTGTATGTACCATGGCTGATGAGGTAAAAAGAAAGATCATCCTTGACAATGGTTGGATCTACCTCAAAGGAACGGGTTGTAATGTATATGAGGATCGCACTCTTATGCAACAAAATGTACGTCGCAAAGCATACGAGGAAAGAAGCAAGAAGGTTAAGGTATCATCTCAAGAAGAAAAGGCACTTGAGGAGGATGCAAGTCTACCCAACAAATAGGGACACATGATCTATGAGACCAACTCACGCTTGCGAATAAGCTTTTGGAATTGTAATGGGTATCCATGGAATGCGGGAATTGGCATTGATGAGCTTACCAATGACTCCGATGTGATACTTCTTGTCGAAACATGGGAGCATGATGCGCAACGAATTCTTGGATTTGACAAATACGATGTACATTCTTTGATGTGGGCCAAAAATGCAAAGCAACGAAGAGGCCAAGGAGGCGTAGCATGTATGACCAAAAAGGGTTTGAAAGATGTTTCCATTGTCAAAGAAGATAAGTATAAACGCTACTTATGGCTGAAAATCAGCCCACCAAATGGTCAAGTCATGTTTGTGGCCGGCTGCTACATTCCTCACTATGACTCCAACTTTTATGCTCGCTTGAATATGGATAGAGATCAGCCCTTTGTTGAACTAGAGGAAGACATTGCTCATTACAAGGATCAAGGTGAAGTCATTGTTTTTGGAGACATGAATGCTCGCACAAATATGTTACAACACGACACACAACAAGTCGACATGCCGCATGTATCAAGACGAGTGGATGACTCATACATGTATAATCGAAGTTCTAATGATGCAAAATAAGTGGATCACTATGGAAAGTCACTTCTACATATGTGCAATAGTACCGGAATGCTCATTGCAAATGGTGTATCTCTATGGCAAGGCACCAATGACTTTACATGTAGAAAGCACAATGGTGCTAGCGTGATTGACTATATGTTGTTCTCAGAAGCCACTCTAGAATGCATACAAAGCTTTACACTTGGTGAATGGAATCCGGAATCGGATCATAGGATGTTATGTATTGACCTCAAGTGTGGTAAACGGCCCGAGCATGTAGCCTCCAATCATGATGTGAATCATTTGTACCTACATCTAGACTTCAAACGAGCACTTATATATGCTGATATGGTGGACCAAATGTTAAGCATGATAGAGCATCAAGGGAGCCCAACATTAGAATGCAAGTGGAAAGTTTTCAAAGAAGTAATTTTCTCTTGTGCGAAGGAATGCTTTTCGGCGAAACACATGTCTTGCAAAAGGTCTAAGAAGGGTAGCACCAAGAAGAAATGGTTTGACATGGAATGTAGTCAAGCCCGAAAACACTTGCTAAGATTGGATGCAATCAAAGACAAGGAAGTTTACTTGGAATGTTCACACACATACAAAGCACTTGTTCAAAAGAAGAGGAGAAGGTGGGAAGTCGAAAAACAACTTCTTTTAGCACAAGAGAAAGCACATGCATGTGGCAAGTTTTGGCAAAATCTAAAAGGCAAGCGCGTTGAGAGCTTTGGTGACTTGACTCTTGAGGATATGTATATGCATTGTAAGAACCTCTATGAGCAACCCAATGTTGATAAGATGGAGGGTTGTAGCTCCCTTCCATTTATGTCTCCCTTCTTTACCTTTGAAGATGTATGCCGCGCGCTTGAGAAACTTGCTACTCGCAAGGCAGGTGACCTTCAAGGTGTCAAGGCTGAAATGATTAAATGGACAAGCAAGAAAACACGATATTGGATATGCGATATGTTTAACCTTGCACTTCAGTATGGCATGCCTCATGATTGGAGTGCAAATTGGATCAAACCTTTGCACAAAGGAGGAGATGTAAACAATGTGAACAACTATCGCACTATAATGGTTGGTTCTTTGATGGCAAAGTTATTTGGATGTATCATGGAGATGAAGATAAGTGAATGGGCTGAAAAGAATGGCAAACGTGCGCTTGGCCAAGCAGGTTTTCGAAAGCATCATAGCACTATTGATCACCTTGTCACTCTTCGAGTTCTTATGGAAGCGTCTCGATTGAAAGGAAAAAAGTTGTATTGTTGTTTTGTGGATTTCAAGAAAGCTTTTGACATGGTACCACGAGGAAATCTTTGGAGACGTATGCAAAGCCTTCAAGTGCCGAGAGAATTTATGCATGCAGTCTTTCGCATCTACCAAAAAGTGATATGTCGATTACGTATGGGAGATGGAATTTCAGAATTTTTTGCAAGCACTATTGGTGTCAAACAAGGATGCCCACTTTCCCCAACCCTCTTTGGGCTACTCATTGATGAATTGGAATACATGGTTCTTGATTTTATGCAGCAAGAAGGCATAGAAGAGGTTAAGATTGGAAATGCGGTGATCATGCTTTTGCTTTATGCCGATGATGTAGTGCTCTTGGCACATACCTTAGAAGATGCACAAAAGCTTATGAGTGTCTTGGAACGCTTTTGCCTACATAGCGGGCTGATCGTGAATGGATCCAAAACCAAGGTTATGCTTGTAAAGACCCTCAATGACGAAAATCCATGCATTGTATACAACAATGAGAAACTTGAAGTGGTAGATCACTTCAAGTACCTTGGCCTTGAGGTTCCATCCAATCATAAATGGAAGGATTGTGCAATGCGTCGCTTGGAAGCCGGAAAGAGGGCTTATTATGCATTTGAGAACATGTGCAATGCAGGAGAGATCAAGTGTTGGGCTCTCAAAAAGTACCTCTTTGACACATTGGTGACACCGGTGCTTCTTTATGGAGTGGAGGTGTGGGGTGGAAGCATCGGGAAGTCTACTTGGAAAGAGTTTGAGAATGTCCAAAAGCGTTTTCTCACCAACTTTCTCCAAGTCAAGACACAAACACCCTACATGCTCTTACTTCTTGAGTCCGGATCGCTTCCCATTGAGGTCTTGGGCATGGAAAGGGTTGTGGAGTACATGCGTAAGACACAACGTAGCCCTTTGCATCGACTTCCTAGAATCGCATATGAAGCAAGTCAAAAGGTTCAAAAGACATGCAAGAGCAAAATACTAAGTTCGGGGTGGATTCTTGATATCAAGAAATGGTTTGGAAGATGGGATGCATGTCACTTGGTCAAGGATGCGTCGATCGACTCCCAAGTTAATGAGGCCTTCTTACAACGCCAATGTATCATGGCTTGGGAGAAATCCGGAGGTTCTCGCTTCAGCCATTACACCACACACGTTGCCCCAAACTACAAATCTCTCTTCTTCTCGGAACGAGGTAACCGAACCCATTCCTACATCCTTGAGCCCATCCCGTTGAGTGCGATCCGCACCATTGCCTCCATTCGTCTTAGCTCCCATTCTCTACGCTGCGAGACAGGACGTTGGGGCACTGGCGAGGAGTGTCATCGACTTTGCACCTTATGCCCTCGTCAAGTGCGAGAGAGTGAGTACCACACACTACTTGAGTGCTCAGCTTTTGACCACATTAGGTCCTCTTTTCCCCATATATTCAGCCATGAGCTCTCCCTACATACCTTCCTCTCCCAACCACGATGTGGACTCTCTATTGCGACGCTCATTTCAGCCATTTTTGAGCATCGAGAGTCACTTATGAACTCCACTCACACCACGTGACATGTTCATTTGGTCCCATAGGTCATATTTGACCTCCCAGGACAATAATAGAACTATCTATCTATCTATCTATCTTTCTCTCTCTCTCTCTCTCTCTATATATATATATATATCACTCTCTATCTCTCTATTTCTCTCTCCCTCTCTCTCTCTCTCTCTCTCTCTCTCTCTCTCTCTCTCTCTCTCTCTACGTACCCTATCTCTCGTTCTTTCTCTCTCGATCTCGCTCTCGCTATCTCTCTTTCTCTCTCTCTGTCTCTCGCTCTCGCTCTCACTATCTCTCTTTCTCTCTCTCTCTCTCTCTCTCTCTCTCTCTCTCTCTCTCTCTCTCTCTATTCCCTCTACTTCCCTCTCTCTCTCTCTCTCTCTCTCTCTTCTCTCTCTCTCTCTCTATATATATATATATATATATATATATATATCACTCTCTATCTCTCTATTTCTCTCTCTCTCTCTCTCTCTCTCTCTCACTCTCTCTCTCTACGTACCCTATCTCTCGTTCTTTCTCTCTCGATCTCGCTCTCGCTATCTCTCTTTCTCTCTCTCTCTCTCTCTCTGTCTCTCGATCTCGCTCTCACTATCTCTCTTTCTCTCTCTCTCTCTCTCTCTCTCTCTCTCTCTCTCTACGTACCCTATCTCTCGCTCTCGCTCTCGCTATCTCTCTTTCTCTTTCTCTCGCTCTCACTCTCTATTTTCCTCTCTCTCTCTCTCTCTCTCTCTCTCTCTCTCTCTCTCTCTCTATTTCCCTATCTCTCTCTCTGTCTCGCTCTCCACTTCCCTATCTCTCTCTCTCTCTCTCTCTCTCTCTCTCTCTATATATATATATATATATATATATCACTCTCTTTCTCTCTCTCTCTCTATGTATGGATTCCAAACGGGCACCAATGTACATTGAAATGGTTGACAAAAATTATGGATGACAAAGCTGCAATGTGATGCACCATTGGAAACTAAATGGGAAGCTTTCAAGAAAGCTATTTGTTCTTGTGCGGAAGAATGCTTTGCCATAAATCATCTCCATGGTATCAACAAAGATAGATCACGCAAAAGGTGGTTTTATAAAAAATGTCAAGATGCTCGAAAGTCCTTGATAAAGCTTGATGCAACTATGGACAAAAACAACTATCAAAGTCATTTGCATACATACAAGGCATTGATTCAAAAGAAGAGAAGAAGATGGGAAGAAAAGCAACAAGAATTTCAAGTCCAAGAAAAGGCACATGCATATGGAAGATTTTGGAGAAACTTGAGAGGCAAGCGGATTGAGAATTTTGGTAACTTGAGTCTAGTGGATATGTACACACATTGTAGGCAATTATATGAGCAAGAAAATACTGAAAAAATGCCATTTTATGGTTCACTCCCATGTATGCCGTCTTTTTTTACTATTGAGGATGTATGCGGTGGGCTTGAAAAGTTGGCCACTCGCAAAGCGGGAGATCTTCAAGGTATGAAGCCGGAGATGATCAAATGGACGGGAGATTTTACCCATGAGTGGATGTGTGATATGTTCAACCTTGCACTTCAACATGGTATGCCTTATGATTGGAGTACTAATTGGGTTAAGCCTTTGCATAAAGGAGGGGATGTAAAGAATGTAAGCAACTACCGGACTATAATGATTGGGTCTCTTATGGCAAAGTTGTTTGGGTGCATAATGGAGATGAAATTGAGTGATTGGGCTGAAGAGAATGACAAGCGTGCAAAGGGACAAGCGGGTTTTCGTCGATGCCATAGCACCATTGATCATCTTGTCACTCTTCGTGTTCTCATGGAGGAAAGTTGGTTGAAAGGCAAGCAATTGTATTGTTGTTTTGTGGACTTTAAGAAAGCCTTTGATATGATTCCACGTAACAATTTGTGGAGAAGGATGGAAGAACTCCAAGTGCCAAGGGAGTTTATGCTTGCGGTTTCTCGAATCTATGAGAAGGTGATTTGTCAATTGCGCATGGGAAGAGAAATTTCGGAAATTTTTGTAAGCACTATTGGGGTTAAACAAGGATTTCCATTGTCACCAACTCTCTTTGGTCTATGCATCGATCAATTGGAACAAATGGTACTTGACTTTATGCAAGAAGAAGGCATTGAAGAGGTCACTATTTGCAATGCGGTAATCATGCTTTTGTTGTATGCGGATGATGTAGTGCTTCTAGCACACACTTTAGAAGATGCACAAAAGCTTATGGTTGTCCTTGAGAACTTTTGCTTGCATAGTGGGCTGATTGTAAATGAATCCAAAACAAAGGTTATGCTTGTGAAAACCAACCATAAGGAGAAGCCATGCATTGTGTACAACAACGAGACACTTGAAGTTGTTGAGAGCTTTAAGTACCTTGGCCTTGAGGTTCCATCCAATCACAAGTGGCATGAATGTGCTATGCGTCGTTTGGAAGCGGGAAAGAGAGCATATTATGCATTTGAGAACATGTGTAATGCGGGAAACATTAAGTGTTGGATTCTCAAGAAGTATCTTTTTGATGCATTGGTGACACCGGTTCTTCTTTATGGAGTTGAAGTGTGGGGCGGGAGCATCTCAAAGTCTACTTGGAAAGAGTTTGAGAATGTCCAAAAGCGTTTTCTTACAAACTTTCTCCAAGTTAAGACACAAACACCATATATGCTCTTACTTCTTGAGTCGGGATCTCTTCCAATTGAGGTTATGGGCATGGAAAGGGTAATTGTGGAGTACATGATGAAGATGCGTCAAAACCTCTCACATCGACTTCCTACAATTGCATGGGAAGCAAGCAAAAAAGTTCAAAAGACGCATAAAAGCAAGATCTTGAGCACGGGATGGATGCAAGACATAAAGAAGTGGTTTGGGAGATGGGATGCATTACACTTGCTACATGATGCTTCAATTGACTCTCAAGTGAATGAAGCTTTTCTACAATGCCAATGTATTACGGCTTGGGAGAAATCCGGTGGGTCACGCTTCATACATTACACCACCTATATTGCCCCCAACTACAAAACCATGTTCTTCGCTGAGAGAGGAAACCGTACTCACACTTACATGCTTGAGCCTATTCCCTTGTCCACGATACGCACTATCGCAGCAATTCGGCTTAGCTCCCATTTCCTTCGATGCGAGATAGGGCGTAGGGGCAATGGAGAAGAGTCAAATCGATTGTGCACATTATGCTCACTGCAAGTTCGAGAGTCTGAGTACCACACACTACTAGAGTGCTCAGATTTTGATCACATCCGAACTTGCTTCTCTCACATTTTCAGCCATAACTTAGACCTACACACTTTCCTCTCCCAGCCAAAGTGTGGGCTCTCCATTGCGACTCTCATCACTACAATTTTGGAGCATCGAGAGTCACTCATCAGCCATACACATACTACATCACATGTAACTTTGGTCCCATAGGTCATATTTGACCTCCGAGGACGATAATAAAATCTATCTATCTATCTATCTCTCTCTCTTCTCTATCTCTTTCTCTCTCTCTATTTTCCTATCTCTATCTCTCTCTCTCTCTCTCTCTCTCTAATTCCCTCTCTCTCTCTCTCTCTCTCTCTCTCTCTCTATATATATATATATATATATATATATATATATATCACTCTTTATTTCTCTCTCTCTCTCTCTCTCTCTCTCTCTAATTTATACGAACATCTCTCTCTTTCTCCCTCTCTACCACAACAGAGCTCGTCGCTTTACACCAGAGGCATACTGATCGAACGAGCGACTAAGCTAGGGAGATGCAGACGCCCACGACTGCAGAGGACTACACAACATCGACAGAGACTGCATCAGAGGATCCAGGTCACTTTGGCTCGACATGCACAACGCCTGGTCCGACTACTGACCATGGAGGAGATTGATGAGATCCGCCAGCGACCGATGCTGAATCTCCTATGATGTACCTATCCCAGCTAGCTATTTTTAGCTGCTTAGTCCACACCCAGTAGTTTAGGATTCCATAATATTTTATTTTGTCATTTTGTCATCTTGTTACTCTGACTTTGTATCAGATCCACCACATTGTAACTTTCTGGTCTCATAGGTCACTTTAGCCTTTTGAAGACATTAATATAACATTTCATTTCATTTCATTTTCATTTCTCTCTTTAATTTCTCTTTCTTTAATTTTAATTTCCTACGCATACATTTTCTCTCTCTCTCTCTCTCTCTCTCTCTCTCTCTCTCTCTCTCTCTCTCTCTCTCTCTCTCTCTCTTTGATTACCTACACACACACACACACACACATTTCTCTCTCTCTCTCTCTCTCTCTCTCTCTCTCTCTCTCTCTCTCTCTTTCCTACACACACACACACACGCACGATGTAGAGAGAGAGAGAGAGGTTGGGGGGGGGGGGGAGGGGGGGGGGGGGGGGGTTTCATAATACTGCACAGCAGGTTTCGGACAAGAGATCTGAGCGCGTCGCAGGCGAAAACGGCCGCCTGCGCGCGGGTTTCCCTTTTTTTTCCCTCAATTTTTTGCCTCGAAATTTGCGTCGATATACTCGTGGTAATATCCGCCGATATACGTGTGGAAAGGTATGGCCGTCGATATATACTGCGTCGATACTTCCACGCACATATCGACGGATATTCTGACGCATATATCGACCGCCGGCTGCAAGACTGAAGACACTCAACATTGAGTTGCAAACCATTGGAATCCTTAATACATGCCATTTGAGTATCTCTGCCGTTTGAGAGAAGATTCAATGGAGGCAGGTAACGACTTGTGTAGTTAAAATATGAAAAATCCGCGCTTATATCTTTTTGTTTGAAATAAACAGGGGAGTCTCCATAAATAGGAAGCTATCATGAGTAGATAGATATAATGAGGAATAAGTGGGCATAATAAAGAAGGGGTAATCATGAATAAATGGGCATAATAACGAGGGGGAGTTATTTAAAGGATGAAAATGGACGCTCAGAATTGTTTGTGCATGAAATAAAAAGAGGAATTAGGGGAATTATCATGAATAGAGAGAGAGAGAGAGAGAGAGAGAGAGAGAGAGAGAGAGAGAGAGAGAGAGAGATAGAGAGAGAGAGAGAGAATGAATAAGTGGGCATAGAAAACAAAAAACTTAGCATAGATATGCAAGCGAACATGTGTACACTGTAGTTATTACGGTGCCAAGATTTGCATAGAATCTGAGCTCAAGATATAGCAAGTCGGGAAAGTTGGGATGTTTGAGACTGCGATACTCTAACTCAATACTGAAGTTCAATATGTGG
This sequence comes from Adiantum capillus-veneris, assembly GCF_014529385.1. NCBI lineage: Eukaryota > Viridiplantae > Streptophyta > Polypodiopsida > Polypodiales > Pteridaceae > Adiantum > Adiantum capillus-veneris. The sequence goes on from NC_140956.1 coordinate 53,319,919, forward strand.
TTAAATTTCATCAGCAAAATGGCTATGAGTATCGTCTGAAACCCTAGCAAAATGACTGTCGGTTGAAGCCGTGAATTTTGTCAGCGAAATGGCTCTAAGTGTCTTCTAAAGCACATCCACTCTTGAATTTTGCTAGCAAAGTTATATTCGATGCCTGCAATTGGGGAGATCTGATGCTGAAGCCACTCACTACTAAGTATTTTACCATGCCAGTGTTAATTAAACTTACGTGAAAAAATCAGACAAGACCTACAAAAACCAGACCTATCGCTAAAGCCTACAAAAAGTAGACAAGTCGCTAAATCCCCACTTGCTCTCACTCAGCTTCTCGCCGGCCCCCACTATAGCATATAAGGCCTTCAACCAATGAGGCCAAAAGCCTATCGAATGCTAGATTTTGCCAACGAATACCAACTAATGATGTCAACTAAAAGATGCATTTATTCTATTGTAAACCAACAAAATTATAATTGAGGCTTGCCAACCATATTTGTGTTATATTTTCCAACCACTCTAGGGGGTTGTCTTTTGCTGAATTTTGCCAACGGAATTGGATGTGAAACCATCGGCTGCTCATCAAATAACACAAGTAGTGCTCTTCAATTGCTTTTTAAAGTGGCTTGATGATTTTAGGATTGCAGGGGCGTGATATTGAATCCTTTAAATGTTCAATGTTCATAAATGTGAAAACTAATTATAAGTACTTGTAAAAAATGGGGTGATTAATCTTATAGCTGCTTTCAAGGTGATTTTTTCCTTCATCTTTTTCCATCAAAATTCAATGGATGCCTTAGATTTGCGAGTTACCTAGTATTTATATGTATGTGAAATGTTAAAGATCTATGATATATTGAGATGCACAAGATTTGTGAAATTATCTCTTATATAGATATTTCGCTAGCAAAATTGAGTATCATTTGTATATAAGGTCCCATTCCTTGCTTGATTGTCTACAAAGATAAAGAAAACTCCCTTATCTTAAATCCAACTTCCAAGATCCTCTCTCTCTCTCTCTCTCTCTCTCTCTCTCTCTCTCTCTCTCTCTCTCTCTCTCTCTCTCTCTCTCTCTCTCTCTCTCTCTCTCTCTCTCTCCCTCCATCCATATATATCTTGCTTTGCCCACCCTTACAACTGGCTCATAGCCATGCTTTTGATTAAGCCATGCTATGTTTACTTGTGGCTCATTCCATTAGCATCTTGATGCTTCAGGAGCAGCACTTATTAGAACCTTGTATAGCTTTGGAACTATCGGTTCTAATGGAGATGTATGTAGTGATGGATTTTTTATTACACACCAATATGGATAGAGATGTTATTAGGCATGGCAATGCTTACCAACTAATTATGTGTTTTTAAGGAAAGTTGATGGGATGAATTTTAATATGCATTTGGAAGTCTCTTGCTTTTCAAACTTATGATGTATTTTGCCAACAAAATTGAATGGATGTCACAATTATGGGAGGATGGATCTCTGTTCCAATGTTCATATCATAATGTGATTTTTTTAAAAAAAATTGCTATAATGCAATGTATATAATTGTTAATGCATATTACTATGTCATATATATGGTTTAAGATATTGATGGTTAGGATATTTTTGGTAGGTATCAGAATGACCCGTGTAGGTAGCCAAAAAAAAAAGGGGAAGAGAGTAGCCAGTTCAAGTGCTTAACCTAAATCAAAGAAGGCCACGAAAAGTTCAAAGAATTGAGAAAGTGGTAGCTATGGAGGCTGAAGGTGAAACCCAAATCCAAGATCTTGAGCATGTGGATGACCATGTGCGTGCTATCATTGAGAAACCTTTGGGCTCAGACGTTTTGAAGGCACTTACTATGCATAGGGGTGAGCCAGTTCCTGAGATACTTCATGTCGTAGTCTTATTAACACAAGGGTGCGAGAATTGAGACCAGACCTTTGTGATCTGAAAAGGGCTTTTACTCATGAAGGATATGTGCCCATTAAAGGTATTTTCATTCTTTCTTTACATCTACCCGATGGCACAACTAATCTGTGGATGTTGAAATTATGCTCACATGGACAAGCATTGGCATTCGGTCAATGAGGAGTTTGAAAAAGAAATTGAGGGAGATCCAATTTGCTTGTTTTTCTGGAAATATGTTCTACATTTGGGAAGAAAATCATCCAACGACATCTTGGATTTATAAAAGAAGTATGGTCTAGAGATAAAGAGAGATATGTTAGAATCAAATTTGAATTCATTGATCCTGAACCAAAAGATGAAGTCGAACTTTTGGCTGTTTCTTCAGAGATTCAATTTGTAAGTTCTCCTTCTCTTCAAAATATTATGACTTAAAAATCTGATGTTCTCATTTTAAATGGTGAACCTTATTGCAAAATGAATGAGAATGCCATTGTTCTCACAAGTTTACGAGACTATTTGCAATACACTAGTACTCTTTGCTTGTGCAATGTTGATGATTTATGGTGGATTTCACACAAATTGAGAAGATGCCTATGCGCGTGAATGAAGATTTGGGAGGTCATAAAGTTGGTATCCTCTTACACAATATTTTCTTGCTTGAATGGTGTTTTTGATGAGTGTCTTAAGTTGATTTGATGGTCTTGTAAACTGAATTGATTTTATCTTATTCTATTGATATATGCTTCTAAAATTAGGCAAGCTACAAAAAGAGTGTACAAAGAAAGAGGAAAAAAATATTCCAAGTGGACTACCAAAAAAGGAGCAAGAGCACAAGCGAATGTTGATTAGAAAGGCAGTGACCAAAAAGTTGTGCGAAAGATTCATAGAGTAAGTTTTTATGGAGTGATTTTTAACGCTATCATGATTGACATTTATACTATGATAATAATAATATCATAATTGCAGATGTTGTGTATTGTCAATCCAAGCTTGGGAAAATCTTGGTTTGACGTTCTTTGGGGTTTTCCAATGTTTGATACGACTAAGAAGATCACACTGGATAAATTGTATCAAATTTTAGTTGCAGCATGCTCTCAAGATAAGAAGCTTTCTATGCTTGCTTTGCTTGGTATGGATGATAATTTGAAAAGTTCTTATGGTATTCTTGGAGGTGATATGATTTCATAAGATGGTGTGCAAAAGAGGTGTGGATGGAGTAACTACTGATGGAAGCCTCAAGAATGCCTCTTCAAGTGGTTGACAAAAATATTGGGGGAGAGCAACTGACTTTACTAGAACATCCGACTTTGACAGAGTATTTCAATGATATTTTGTTTTGATATAGGGATACTCTTTTTGAGCCTCTTGCAAAGCAGGAGACAATGGAAAGTCCAGCAATCAAGCAAGTTGATCTACCAAATGTTTCCCTAAGAGTTGGTTATAGATATGTAAATTTGGTTTTCTAAAACAAGTCGATTGTTTATGATAGTAATAAATGTAATTTAAGTTTCAATGTCTTTCTTTGAAGGTTTCTCCTATCCTTGTTGAGTAGCAATAAAATACACAATCTTCCACATATTTGTAAGGCATGGCCAATGATTTCACCTCCATCATTTTGCATGTATACTTCCACTATTTTTAGAGAGGATAGAAAGTTGTCGAGTGTATTCTTCTTAGTGATTGTGAAAGAAAGCATTGTCCATGGTGGGTTGACATGACAAAAGGATGATGTATTGAGGAAGAAAATGATGCATATGCAAAGCATCAGAAGGGAGAGTGTAGATCAGACTCGGGGTCAATTGGAAATATGGATTAAGATACACTAAGACAAGTGCAAGAACAACAAAGAAGAATTTTAGAGGCCAAGAAGGTGCAATAGGAGTAACTACCTACAAAAACGGGAAGACCAAAGCTTATAACTGCTAGAGATATACGAGGTAATGATTCTTATTGTAATGGAATTGATATTTACCTATTTATTGCAGTTGACAGGTGGAAAAAGCAACAATAGTTATTAAACTATGCGAAAGGATATACAGTTTATGTGCATTTTATGATTTAAGTGCTCTTTATGAGCTTTGGCCATTTATGATCGACTGGCCAGTTTGTACTCACTTTGACCATTCAAGAAATCTATAAATCAAATACGTGCAAGAGGGAAATGGTCACTCTTGCACGGGGGGAGATTGCACCCAGTGCTCGTGTCTATTCTTCTCTCCTCTCCTCTCTTTTCTCTCGCCGTGCCGGTGTAGCACTCCACTCTAGGAGGTGCATCTGCACGTGCTCTTCTACTCTCTCTCACTCTATGTCTCTCTATGTCGCGTATGGTGTGGAATATGTGCAAGGATGGTTGCCAGGTATTCAATTTTGTCAATGTATGGCTTGCAACATGCTATGTTTTTCTATTTTGCAGGGCCACGCGTTCTCCATTTGTAGCAGTGGTATCAGAGCTTTGGAAATGATCTTGGTATTGCAACTATGCATGGATATCACGAGAAAAGGAGCTACAATTAATAGAGCTAAGTGATCTCGACTTTTTTTCCAAATATATGGGAATGCATGCATATTTTGTGTGAAAAATGATAATTGAAATGCGAAACTTAAATTGTCAAAAGCTCACATACATACTGGTAACAATTAAATACAAGGGAAAATTTAAAGATATACTGATGCACTATTGTTGTGTGCTTTTGTTAATAGAGGGAGAGAGAGAGAGAGAGAGAGAGAGAGAGAGAGAGAGAGCCTCAAGTGTTCGGAAAAAAGTTCCAAAATTACTGCTGAGCACAAGGGAAAAAGGAGAAATTCCAACCTAAAATAGAGGAAAAAATTGTGTAAAAAGTGACCTAATTTCTAAACATTTACTCTTTGCGGGTTGTCGCAATGATCGAACGCCGGCGCGTGGCCCTATCCAACTGGCTTGAAATTTTTTCGTGGTTGGCTTGCTTAGCCAATTTCTTCCCACTGAATGGTGTTAAATGATGTATCATTATGTCCAACCAAATAGAGATTGTGCATTTTTTATTTTTTTTTGCTACTTATGCCATGTCTGCAAGTTTAAAGTTTAGCTTTGACTTGTGTAGGTCAATTCACAACAAGGGCAATTGATGGCAGGAAAAAATGGTACATCTAATCGAAGAGGGCATCCTCTTGCCAGGTGTTTCAAAGTTTTAAATATCTACAATTAAATATTCTTATGAATTTTTTACATTTTTTAATAATGTTGGAATAATTAGATAGACTTGGTTTCTAAAATCTGCTGGAGAGGTATCTCATGGGCTATGCATAGTATTTGAAATAGTGCTCTAAATTAAATTTTGTTACATTTTTTTATTCCATAACAATACTTTATGTTTCATTATGTGTTTCCATCAACAACTGATTTCTTTTTGAAGGTTACTAAAAATGTTGAATTGTTTATTTATGTTGGATCAGCCCTAGATCCTGTGGTCGTGCCCGGAGAGGGAGGAGTAGTGACCAAATCTCTTATGACCAGGTGGACATTAGTGACTAAGTCTCTTCTATTTCAGCTACTATCATGATAGAGGAGCTAGAAACACAAGAAGAGGAGATTCTATCTATGGACATGGGGCAGGGATCTTTACATGAGATAGATGAGACACAAGCCCCTGAGGAGGATGGGTTGCAGATAGTACCATGGGAGATAAGGGACGAGGTTAGTGCAGTCACAAAAATGGAGGATGAACAAAAAATCTTCATGCATAGGGGAGCAGATATGCTTGAGAGCACACGTATATTTAGTTTCTTTGATTGTCCCTCTATTCCCTTGTGCAGATTGATTCCATATGCAAGGGTGAGAGGGTTGAGAGACGATCTTAGTGGGTTGAAGTTTTCCTTCGCAAAAGAAGGCTATATGCCAAAAAAAGGAGCTTTTATTGTCTTTTTATTGACATGCAAAAGAGAGGAGAGCCTTGTGACAGGTATGTCAATACTTTCTGTCTTTTTTCCATTGTTCACATTCTTTGGATTTTGTTTAAAGTGTGTACTCAAGATGAGATCAAAGCAACATGGGGATCTCTATGGAACGAGATCAATGATGAATTCGGATGTGAAGTGAAAAAGAAACCAAAGTTTCAAGATCTTGTCAATCAAATGTTCTATGTTTGGGAAGGGAATCATTGTACTGTGGCATGGACAGAGGCAATTAAAGAAAGGTTTTCCACTTCGAAGGAGAAGCATTGTCGTGTTTTGTGCACTATCATAGATCCTACCAAAGTGCCTGAGATTGCGTTGCTAAGTAGTTTGCAAAGAATGAACTTGTAAGGTTTCGCTTGTTCAACTTTGCTAGTATTTAAGTTATCTTATATTTGAATGCTAACATGATATATCAATGTAGCATGAATACTCATGCTCTGGTTGCCACTCATCTTCGTGATGAGATCGTTAATACTGCACACATTTGTGCGGCGGATCATGTGATGTACTTGAACGGTTTACCCAAAAAAGATCAAAATCTTATTGCCACCGTACGAAAAAAGTATGCCAAAGGTTCCGAGCCTTGGTATCCGCTCACTCGACGTTACCTTGGTAGATTGGTCTATGATGTATGAATCAAATTAAATGCTTTCTTTTGTCATTGGTATACGTGATTATTAATATAATCTTGCTTATTTTGGATTTTAGATTCAAATGACAAAAGAGAAAGAGAAGAGAATGTCGAATGTGAAGCATGTTTTGTCTGACGAAGACTTCAAAAAGGAAGAGGAGAGAATTCACCAAGAGATCACACACAAATATCAAGATCGTATTGGGAAGGTACTTTATTTGTTTGCATCTACTCTTTATTTGCGGCGAATGGTACAATATGTAATTAGAGGAATTGTCATTTTTATACTCATATTGTAGTTACTTAACATTGTGGATCCCAACCTTGGGACGGATTGGCTAGCAAGGGTTTTGTCTCTGAAATGGGGTAATGATAGCTGGGCTACATTGAAGAAATTGAACTTAATAACACTACAAGATGCTCCCGTTCAAAACAAGATTCATTGGATTTCTTTGCTTGAAGCGGACAAGATTACAAGGGGTGCATATGGTCTTAAGAAAGGAGATCACGTCTTCCGCATGTAAGATTATCGCGGATAATTAATCTTAAATTTGTTGTACTGTCTTTTTTTCTCTCCCTCTTTTTGGGATTGTAGGTGGCTTCATAGAGAGGGTTTTTTGGCACGAGTCTTTGAAAGGGCATTTCAAATTGTGTCAGATCTTATGGATGTGCCTGGCGTTGTGCCTTTGCCACATGACTCTACCCTCACATTCTATTTTGAGGAGATAAAATTTGAAGCCAGGACCTTTTTGTTTCCAATTGAAGTGTCTCTTGGAGCAAAGACGAAGGATGTGGAGAAGCAGGCATTGAAGAAGGTAGATACATTACGAATGGCATCACAACGTTTGTCTTTCAGTTGAACAATTTATTAATTGCAATTTTATTAATTTGTTATGTTTATGTGATGAGCTTCATGTAACTTGTTAGCTGTTCATTGTAGACTCCTTATGTTTTTGGTATCCAAGAATGTATTACCTGCCATGTCTTTTTTGGCAAGACAGTGGACTCAAATGGCTACTCAAGACACATGCATGCACCCCTCTAGTATGCACACCTTGAGTGCATGGGAGATTGAGAATTGTCCATGGTGGATAGATATGGAAAAAGGACATGTTCTTGGTCGTGAAAGAGAGCTGCATGACACGATGTCGAGGGATGCTGTGATACAAAATCCACCAACAGATAGACTAGAGGAGAGACATGCAGGTATGTTTCACTCTTTGGCATGCCAAACAACCATAAGTAGTAGTATTTTGACTTAAAATGTTTTGTTTAAGATGCACGCAACTCTCAAAAGGAAAAGAAAACATTTGTGGATACGATCGTAGAGGAGCATGTGGGCTCAATGCTTGGTGTGTCTTATAAAATTTTGTTAATGCTTTCCAAATATATGCTTCATAAATGACTAATTTTATCTTGTTGTGATGCTCCAGTGTCTTCTGGCACCGTCATGGCTAGGAAGACTATCTCATTTGTTTATCTTGTGGAGTCTCCACTACAAAACATATCTAGTTTTGGTGACACACGGTGCATGGCCATAGTGGGGGACTACATTTCCATTGCTGCAGACTTCAGAGCGAGAGTCCGGAATCCCATATGGATCCCTGTACATGAGCATCTTTCACGGGCACGTTGGGAGGCTACGCTATATACGCGCGGGGGGAGAGCCGTTCCATGGGCTGCTGATTTCATTTTCTTTGGATCTCCCCTTTGGTGGGTCTCTAGTAGGCTCCTCTACTCTACCTCACTGGGACATTTGTAGTGAGGATCATGTACGTGTTGGAGTTCATTTGGCATTCTCGACACTAGCAGATTCAGGCTGGCCTCTAATCATGGTGTCTACGGCGGGTGAGATCCTTTTGTTTATGATCATGCCATAAGATAGTAATAATCATTGTAAGTGTTTATAATAATTAATGCTTTGAACAGGAGAGGCCATTGGGTGGGTGGAGAGTTTTTGTCGTGTTGCAGGGATGGTTGTTCATCGACGTATTGTAGTAATCCATCATGGAGCCTATGGTCATTTTGAGAGTTTTGGTGGTCCTATTGAGGTGACATACTTGCTTTGTATTAATACTCCAGTTATCTATGTTGTTGCTTTCTTTAACTATGCCTCTTTTGTTACAGTGTCTTTGCTCTGTGCTATTTATGGTTCATCGAGTAGGTATGTGTCCACCGTGCTTTGTAGCAGAGAGCACTATCCTATTTTCTCGCCTTGGCATGCAGTCATCGGATTCTTTTATGATGCATCATGTTCCGGAGCTCTCTCAAGCTAGATCATCATCAAGCGAGCCATTGCGAGGTGGATTGCAGCGGAGCCATTCTTTTGTTGCATGCTTTATGGAGCTCCTTTGTCGGTGTGGAGGTATTTGCTTGGAGCTTGGATGTAGTACAGCCCCTGCACTGGCGGCTTGTGTGGGATCAAGACGGACATGTGTTGCGCTCAACATTGATGAGCCATTGATTTCAGGATATGTGCTACCATTACTCCGTCGTAGAAAGCGGAGCAGAGAGGACCCCTCCACCTCCTTAGATATTGATGATGAGGGTGATATGCCATCGCATGTCTGGAAGTTCCATGCTGGTCTACGCAGAGGAGACGACTCGGAGCATGGAAGCGGACATGCGATACGATTCTGAAATATGTGAGACACGTCGGAGACGGAATGTCTACATCGATGATGAGTGTGAGAATTGAGGGATTTGTAGCATATGGTTCTCGTCATGTTTGGATGGAAACTTTTGAGTCGATGTTCTAATGTTTTAAGTCGTGGATGATAAGTATTCACTCTTTGAAACAATTTGGTTAGAATTTAAAATCCTCCTATGAGGTGCCTTAAGTGGCTAATGGGTTTGTTTTGAAATATTGATCTATGTATAAAGGAAGCTCTGTCCAAATTTTTTCAAAAACTAGTATTATGTTTTTCTTTGTTTTCTTGTTAGGTCATATGCATTGACAATGCATTAGAGGGGGAAAGTCTACATCGACAATGAATGTGACTAATCATAAGAATTGAGAAATTTGTAGCATTGATGTTAGAATTGAAATTCATGTCTTGTTATTTTCATATGGTTCTCATCATGTTTTGATGGAAACTTTTGAGTTGATGTTCCAATGTTTTGAGTCGTGGATGAGAAGTATTTACTCTTTGGAACAATTTGGTTAGAATTTCAAATCCTCCTGTGAGGCGCCTTAAATGGCTAATGGGTTTGTTTTGAAATATTGATCCATGTACAAAGGAAGCTCTGTCCAATTTTTTTCAAAACTAGCATTATGTTTTCTTTGTTTTATTGTTAGGTCATATGCATTGACAATACATTGGAGGGGGAAAGTCTACATCGACAATGAATGTGACTAATCATAAGAATTGAGAAATTTGTAGCATTGATGTTAGAATTGAAATTGATGTCTTGTTATTTTCATATGGTTCTTGTCATGTTTTGATGAAAACTTTTGAGTTGATGTTCTAATGTTTTGAGTCCTGGATGAGAAGTATTTACTCTTTGGAACAATTTGGTTAGAATTTCAAATGCTCATGTGTGGTGCCTTAAATGGCTATTGGTTTGTTTTGAAATATTGATCCATGTACAAAGGAAACTATATCCATTTTTTAAAAGAAACTAATATTGTGTTTTGCATAGTTTTGTTGTTAGGCCATATGCATTGACAACAACACCATCATAGATATTCGCTCGGGTTCTTGTATGCTCGCTCACACTTGCTCGGGCTACGGTAGAACTCATTCTCTTAGATTGATTAGAGGTCATGTTTTATATTGGACATTGTAGATGCATTTGGAATTTGCTATTTATATTTGTCTTTATGGCAAGTATGTGGTTGGTATAGTATTTTTATTCAACATAATGACAAGTATATGTTTGGTGTAGTATTTCTATTTGACTTAATGGCAAGTATATGGTTGGTGAAATATTTCATTATGCACATTGTGTAATTCAGGCTTTGGTAACGGACACTATGATTTCCTTTGGTCTTGCTACTTATATTTCACATTATTATTAATGTATAATATTTTTGGTAATGGACATTGTGTAATTTAGGCTTTGGTAATGGAGATTGTGATTTCCTTTGGTCTTGCTACTTATATTTCACATTATTATTAATGCATGTATGCCAGCTTTCATTGCATAAATGGTATAGTTTTGGTATTGAGCATTGGAATTTTATCTATCATCATTGATATTTGTTTAGCTTACTTAAATGCCCACAAATTTGGGTTGGATATTATAATTAGTGTGTGAAATTTGAACACTGCTTGCATGGGATATCATGTTTTTTTGACAAGTGTCAATGTATACTTTCTTATGTTCATTGCTAAAGTTATGTAGTTATGCAATAATACCATCTACACAATCCTGCAAACAACCTTTTCAACATGTATATTTTTAATGGAAATCCATAAATAGATAAGATCGTTATATGGAAGCTCGTCATTTGTAGCTCGAATGTTTTAGCTCGTTGAACTAACATACCCCTAGTATGATTGCCATGATTTTGTCATGATTGAAGTGTAATTAAGCTATGATTAACTCCCTTTCCCATCACCTTTTAGAACTTGTTAGTTATGTTGATTTGAATGGAAACCCATTTTCATATTTGGAGTCATTCATTCGTAGTAGTGACTAATCTCGGGGGGTGCACTATTCAGGGTGCACTATTTAGTACCCCTTGTATAACGTGTGTTTCTGGGGTATAGTTTTTATTAAAAAAAAGTTGTGAATAAGATTTCAACTTGAGAATATTGGTAGCTTAGTTGCAACAATGATTATGTCTCTAGGAGTGGTATTTTAATGGTGTAGCTAATATGTAATCACTCCATAAGTGTTGATGATCGTAGTTTGATCCCATCACAATTGTTTCAAGGAAAGAAGTCCGCAATCTGCCAAGAGGTAGTGGAAAATTTCAACTTTCCAAGCTGATTCCAATCAATATCAAACACGGTAGACTGTGTTGGTCATCGTTGGCTGCTAGTTTGAGCAGTTTTCATACAGAGTCTAACCAAGGGGTTTGATATTACAAGATTTTAACCAAGGTACTACTACTTGATTTTTCACTTATATCTCAATTATTGTTCCTAAGTTGTTTCAAGTAGGAGATTTGGTCATGTGCATTTGATTATGGGTAAGTGAAGACTATGTTCAACCTCCAAGTATGCATATGATTTGGTTTTATTTAAACTTTTTATATGCTTTCACTACAAGAGGTTGTGTGCGTTTTTAACGACGGAAATACATTGGGTTTTTATACTCTCGGGCGTCACTAAGAGTGTCGCTAAAAGCGTCAATATGGAAACGTCGCTATGAGCGTTGCTATACACGTCGCTATATGCGTCGCTATCGCCCTCACTATATAGCGACGGTTATAGCGACACTTACAGGCTACCTATAGCGAGGCTTATAGCGATGTTGAAGAGCCTTATATAGTGACTCCCGAGAGTAAATTTTTTTGGTGGCAGGGCAATCAACCATATTGAAGTTTCAATAATAGAGTAAACCTAAATGAATCCAAGATAAGCCCAGATTCACCTTTGAAAGAAAGTGCAAGCTTAGGTATAGACCCAAAGTAGTCACCCACAAGACAATATAACCATTAACTCCATCATCCATAGTATTGTTTGCAGAATAAAGATACAAAATTGACAAAAGTAAATCAATGACAATTGTACACATCATAGGAAAAATAACTTGATTGTTAAGCTTTGCAAATGTAATAGTTACAACACCATTGTCATTATTGAGAAAATATACATGGTTTTCCAATAGTTACAAAAAGATGTATACACGTCATCTCATGATACATATGCTATGACAAAAGGAAGAAAATGCTATCTAGCTACAACTAGACTGATGTCGTCTAATCAGACGTCTCATCGCGTCCAAGCGGCGTATCTGTCGGATTTTGCAAAAAAAAAAAGCAATAAGACAGCTTTCTGTAAGTATAAACATATAATTTACAAAACAATACAACAAATAGAAAAGAGTAAACCCTAATACTAACCATGCCGCCATGAAAACTCAGAATGTCCATCAGGACGTTTAAGCCCTTCTTGCCTACGTACTCGCGCTCGTACAGTGTGGGGTCACGTCCTGTCATCAACCACTGTTCAAAACATACAAAGAATCCATTTAAAAACCCCTAAACCCTAAACTATCAAACTTAAAGAGCAATGCGAAAACACTTACAAAATCGGCCTCAAATGATGCCCACCCACTGCTCCCCAAGTGGTGCGAGCTCCCTGCCTCTACTCGCGCTTTGGTGCCTCCTTTTGTTGCTTCCACTTGTCAGGATTCTCGCGTGCTGCTTTCTTTGCATTCTTCCAATCTTCTTTGGCCAACCAATCTAGTCTGCTCCACCCAAGCTTTATTGCTTTTTGCACTTCAGAATGCTTGTGCTTGCAGTATTCGCGCGTTCAAATCTTTACCAGGTCTTCATTGAAACGATCATCCCGTTGTTGTGTTGTAACACGTACATAGTGGGAACGCATGCTACAAGATCTATCTTGTAACTTTTTAGATACATAATTATCTTTCCTATAATGTACATATGCATATTTAAGTATAATAATAAGCCTTCTATCTCATCCTATTATTTTTCTCAAGGGTAACCTATCCTTACTTTACCATCAGAAAATACTATGGGAAAAGCTCGATAGCTCCGCCTCTTTAACTTGGGGCAAAAAGCATTGATTCTTTATTTCTACTATCTCATTATCATCTCACACCCTAGCTAGATCCTATATCTAGGGTAAACTCCAATATATATATATTCTATGTATTTTTTATACTTTTCTTATATTTCTTTTTAAATAGCTACTAGGAGGGAATCAAATCCTAGTGGGACACTAGGTGGCATGATTTCAAAGATACACTTATTTTAATGCATTATTGCAAGCATGATTACAAAACTTTGTCAAGGAGCAATGTCATGCTTTCATATGGCATGAGGTGTCCTTTGGAATTAAATGAAAGTCTAGGCTAAGGGGACCACGGGAAGACTTTTGCTGCCAAAAATGGACCCTATTTTGATGAATTTTTTACACAAGGTTCCAATCCGAATTGGAAAATTATTTAACAATGAAAATTGTAGCTAATGAGCTGAAGTTTTTGCCCATATTTTTACTTTTTTATTTGGAGCCATGGTTGAGGAGATATGATCAAAATATTGGACCCCAGTCTGCCCACATCATGCAGGGACAGCTCATTTCCAAATTTTCCAATTCCTATTCACACTGGCTCCTCTCTTCTTGTGTAAACCCTTGGGGGTTCCCTTCACCTATAAAAGGGAACCTCTTCTTCCTTGAAAGGAACTCAAGCATTCAAGCCATTGATGAGAGGAATTCTTGAGGGAGTGAGTAGTAATGCCTAATTGTACTTAGCCATTAATATAAGCCCAAGCCTACACTGTCTCCTAGAGGGAGACTAGCCATTCTTGCAACAAGCTAACCTTGGAAGATCAACTCTAATCAAAGAAGGTCTTGCACTTGGTGTATCAATCAAAGTGAAATTATCCACTCTTCTTCTCTCTCCATCAATAATGGTGCCGAAGGGTTTGTCAAGTAAGATGTGTTCTACATTGATGTTTTCTTGATTTCTTGTTGTTTTCTTTTTCATCTCTAATCCAACATATATATATGTATCTAATCTCATCTCCTTAAGTAAACCTATCTCTTTCATTCTTAGTAATTCATCCTCTCTGCAAATTCTAGGTTCTCTTTTCTACAGGTACATCTCTCGCCGCAGTATCCTTATTGCCTACGGGCAAGAATAGGGCTTGGGAGGGAAACTTCTCATCTTTTTACTTCTTGTATATCTACATTTCTCACATAATATCCTAGATGAATAACCCACATGATGATAATTTCTATCGCTTTCACTCTGTACGATCTATTAGAATTAACGTATAGATAAGCCGTAAAATACACTTTCAACACCGTATAGTGTTTCTCTTTGGCCCAGAAAGGCTTAATGAAATACTTCTATCACCGGATCCCATCATACTACCTCTCATAGACTATAACTTTTCTTTTGACGTAAGCGTAGTTATCTTGCTATGAACCAAGAGGATTTGTACACACAATTAATCTCAATCACTAGACAAAATATATATATTATGGTAAGCACAAAACTACAATTCCAAAGAACAATTCGTAGGCTATTTGGTTAGCCAAGATTGAATGCCATTAACTCATCTATTAACCCTTCATATTACCCATGATACGATATGACCATAGCCTTGATGTTTTCATTTTCGTATTGTTTTGACATTCTCTTTTGTGTTCTTTCTTTGTGTGTGTGAGTGCAAGAGAGAAAGAGTGAGTCTTCTTTGATTGCACTTCTTTCCAAACCTTAGTCTTCATGGCATCTATGGTTTAACTCCTTCATATAGTTTTTGTTGAGTTCTCTCACAAACTCTCACAGCCATAAGCCCAATGCTTTCCTGGCAAGACCGCAAATTTCTTGACATATTTTTGGTGAACCCGACGCGAAACTGCCAGGGTGAGATTTTGTGGGTAACCATGGGTGATCATGTTGAGCAACAGGGTATGCATTTTGACCTAGCAACAATGCAAATGTTTCAAGCATTTTCAATGTTCATGCAACAACAACATGCCACTGAAAGAAAGGAGATTTCAGCAACGAAGTCCATACAAGCAGTCGTCAATAGAATGGATCAGTTCAATGGCAAAGATGTAACCAAGTACTTACGCGAGTATGTGAAGGAGATGGAGCTGCATCGCATGTCAGAAGGTGAGATGATTCAAAGCTTTGAGCTAGTTGTTGCTCCAGAAATTAGAGAGCATGTTAGGGTAATTAAAGATGGGCATGGGAGAAATTGGGAAGAACTCAAAGTAGCTTTAAAGGAGGAATATTTCATGGAGGACTCTGAGAGAGTGACCAAAAGAACATTCTTAGAATGGGTAGTCAAGCCAAAG
This sequence comes from Adiantum capillus-veneris, assembly GCF_014529385.1. Classification (NCBI taxonomy): domain Eukaryota; kingdom Viridiplantae; phylum Streptophyta; class Polypodiopsida; order Polypodiales; family Pteridaceae; genus Adiantum; species Adiantum capillus-veneris. Next base: position 53,335,316 of record NC_140956.1, read on the forward strand.
CAAGGACTATCAATAACAGAGCTACTTAGGGAATTTGAGCGGCGCTATGCACAACTCACCAGGACAGAAAGGGCCACACTAGATGCAGAGAAGACATATATTTTCTTACAAGGTGCAGGTAAAGAGTTTCAAGAAAATTTGGATCTTCTTCTTGAAGATAAAGATGCTGAGCAAGGACTAAAGACCGACTGGAATGAGGTTGAAGGTGCTGTCTCACTGCTTGCCAAACAACAAAGAAGAAGGGACAAGATGGTAGTAAACACTACAAGTCCTTCCACCTCAACTTCTGACAAAATGGTAAAGCTTACTTTTATTGCTCCTAAGTTTGATGAGTCCATGCTAGATGAGCTTGTGAAGGGAATGCGTGACTTGAAGGTGAAGTTTGCAAAGCTTGAAGAAAAAGGCCAACCATCAGGGCCACTTCCTAGGCAAAGACAACAGCCCAAAGAAGGGTTTGTTAATAGATGTATTTGGTGTGATAGTACAGACCGTGTAAGAAGGGATTGTGATGATTTTAGTGATGCTTTGTGAAAAGATGCTGTCTTTTTTAAGGATGGTAAAATCCACTTAAGAGAGACAGGTCTACCCTTGAGAACTAACTTTGGGAAGTGGGGAATGCAAACCTTAGTTGAAGATATGGCAACTAAGCATGCCACCTCTTCAGTTGAGGCAGCTACTTTTGGAGTAAAAATTGAACATTTTTGTGATGAAGAGGTGAGTGACCATCATGGTCAAATTTGGCCAAATGTCATGCAATTAGCTAAAAAGGGAAAGCTTACAAAAGAGATTCTACATGAAGCAGGTGATTGCATACGTCTAGAAACAGGATGGAATGATCCAGTGGACTCATTGTCAGTGCATGCCTACATTACAAAATGCCAACAAAATGAGGCAATTGTAGAAGAGAAGCGCAGACGTGAGAATGCTGATGAAGGACCATCAAAAAGAGCTTCTAGAAGTGGGGGAAGAAGCGACTCAATGCCTTCTCAAACACCCTCAAAACAAGGAGCATCTCCACCTGAAGTACTCATGGAGGAGTCTACAACAAGAAAGAAGAAAGAGCCAACGAAAGGTAAGACAAAAGGCCCAACTGATAAACTACAATTTGATATTGAGGTTGCTACAGATTTAAAGAAAGTCTTGGAGGAAAGGATCTTGAATAGCAAGATTGAGTTTACTCTGGGAGAAGTTCTTGGCATTGCAAAGCGTGAATTCCATGAGGAGATCATTGACATCATCAAGAGGAAAAGGCAAACCCTTGCTGAAGTTTCTCGTCCACAGGTTGAACGGGAAACCTCAAAGATACAAGGGATGCAACTGCAAAATAAGGAGAATGATGGAGCTGTGGTAGAATGCTACCAATCTAGTGGGAGAGTGAAGCAAGTGCATTTCTCAAATGATGATGAAGAAGTTGAAGATATTCCTAGGAGTTACTATTCACGAAGTCATTGGGCAAGGGCTACTACAGAAACTTTGGTCAAGGTAGGTGATCTTGAAGAGCCATTTGTTGCCTTGATTGACCATGGTTCAGAAATAAACATAATGTCAAAGAGTCTCTACAACAAGTGCAAATGGCTGATGGACACAGATCATGGCTGGATGGTAAAAGTGGCAAACAATTCATCCGATGAATTGTATGCAGCATGTCCAGGTGTGAAGGTAACAATAGGTGATGTAAAGATTGACCAAAACTTATTTGTACAGTATACATCTTCATATCATCTAATCCTTGGACAGCCCTACATTGTGGGAGTTCGAATGGAAACAAAGGTAATGGATGATGGTTCAGCATATGCTAGGATACGTAGCAAATATGGTAAACGAGCTGTCCAATTTCTCACAGTTTGTGTGAACCATGAAAGAAATCGTGACAACCTCAGAGAACATCCTCTACCAAAGGTGAGCAAAGAGTTTCATGATCATAGAGGAATGATGGGTTTTGGCCAAGTACCATTGTAAAGCGGGATTGCAGTGGTACAGAAAGAAAAAGGGTCTTGCCTAATCCAAAGATAGGTGAAACGTTTTCAACGAGCTCCTTGGTAACAAATAATGCATCAGTATGTTTTACAAAACTTGAAGATTTGAAGAGATGTGAGAGGCAATATGTGCATCATGTACAAATAGGCATGAAAAAGAGTGGGTTGCTAGAGCCTACTGAAAATGTTTTGGGTTTGTGTGAACAAGTTTCTTTTGTAGATACTATGGGTGAGCTTGATGCTATAATGGGTCTAATTTGCATCTTGAAAATGAAGTTGTGGAAGTTTGCTCTATGGAAATGTATCAAGTAATAGAAGCCTTTAAAGAAAGCCAAATAGTTGGCCCAGAATTCCATGTTGAAACTAAATACAAGAGTGTAGCAAAGAAGGTGAAACCAGTAGCTTCACCCTTACCACCCAACAACAGGGAAAAGATTGAGCAGGCTTCATTACAACCAAGTTTGAGGAATCCTAAAAAGATTGGGCATACCTTCACAAAGGAGTCATTCCAAGACTTGCAGATTGGTCGCAAGGAGTTTCTAACACAGGAGGAGACAAAGTGCTTCAAAGAAATGCTTTCAAATCATGGTAAGGCTTTTGCATTTGAGCCACATGAGATAGGATGTGTTGATCCTTCTAATGTAGCTCCTATGGTAATTTTCACAATACCTCATGTGCCTTGGAATCTGCGGCCTATTCCGGTTCCAAAGGCTCATTTGTCAAAGTTAGTAGAGCTACTGAATGAGAAAATCAAAATGGGAATCTTGGAGCCTTCTTGTGCTCCATACTCAAACAGGTGGTTCACAGTTCCGAAGAAGAATGGTTCTCTACGCTTCATCCAAGATATGCAACCAGTGAACAAGGTGACAATTAGAAATGTAGGTACAGGTCCAATTGTGGATGAGTTTGCAGAGGCATTTGCAGGGAGGGCAGTCTACTCAATGGGGGATCTCTACTCAGGGTATGATCAATTTCAGCTTGCAATCGAAAGGAGAGACTTGACAACCATGAGGACACCTTTGGGTTTGGTAAGGATGTGTACCTTGCCACAGGGAGCAACCGACTCGGTTGCACATATGATGAATGGGATGAATAAGGTCTTACGTGACTTTATTCCTCAAATCACAATGCCTTTCATTGATGATTTTCCTATCAAAGGATGTGAAGAAAGTGACAAAGATGAAGCTTTGGATCTCAAGGGATGTCGCAGGTTTGTGGTAAATCACATAAATGATTGTGATAAAATTTTGTCTAGGTTGAAAGAAGTGAATCTTACATTGTCAGGGAAAAAGTGTATGTTTGGTGTCAATGAAGTGCTTATTGTGGGGCACATGTGCGGGCCATATGGTAGGAAACCTTGTCCAACAAAGGTAGATGCCATCCAAAGAATGAAAGAAACGTGCACTAGCATCACTGAGGTTAGAAGGTTTCTGGGAGCATGTGTCTTCTATGTTATTTGGATTCCACATTATGCACATGTAGCTGATCCTCTTTATCAGCTACTTAGAAAGAATCAGAAGTTTAAATGGACAGAAGCACATGTAAAATCCATGATAAGGCTAAAGGAGTTGCTCCAGTCAGCAACCACTTTGAGAATGGTAGACTATGAGTGTCAAAGGCCAGTAATTGTGACAGTAGACACCAGCCCTACAGGGATTGGATGGGCAATAGGGCAAGATGACAAAGAAGGACACAGGTATGTGGTAAGATTTGGAGCAAAGGTGCTAAGTGCTCGCCAAAGAAACTATCCACAGATAAAGAGAGAGTTATGGGGTATGGTTACAGCCTTGAAAAGTGGGAAAGAGTACCTAATTGGTGCATGTGTGGTTGTAGAAACAGAGTGTCTACCACTTCTTGGGATGATTACAAGCTACTCAACTTCAGACATTGCTATGTTGCGGTGGATTGCCTACATTAAGTCCTTAAATCCTGAGTTTAAGCACATTGCAGGTAAAGACAATACAGTGGCAGATATGCTATCAAGGGCAAGGTATGAAGATGAGTCACAAATGATTGACGAGGGAGATGATGTAGGCACAAAGTTCTTTTCTATCTCTCATGTCAAAGGTAACAATGTCTACATGACTAATCTACTTGAATCATTCTTGAAAGATCTTTATGAAGGTGATTGGCTTCTTATTGGAAGCTACTTGAGTACTCTAACAAAACAGGATGATTGGTCTGAACAAGAATTCAAGAGGATACGCAGGAAAGCATATGGGTACTTTTTGAGGGATGGTTACTTGTGGAAGCATCCTAAACAAAAGGGTGCTACACCACAAAGGGTTATATGTAAAAAAGAGACTCAAGTAAAGCTCATGCAAGAGTTTCATGAGAGTCTATGGGCTGGACACAGGGATGTATGGGCAACCTTCTCCAAGTTGAAAGGAAAATACTGGTGGAAGGGTATGTATAAAGATGTATCTCAATTTGTAGAGACATGTGTAACTTGTCAAGTGTATTCAAATGTTCGACATCGTGATGGATTGCACCCTACATATCCACTAGCCATGCACTATAAATGGGTTGTGGATCTAGTCACAATGCCTCTAGGACTCTGGCAGATGAGATACTTGATTCTTGCACGAGAGGACCTAACTAACCAGGTTGAAGGAAGGAGATCTCCATTTAGACAGATGTCCTCCATTTCATTTTTTAGATCCTTTGCATGCACCCCATAGAGAGTAGCAGCTTCATGCTCGTCTGGCACCACCTCAGTGGCTTCTGACTGAGCATCTTCTCCGATCTCCTCCATTGATGCCGTTGTGATTGGCACATGGTAGCCCTCATACTACCATGCACTATGAGGGGCTACCTCTATGATGTACCACCAGTTTGATGTAGACTTTGTAGGATGAAATATCACCTGCGAGAGCCACATAACTTACATGAGAGCTTCCAAGCAATGTTAACTATTTACATAGTTACTTGTTCACAATGCTCGGGTAGTACGAAAGTGTCTCTTAGGTCGGTCCATTTCTTAGTTGAATCCACCTCAAGGAAACCGGACTCTCCTCTATGCACAGTAGCGTTGCGACCCTCCATGATTATCTTGAACCATTGCACGTCGAACAAGTCGACAAAAAATCCTCTATAATCGATCCTCAAAATCTCTTGTAGCGTGCCGAAGTAAGTGAGTTCCACCACCACAGGATCTGCATCAAAGGACCGTTGGGACTAGACTGTTGAAATTTTGCCATGATTCCACAATCTTGAGAAAAAAACTTTTTATCGATCCGTTCCACCCTAAAATGTCGACCTTTACGCCATGTTGTTGTGTATGACTTATACTACAACCAACAAATATTATGAGTGGCCGTTCAAACATCTAGAAAGTCACTAGTCGTACATTGCAAACTTACCTTGGTCGCGCAACCCCGAGAGTACTCCCACTCCTCCTTAGTCACTTCTTCACCGCACTGTTGTGCACTTTTCAATTGGTTGTGCAACCGTCTTACGCTCATGAATGTTGGTAGGCTCTCCAAACTCGCCGGATAATGCATCAGTGGTCGTCTTCTCCGTCTCCACTCGATTCATGCCCTTTGTCGCTCTTGCTTTGCATCCTCATATTGTGAAATCCACTTTTGCATCATTGGATTGTGAAGCATGCAAAATCGGTTGATTTTTGCCTCTAGATCTTCCATCATCTTGTGAGATCCATTGCACCAACTTTCCAAGTTTGTAGATTGTGTTACGGACGTCAAGAGACAAACATCCCTCAATGCACCGATAAAATAAACTGCAAAACACGTCTAGCAATGATATTAAAGTCCACACACAAATTTGTTACACATTCCCACTATGATATATTCCACTTCAAACATACCTGACACGTTTTATGCCAGTCGTGTGACTTCAAACCGATAAGCTTTCCTTCTTTAGTAAAACACGTTCGGAGCGAGTGCATTACGCCAGTGGAGGTCCACACATATCGAATGGTCTCTTTTACTTTGCCTTCTTGGGGTCCTGTGAAAATCCATGGCGCTTTAGGGAGTTTTATCGATCCATCAGATGCTGTCTGTGGCCAATATTGCTCGATACGATCCACATTTCTAAGGTCAACCCTGGCTCCTAAAGTATCTTTCTTACCGGTTAGATGGTCCCATAGAAGATTACCCACACTCTTGAATATGTGCATTGGATCGAGCAAGTGATTGATCATGAGTCGGGGCCAATATGGTAACTCGTACCATAGAGAGAGTCTCTTCATCCCCGGGGGCAAACCGTCATCACACATCTCCTTTTGCTCTAACCATGCTTGTGCAGACATCCTTGGTGGCTCTCTTCCCAAAAAGCAGTCGTGTAACACATGATTCTCTAGAAGATATGCTTGATGACCTTCGTAGATTTGCTTCTTCAATGAGGGCACCCTACGTGCATTCAGTCTAGGTCCACATGTGACACATGCTCTATATTCTCTTGCTTGAAGCTCTGCATGTATACACATGACAATAGATAAGCTTGAGAAAAACCAAGATTTACAGTGTTTGAGTTTGAGTGTAAATCACTTGAGCATTCTGTTAGTCTGGGATAGTCATGCATGGTCCACATTAGAATGCCTCTGATCAAAGCATTCCGTTGACCTGTGTGTCGGCTCATATCCACCACTTCTATGCCAATCCACAATTGTTGTAGCTCTTCCAATAGTGGACGAAGATACACATCCATATTCTTCACTTTATACTGCCCTGACACAATCAAGCTTAGCCACAGGTGCCCCATCTTGGTAGTCAACCATGGGGGAATGTTGTAGTTGACGATGACAATGGGCCATACACTGTAAGATATTGATCTTTGATCAAATGGATTTATGCCATCCATAGCCAGGCCTAGGTGCAAATTTTGAGCTTCCCTGGCAAAATCCGACCATGTTTCATCTATATGTTTCCAGGCTACGTAATCTGCAGGAATCCGTAGCACACAATCCGAAGATTTATTCTCCTCATGCTATGATGCTAGGGTGACCATGGACTTACATTCGAAGGAATGCTTGATGCGAGGAAGCAGAGGAAAATGTAGCAAAACCTTTTGTTGAATTTTTGTTCCGTAGAGATCTACTCGATATCTCTCGAAGTCCCATTTCGGACACTTCTCCATGTCTATGTATTCCCCTCTGAAAATAATGTAGTCGTTAGGACAAGCGTGAATCGAATTGTAATCTATCCCCGACTTTTGTAAGATCTTTCTTGCTTCATCTCTGGAATCTGGCATCACATTATCAGCTGGTAGTATGTGATCTTTGAGCAATCTACATATATAAAAAAAAGTGGTACATTTGTGTAAGTAATCTATCAGATCATTATACATCTAGAGTTTTTTATTAAAGTAAACACATTGTAATAGATCACCTGAAAAGCGTTGTGACGCTAGTGTCACTCCATCCGAACTTTGCTTGCATGTTGAGAAGAACCAAGAGCGCCTTCAATCTAAACACACGTGCTCCATCATACAATGGCGTATCGGCTTCACTTTTCATATCATCATAGATAAGCCTTTTTGAATCCATGATCGTCTCAATCATCTCATCGATCTCGGACTCAAACATTACCTTGTTGGGAATGTAGTTTACATGATCATCCTCCAAGCTGTCAGAGGCTAGATCTTGTGGCCTCACGTTGTGAGCGGGATGAAAACACACACAACGCTTCTATAACGACCCGGCACACACTCTTGGGAAGATACACACACACACTATGGGGCACCACTCGGCTTAGACAACACACCTGGCCGAGACAGGGAACACACCTCTGGAGTGAGAGGAGAGAGACTATCCACTTGCCCACTCCACACAGACACACACACACACACACACCCAAAAAACACAGCTCAAAAGAGGAGAATTTCTGATGTTTAGATACAATTGAGTTTGGGCCAACACCAATGGGGCAAATAGCTCACACAATATGGGTAAAATAAGCCAGATACAATCACAAACTGGAGCAGAAACTTCGCTCATAGGAGAAACTTACACAGCCAAAACAACAGAAAAAGAGGGAGGAATTTGGCAAAATGGACAGCGCCATCACGTCCGGAACGGCCCAAAACCCCAGTCTACAATGTCAAAGTGCTCAAATCCGACCTCTGATGAGCAGTTTACGGCCAAAACAGACTCCAAAATGAGCAAAAACACACCTGCGGCTGTTCCTCCTCTCTTCTCCATGTTTTTTCTGGTCTTCTCTCTGTTTTTTCAGTTCCCACACTTAGATTTATTAGTTGGGCACCCTTGGCCTTTTAGATGACCTCAAACGGACCTCGAACAGGCCAAAAACTGACCTCACAGTGCATAGTTGTCACCTTTTTGCATCCATACGCACACCTGGCACTCGACTTGTTTCAATAATGCATCCCGCAACCACGTGAAGTGGCCCCAAAAAGTGTTCCTCATGATGACCTTTCTGCATAAGTATCACAAGAAAACACCCATGTCGTGTTCGTACTTCTCCGCGTGCAAGTACTGACCCCATTCGACGTCCTGACACCACTAGATGCCATCTGACGCACCTTCTTACCTCATGTCGTTGGCCTGTAGATAGCTTCCTCGAGAAGTTTTACGCGCTACCAACTCCTCATTATTATAGAAAAAACACACTAGTACTAGTAATAGTGAAAATCGATGCACTATGTACATGTTGCCCTACCTATACACATGTGGGCCCCACGTAACCACCTGGCTATGGAAAATGGGCAATCCTTTATTCGATGCACCATGCATGTGTATGTACATATGCGCAATCTGTTGCTCCAAAAAACTCCTGACAACGTATGTTGCTTGACCAAAGCGCCTGCGAACACGTCTATTGGGTTGCAAGATTGCTGCCTGTTGGCCAGCGTCAGAGTTCGACGAGTTATAATTGGCAACAGCTCGATCTATAATAGATGGATTGAACTCGCCAAATTTGTGAACGTTCTGCAAAGAAATGTGTCTTGTCCATCACACAACATGCTTGCATTGATTACAAGGACATAAGATCCTTATTGAGAGATAGGTGTTTCGGTTGGACGGCCCCACATCCTCGTCACTACTCATAATGAGGGTAAAAACCTTATAACCTGGACATAAATTTAACCTTCTATTGGCATCCTCCATCTTTTATCTCTCTCTCTCTCTCTCTCTCTCTCTCTCTCTCTCTCTCTCTCTCTCTCTCTCTCTCTCTCTCTCTCTCTCTCAGCCGATTTTTGACCTAGTAGACAGCAGTTCACTCTTTTGACCATAACTTGCTCATCAGAACTCCGATTTAGGTGATCTATAGCCTCAATCGAAGAGCACGAATCCCTCTACGTATTGATGTAAAGACAGAATTTTTCTGTGTAATGGAAGGCTTTGCTGTAACAGCATCTCAGAACTGAAAAAACTGTCAAAACTTTGCGTTTTTGTTGCCGACTTGAAGGCAATGTCAGACAAAACTCGCAAGGGCGGAAAAGCCACACTCGCCATGGAGAATGATGCAAAATCTCCAAGGAATTTGGATGCTAATCCAACCACATCATCTACAACAACGGAAGCAATGATCATGGCTTACTTGATCTCGTTACAAGAAACTGTCAACAAACAAGGTGAAGAGTTGCGCGCACTTGCAATGGAGAATGGTACTTTAAGAGTTCTCGTTGTAGAGAATGAGCACCTCAAGAAGGTTCTTGAAATGCAAACAACACGCTTGATGCATCTTGAGAATGAAGTTCAAGAATGTAAACGCTCTCTTGTTGACATGAATGTATTGAAAGAGCGCTTGAGCAAAGTTGAGAGTGATCATGTATTGAAAGAGGAAACAATAGATACAATACGACATGATGTATGTGAGATGAGAAATGCATCCAAATCATGGGCTGATATATGTAAGGATAATGTGGTTTCTACATCTCCTATCACGCAAGCTGTTGTCGAAGCATGGAATGTAGAGAATGTGGACACTCAAGAATTGCACGAACGACAAAAACGCTCAAAGAACATCGTCATTCGTGGAATCAAGGAGGAAAGCATGGAAACACCCCAATCTCTTGCAGTTGCTATTGAAGAGTTTTTTGCTACACACTTTGCCATGTCAGGAATCATGGCTTATGGTGCACATCGAGTTGGAAAACAAGGAGTCCCTCGCTCGGGAGAAAGACCTATTGTATGTACCATGGCTGATGAGGTAAAGAGAAAGATCATCCTTGACAATGGTTGGATCTACCTCAAAGGAACAGGTTGTAATGTATATGAGGATCGCACTATTATGCAACAAAATGTACGTCGCAAAGCATATGAGGAAAGAAGCAAGAAGTTTAAGGTATCACCTCAAGAAGAAAATCCACTTAAGGAGGATGCAAGTCCACCCAACAAATAGGGACACATGATCTATGAGACCAACTCACGCTTGCGAATAAGCTTTTGGAATTGTAACGGGTATCCATGGAATGCGGGAATTGGCATTGATGAGCTTACCAATGACTCCGATGTGATACTTCTTGTCGAAACATGGGAGCATGATGCGCAAAGAATTCTTGGATTTGACAAATACAATGTGCATTCTTTGATGTGGGCCAAAAATGCAAAGCAACGAAGAGGCCAAGGAGGCGTTGCATGTATGACCAAAAAGGGTTTGAAAGATGTTTCCATTTTCAAAGAAGATAAGTATAAACGCTACTTATGGCTGAAAATCAGCCCACCAAATGGTCAAGTCATGCTTGTGGCCGGTTGCTACATTCCTCACTATGACTCCAACTTTTATGCTTGCTTGAATATGGATAGAGATCAGCCCTTTGTTGAACTAGAGGAAGACATTGCTCATTACAAGGATCAAGGTGAAGTCATTGTTTTTGGAGACATGAATGCTCGCACAAATATGCTACAACACGACACACAACAAGTAGACATGCCACATGTCTCAAGAAGAATGGATGACTCATACATGTATAATCGAAGTTCTAATGATGCAAAAGAAGTGGATCACTATGGAAAGTCACTTCTACATATGTGCAATAGTACCGGAATGCTCATTGCAAATGGTGTATCTCTATGGCAAGGCACCAATGACTTTACATGTAGAAAGCACAACGGTGCTAGCGTGATTGACTATATGTTGTTCTCGGAAGCCACTCTAGAATGCATACAAAGCTTTACACTTGGTGAATGGAATCCGGAATCGGATCATAGGATGTTATGTATTGACCTCAAGTGTGGTAAACGGCCCGAGCATGTAGCCTCCAATCATGATGTGAATCACTTGTACCTACGTCTAGACTTCAAACGAGAACTTATATATGATGATATGGTGGACCAAATGTTAAGCATGATAGAGCATCAAGAGAGCCCAACATTAGAATGCAAGTGGAAAGTTTTCAAAGAAGTAATTTTCTCTTGTGCGAAGGAATGCTTTTCTGTGAAACACATGTCTTGCAAAAGGTCTAAGAAGGGTAGCACCAAGAAGAAATGGTTTGACATGGAATGTAGTCAAGCCCGAAAACACTTGCTAAGATTGGATGCAATCAAAGACAAGGAAGTTTACTTGGAATGTTCACACACATACAAAGCACTTGTTCAAAAGAAGAGGAGAAGGTGGGAAGTCGAAAAACAACTTCTTTTAGCACAAGAGAAAGCACATGCATGTGGCAAGTTTTGGCAAAATCTAAAAGGCAAGCGCGTTGAGAGCTTTGGTGACTTGACTCTTGAGGATATGTATATGCATTGTAAGAATCTCTATGAGAAACCCAATGTTGATAAGATGGAGTGTTGTAGCTCCCTTCCGTTTATGTCTCCCTTCTTTACCATTGAAGATGTATGCCGTGCGCTTGAGAAACTTGCTACTCGCAAGGCAGGTGACCTTCAAGGTGTCAAGGCTGAAATGATTAAATGGACAAGCAAGAAAACACGATATTGGATATGCGATATGTTTAACCTTGCACTTCAGTATGGCATGCCTCATGATTGGAGTGCAAATTGGATCAAACCTTTGCACAAAGGAGGAGATGTAAACAATGTGAACAACTATCGCACTATAATGGTTGGTTCTTTCATGGCAAAGTTATTTGGATGTATCATGGAGATGAAGATAAGTGAATGGGCTGAAAAGAATGGCAAACATGCACTTGGCCAAGCAGGTTTTCGAAAGCATCATAGCACTATTGATCACCTTGTCACTCTTCGAGTTCTTATGGAAGCGTCTCGATTGAAAGGAAAAAAGTTGTATTGTTGCTTTGTGGATTTCAAGAAAGCTTTTGACATGGTACCACGAGGAAATCTTTGGAGACGTATGCAAAGCCTTCAAGTGCCGAGAGAATTTATGCATGCAGTCTTTCGCATCTACCAAAAAGTGATATGTCAATTACGTATGGGAGATGGAATTTCAGAATTTTTTGCAAGCACTATTGGTGTCAAACAAGGATGCCCACTTTCCCCAACCCTCTTTGGGCTACTCATTGATGAATTGGAATGCATGGTTCTTGACTTTATGCAGCAAGAAGGCATAGAAGAGGTTAAGATTGGAAATGCGGTGATCATGCTTTTGCTTTATGCCGATGATGTAGTGCTCTTGGCACATACCTTAGAAGATGCACAAAAGCTTGTGAGTGTCTTGGAACGCTTTTGCCTACATAGCGGGCTGATCGTATGGATCCAAAACCAAGGTTATGCTTGTAAAGACCCTCAATGATGAAAATCCATGCATTGTATATAACAATGAGAAACTTGAAGTGGTAGATCACTTCAAGTACCTTGGCCTTGAGGTTCCATCCAATCATAAATGGAAGGATTGTGCAATGCGTCGCTTGGAAGCCGGAAAGAGGGCCTATTATGCATTTGAGAACATGTGCAATGCAGGAGAGATCAAGTGTTGGGCTCTCAAAAAGTACCTCTTTGACACATTGGTGACACCGGTGCTTCTTTATGGAGTGGAGGTGTGGGGTGGAAGCATCGGGAAGTCTACTTGGAAAGAGTTTGAGAATGTCCAAAAGCGTTTTCTCACCAACTTTCTCCAAGTCAAGACACAAACACCCTACATGCTCTTACTTCTTGAGTCCGGATTGCTTCCCATTGAGGTCTTGGGCATGCAAAGGGTTGTGGAGTACATGCGTAAGACACAACGTAGCATTTGCATCGACTTCCTAGAATCGCATATGAAGTAAGCCAAATGGTTCAAAAGACATGCAAGAGCAAAATACTAAGTTCGGGGTGGATGCTTGATATCAAGAAATGGTTTGGAAGATGAGATGCATGTCACTTGGTCAAGGATACGTCGATCGACTCCCAAGTTAATGAGGCCTTCTTACAACGCCAATGTATCATGGCTTGGGAGAAATCCAGAGGTTCTCGCTTCAGCCATTACACCACACACGTTGCCCCAAACTAAAAATCTCTCTTCTTCTCGGAACGAGGTAACCGAACCCATTCCTACATCCTTGAGCCCATCCCGTTGAGTGCAATCCGTACCATTGCCTCCATTCGTCTTAGCTCCCATTCTCTACGCTGCGAGACAGGACGTTGGGGCACTGGCGAGGAGTGTCATCGACTTTGCACCTTATGCCCTCGTCAAGTGCGAGAGAGTGAGTACCACACACTACTTGAGTGCTCAGCTTTTGACCACATTAGGTCCTCTTTTCCCCATATATTCAGCCATGATCTCTCCCTACATACCTTCCTCTCCCAACCACGATGTGGACTCTCTATTGCGACGCTCATTTCAACAATTTTTGAGCATCGAGAGTCACTTATGAACTCCACTCACACCACGTGACACGTTCATTTGGTCCCATAGGTCATATTTGACCTCCCACGACGATAATAGAACTATCTATCTATCTATCTATCTCTCTCTCTCTCTCTTTGTTTTCTCTCCTTACCTCTCTCTTTTGTCTTCTCCCCCCCTCTCTCTCTTTGGTTTTTTATTCTCTCTCTCTCATTCTCTTTGTTTTCTCCTCTCTCTCTCTCTTTGTTTTATATCTTTCTCTCTCTCATTCTCTCTCTTTACTTTATCTCTCTCTCTCTCTCTCTCTCTCTCTCTCTCTCTCTCTCTCTCTCTCAATGTGTGTGCATGTGTGTGTGTTTTTTTTGTTTATGCATGTTTTCTCTCTCTCATTCTCTCTCTTTACTTTATCTCTCTCTCTCTCTCTCTCTCTCTCTCTCTCTCAATGTCTATGCATGTGTGTGTGTTTTTTTTGTTTATGCATGTTTTCTCTCTCTCTCTCTCTCTCTCTCTCTCTCTCTCTCTCTCTCTCTCTCTTCCTCTCTCAATGTGTGTGCATGCATTCTTTGTCTATGCATGTGTGTGTGTGTGTTTTTTTTGTTTATGCATGTTCTCTCTCTCTCTCTCTCTCTCTCTCTCTCTCTCTCTCTCTCAAAGACACAATGTGTGTGTGTGTGTGTGTGAGTGGGAGAGAGAGAGAAAGAGGGGAAGGGAACATGAGAGAGAGGAGAGGGAAGGAGCATACTGGGCTCTCCTTCCTCTCCTCGTGTATGTGTGTGTGTGTGGAAAAGAAAGAGAGAGAGAGAGGGAGAGCGCGGGTTACCTCTTTGCTTGAGTGCCAAAAACTCAGATTTTGAGATCTGAGTTTTCGAGTGCTCTCGGTTTATTTTTTACCCCTGTCGGCGTCGCTATCAGCATTGCTATAGGCGTCACTATGTAACAAATAAAATAGTGACGCTCATAGTGACGCCATGGATTTTCCCTTTGAGCGTCGCACTGCGAGCGTCGCTAATGTGAAGTACCTCTTGTAGTGTTTGATTGACTTTTCTAAGTAGGATGCATAAGCTTGAATGCTTTTATCCATTTTTCTCTTTAGAGACATGACAAGGTTATGTAAGAGCAAAGAATTTTGGTTCATAGTGTCCTAGATATATTTTTGGGCCATTATTGAGTTATGGACCTACATGGTAGGGTTTTGTTTGGCACATGTTGTCACAAGGGGTGCAACATGGTCTAGGAACTCATGGAGTTTGGTTTAGCCAGTGTGGAGAAAATTTCGTGAAAGTCCCTCTCACTCATGTTGCCGAGCGTTTACAATTATCTCCACACACAAGTACACCTCATACTTGATGGATGTCATTTGTTTGGACATCCTTATATGAACATATTTCACATGTGGAGAATATGAATCTCTGAGACTAAGACTGGTGCCCATTATTTCAATTATGTGTCACGATAGAGTTCCTGGTGCTGGCCGCATCCGTTTGTTAGACTATTTTGAGCACATCATATTAGGAAAAATTTTAGTGGCCAAAAATTGCGGGATACCTAGTAAGACTTGTTAAGGTTATAAGTATAATTTAACATCTTTATTAGATGGTTGTTTACACACTTAGGAAAGCTATGTTATGTTAATGAACTAGTTCATTTGGTACCTAGATGTGATAGATTTTCACATTCTATCCTGGTCCAAATATGTTAGCATGATTTTCATGTGGAAAGTATTTCATTATTTTCCCATGAGCCGTGAGCATAACATTAGCCATAATCATTGACAAGTACGGTTATGGATATGTAGGTTTGGGTCTATTTCTACTAAATGCATGCATACTAGGTATTATGGGCCCTAGTGTTTAGAAAACGTTGGTTTGGAGCATCATACACATTCATGACACTAGTAGCTTCTAAAACATTTTGCACTATATGTGCAATATCTCTATGAGATTAATTGTAGATCTACCAATCACCAATAGAGGTCATGGCTCGATTTGGGTGCTTGTAGATCAGTTTACTAAAGTTAAGCAAGATGGTTATTTCTAACATTTTTTATTACTCAGCAATTTGGCAAGAAATTGTGATCTCTGTTTAACAGTCATTCTGGACAACTGTCTATAAATGATGGAGAAACACACCTCTCATTGAGAGAGGATATGCAAACTTTAAGTGTTAACCTTGTGCTAAAGGATATGCTAAGCATGTACGTTAGCACAAAACAATCTGATTGGAAAGATTATCTCTCTAGAGGGAGTTTTCTTACCATTAGACAAAGCTTCTTGCAACGTGTTGCGACTAAGTGTAGTACCTTCATGTTTAAATTAGGCTCTCAACCTCGATCAATAGTTATGGTGGGGTGAAGAATGATAACAAGTAAAGGACTTAACGTTTGCTGACAAGTTATGTCAGCTAGTTACTTTCATGGAAGTGAGAAGAGGTATTCTTTTAGAGACCCCTTAGTTGTGATAGCTCGTTTAGCATACTCAAATGAGTTCTTAATGGAGTCTATATGCTATGTTGGATATGGGCTAGTTACAAAAGACGGTTGCAAATGGACAACAATGTGAAAAATCAAGATTCTCTTCTTGAATTCATTGAACCTCCTACTGAAATGTTCTGGCCAAATGGAAAATTGGATCCATGAAGGATGCCACTGTGGAAAACAGTAGTGTTCTTACAAAGATATAACCACTTTTGCTTTTGAGGATAAAAACGCTTCTCCAAGGGGGGAGTAATGTCAGGCCAAGGGCCATAACTCACATGCATTCAAGGGGTGCTATATTTAGATGGCTACAAGCCTATATATAGCAAGGTTGGGCATAGAGTTGCATGTGATGTTCCCCACGGTCTTAGATTCAAGGCCAACTTTCTAGTGTTGCATGTTCAAGGAGTGTATAATATGTTATTAGGTTGGCCTTGTCTTAGGAGTGCTGGATCCATCCATGATTATGCAAGCCAAACATTGACAATTCAGGGATCCAATAGACACATTCAAGTAAAAAAAAACAACACCAAAAGCTGGAAGAAAGCAATGCACCCAAAGGAAGCGTGTAGGAAATATGGTAAAAAAAAGAGTGAGATGGATGCTCGCGTTGATGAATATATTTCCTAGAGTACAAATTGACTTGAATGCGGTGCTACTGGATTGGGATAGAGTAGAAAGACAATGCCAACAATATCAAGAAAATTTCACTAAGTCTAATCAGAAGAAAGATTGGTGACTCTTGATGAGAGGACTCCAAAAAGAATTGGGACAGACAACTGAATATTTCACATCAGAGGAGGGCCACAAGCAAACCAACATAGATGACATTAATAAAAATAGTGAATAGATGAACTGGGAAATCCCTTTAACAAATATGCAGCAGGGATAAGGACAAATAAGGAAGCAAAATCATTAGAAAAAAGGAAAGGTGGTGGACCAAATTGATTATTGCCATACGATCAAGAAATTGAAAAAATGGAATCTTGATTTAGAGAAAAATTCAAAAATGGTGAAGGTCAATAAACATTTGAAATCAGAGATAAAAGAAACAAACAAGCAACTGTTTCAGAGGTATAAAGATGATTTTTCTTGGGAACATACAAATTTGAAAGGGATAGATCTAGAGGTATATCAACACAAGATACCATTGAAATTAGACACATGACTGGTGAGGCTCCATAGGTCTAGGATAAATCCCAAATATACCAAGAAGCTGAAAGAATAAATCAACAACTTACTAAAAGTAGGATTCAACACAAGATACCATTGAAATTAGACACATGACTGGTGAGGCTCCATATGTCTAGGATAAATCCCAAATATACCAAGAAGATGAAAGAAGAAATCAACAACTTACTAAAAGTAGGATTCATCTTTAAAGTGGCAAGTAGTGTGACTGATTGTTTTTTATAGTGGCTGTTTCAAAGAAGAATGAGAAGCTGAGGGTTTGTGTGGATTATCAAAAGTTGAAGCTCAGACCATCAAAGACCCATTTCTACTTCCATTCACTGATATGATGCTAGATAAGATTGCTAGCCACAAGGTGTACAATTTTATGGACGGGTACAATGACTACAATCATTTAAGGATAACAACAGAAGATAGAGAAAAAATGAAATTCATTACTAAATGGGAAGCATTCATGTACTTAGTCATGTCTTTAAAATTATGCAAACATGAATGGGGAGCAATCATGTACTTAGTCATGCCTTTCGGATTATGCAATGCTCTAGCAATGTTTCATCGATGTATGATGGAAATATTCAGTGAGTTCCTGCATAAATTCTTGGCTATATTCATGGATGATTTCATAGTGTTTTCAATGGAATATATGTATCTATTGTTGGAAATAACATTTGAAAGATGCAAAGAGAAACAAATTTGTCTGAACCTTTTAAGTCGGTCTTTATGGTCTAGAAGGGGTAGCTTCTAGGGAATATTGTCTCCTAAAATGGCATCGAGGTGGCTGAAGACAAAGTCCAATGTGTGCAGTAGGCCAGAGCACCAACAAATGTGTCTGAATTGACCTCATTCTTGGGGTATGTCAACTTTCAAAGAAGGTACATTCACATTTTTACAACCAAGTCTCTCCCATTATATGAACTGAGAAGGGAGTGAATGTGAGGCTAGTTTCCAATTCCTTAAAAAATTAATTAGCAGGAAGCCAATTCTTTGTCAACCAGACTAAGAAGTGATATTCCATTTCATGTGAATGCATCTGGTATGGTGATGGGAGCAATATCGGCCTAGCTTGATGGGAAGATAGACTATAGAGTCTACTTTGCCAATCGCAGGTTCTATGTAGCTGAATATCGATACTCCATGATTGAAAGATGCATTGGGAATGGTATTCAACACAACCAAGTTCATACACTATCTGTTGGGGAAGCTATTTCACTTTTATGATGACCATCAAGCACTCCTCTTTTCTATTAAGAAGGTGGTGATTAAGGGTTGGTTAATTAGATGGATGATGTTCTTGTTGGAATTTGAGTTCAAGCTCTTCCACAAACCAGGTAAAACACACTACGGTGTAGATTTCTTATCTAGAAGTATGAAGGGAATTTTAGCAATGTCACTAAGAGATGAGCCCATCGATTTTGAGTTATTCCAAATTATGGGAACGAGCGGGCTAGATCCAGAATGGCAAGAGGTGTATGACTTCCTCTAGTTCAAAGAATTTCCAAAGGATTGTCCCAATCTAGTAAAAAGGCACTAATTTATTAAGAGTATAAAATTCACTATCATAGGTGGATCATTATACAAGCTTGGAATTGATGGAGTACTTATAAGATGTATGCCTATGCAAGGTAGGATGTATGCCATTATAGAGGCTCATAGTGGGAGTTCAGGGGGAATTTTTCCATTGAAATCACTTATAAGAAAATATTATAGGTAGGGTTATGGTGGAAAAGTATGACGATGGCTAATGGTAGGGATTTATGCAAAACCTGTGATATTTGCCATAGAATGGGAAGACCAACAACAATAGATATGATGCCTTTGTCCACCATGAAACCATTGAGGGTTCTCATTAAGTGGGGTCTAGACTTCATGGGACCATTCAAGAAGGTAACCCCAAGGAATAATAGGTATATTGTGATGGAAACATGTTATGTTAGCACACGGATAGAGGAAAAAGCATTTCCCAACAAGATAACAAAGTCAACAATGTGGTTCTTGTATGAGCATGTAGTCTACAGATATGGTTGTCCGATCGAGGTCTTTTTTGACCAAGGAAATCATGTCATCAATGAAACAATATAGATCCTGACTAAAATCTTCTCAATCAAGAATAAAAAATCAACATACAATCCCAAATGCAATGGAAAACCCAAGAGTAGTAATTATAGTGTCAAGACCATTTTGACCAAGGTTGTGTGGAAGGAACCCCATAACTGGGATGGGAAGATTTTGAAGGCAATGTGGGCTTACAAAACAACTCACAAGATAACAATTAGGATGACTCCATTTTGAACGGTATACAGTACAAAGGAAGTATTGCCTATGGAGTTTGTCGTTTGTAGGCTCAGGATGCCATTGAACATGACATAGATTTTGATTCAACACCAAATAATAGGCTAGATGAGCTATTGAAGCTAAATGAGATTAAAGAGAGGGCAATTCCAAAATAGGAAGTGGTTCAATAGAGAAGGAAGAACTTGCAAGGCAGTAAGCTGAATGTCAAAGAGTTAAAGAAAGAAGACTTAGTCTTGCTATTGCCTAGGGTTTATAATGGGGCCAAAATCAAGCTATATTATGCTAGACAAAAACTTTAATATCAGATAAGAAGTAATTGGGGCAATTGAGGGGTAGAATACGTGTGATGACCTGAAGATTATTAGATGCCACCAAATTGGGGATAATTTGAAGGCGTACAAACTTTATAGAGGTCACTATATTGCATTAAAGACCAAATCTTTTTGAGTATCCTACTAGTAATCATTAGGACGATAGACCAACACATGGGCAACACGTCATTTACGATGGGCATAACATCAAGACACAAAAATTGTGGAGCATTCATGGCTTGAATTGGATTACTATGAGGAGGGTTCACGACCCTTTGCTCATTCCTTGGCCTCCTAAGTGCATTGATCCCTCTCATGTAGAGCTTCCTATTGCATTGCCTCCACCTTCTCCAATTGTTTGTTGCATCACCTTTGCCTTCCCCAACTGCTATTGTGCACCCCAATATGCCTACTTGCTCTTGGTTTGCATCATTGTCTTCATCAAGAAAGCTCTTGTTTTTGACACAAAGCTTTTCACAGAGCTCCGCCATGGGTAAGAGAGGACAATCTCTACCTCATTCCATGAAGGCCATCATAGATAAGAAGGTAGCGGAACTTGAAGAGTTACTCCAAGCAGTAAGAGAAATTTTTTTATGCCTCATCTAAGAATTAGTAAGTAGGTATTTCAATAAAGTGAGAGAGATTTATTGAAGATCTGGGGTACGGAGGTGGTTGTGGAGGCCACTAGAATTCCATTTGATGCTATTGTGATTCAACATGTCATAGACACTTTGGACTCTAACAAAGGGACAATTAGCATTAATGCCAAAACCCTTCAAGAAATTGTTGTGGCACTAGCCCATGTTTTTAGTTTTCCTTTTGATTTAAAACCCCAATCACCCCTGCATTAGATTTGTTTTTGAAGAAAACCCTCAGACTAGAAAGAAGTGAAAGGACGTGGGTCTGGGTATCCTGGTTCAACACTGGAATAAAAAGCAACACTTAAGTTTTTTGTTGAAGCTATCAACCTAAAAAATAACCCCACTTATGTCTCTAAAAACCTTTTCAATATGTTACTAACCAGAACAATGAACACAAAGGCAACAATCAATTTGAGTATAATCTTGTTTAACATCGTAATTACTCAAACAACCAAAGTGCAGAACCAACGTTTGTTCAAAGCTTGCTATGTCAGCCATTTTCCCTACTGGCCAACCAACATACTAGTGCATGTAAATGTCCATAATGCTTTGGCAAAACTTAATGGAGGAACAACCTAGGGACCAGACTGCTAGTCTAGAATCCCAACAAGAGCAATGACTTCTCTAGTAACAATAGGAATGAAGAGGAGTCTAGCATACACAAAGGCTGGAACATCTGAGCCAACATCCAAAAAGAAAAACCCGACAAAGGAATTTTGGGACCAACTTAGAGCTCAGAGTAAAGCCATGCCAACAATTGTTTAGACAACCACAATGCCAGTCATCGGTAAGACCCCGGAAACTTCAATTGACAAAGCAATCATGCTTCCAAGAACCCCACAAAAAACTATAACTGAAATTCTGAAGAACTCTAATTAGGCTCTGAACAAACTATGGTGTTGACTTCTTTAGTGGAAACATCAATAGACATGCCTACATGGATAGTTTAGTTGTAAACACATCTTAAACTCCATATAAGATGCATGTACTCACCTATGAGACTGATCGGACAGACACAAACACAGTATTTGGTAAATGTGTTACCACAATCTAGGTGGGTGGAACACCATTGTTAATGCAATAGGTCAAATGATCTAAAGTCCCATCAAGCAATTTGATGTTAATTGTCTGGAGGTAGAGCTTAAAAGACAAATCATCAAGTCTGAAGAACAACAAAAAGAGAATCTATGTATCAAAGATCCTTTGATCAACTTAAAATGTAGCTAGGTGTTTGGCCATTTCAACATACATGCACCCACGTAGCCTGACACCACAATTTTAATAAACTCTATTATTTTTTGGAGCTAGTGTAGCGATACTATGTGTAGATCTTGATTCTAGAGTATAGATCTATTCTATGAGCTGCAATTCTTTCATGATATTTGTAAAAGCCCATGTGAGCCTGGCCATTGTCCATTTAGATAGCCCTAGGTATAAAAGATAATAACGTTAGTATGAAAGGGAGGCTTATCTTTTAGAGAACAAAAGAAGCTTTGTGTATGTATGCTCAAGCGGCCAAGTAACTTAGATTTGTAATCAACTTTTCTCATGATTGTGCAATCCTATTTCAATTTCAAAAGTTGCATTGTGTTCCTCTTCTCTTGCTCTTTCAATTAAGTGTAAGCACATTAAGTTTTGTTGTGGTCAGTGACTACACGTGTGCGAACCCTTTCTTTAGTTTTAAGTGCTTACATCATTATTTTTTGACATTTTGACCGTAGGAGAGTGTATTAGACCTTAGGGTAACTCATTCGAGCTGTTTTGTTGCAGTTTTGTGACCTAGTATATGATGGATCATGATTTTTTTACCTTGTCAGATTGCAACAAAAATTAGTATACATGTCTCCTTAGACCTAATACAACTTCCCTTAAAGTTTTGTGGCTATCTAAGTCCATTTAGTCATTAAAATGGCATGATGACATAGAGCGATGAGATATGACATAGGCAGACTTTCCAGTATTAGAGTGATGATTCACTTGTTGAGTTTATGTGCTTGCTTGTTTGCAACCAGACTTTGTAACCATATCCCCTTAGACCTAAAATAGCTTCCCTTTAAGTTTCGTGGCTATTTGAGTCCGTTTAGTTATTGGAATGGCATGCAGATAGAAAGCCAAGAATAAATTTAATTATATCTGTCAAGAAAAATCAGAGAAAAGGACTCAAGACAAGAACCAAGATCTTAATATACAATGAACTTGTTAAGAGATACAACAAAGATAGATTTTTTAACCTATAGAAGTTCCAATTTCAGAAATTTTGCAATGTACTCTTTTTGTAAAGTTGGCAATGTAAAATTATTGTGTGCCTCAAGGTTGAAAGATTAATGGTTTGATCTTTGGATACATTAAATTTGTCAGTTTGTATCAATGTGTTGTGTTAAAAAGTTAGAGCCAAGGATTGCATTTGAAAGAGGTTCTCTATGCTTTCGAACTCGCCCGAGTTTTTCAATCGCTCGAAATATTTCGCTCACCCTTCTTGTGATACTCCTACCTAGTGAGAAGGTAAGGGAGGTGGCTAGGGGACCACTTTGACTTCTTTTCCCTCACTTTTTGGCCTGGATTCAAAAATACACTAAAAATTGAAAGTTATAAAAAGAACTAAAAACTCGTATTTTCCCTCCTTAAAAGCCCCCAAAACCTATTTTATGGTGAAAAAATCATTTCTTGACCTTTAAAAGTAAAATCGTGTACTTAAAAACCCAAAAAAAATAAAAATATTGAAAAAATTCAAAACATAATTTTTCACCCTCCAAATTCTCTCCAAATGTGTCCTATAGCTTAAAATTGATTTTCTCTCTTTACAAACCTTTTCCCAAACTCTCCATTTGCTACAACAACCACATGCACCCTATTGTCACACATTCTCTCTCTACTAGCTTTCTTCCACCTCCATTGTAGCAACAAACAAGCTCCTCCCTCTTCTCTGACCTCCATTGTGCAACATGAAACAAGATCCTCTTCCTCCTATTCTCATTTACTCACACTACATGCAAACCTCTACTCTTAAAGGAAGCAAAAGGATGGGCTCAAAGGACATGTACATCACTAAAATAGGAGGTGCAAGTGGTGAGTGGGCGTTTCAAGGGTTCGCCTCCAACATAACAATAAAATGGTAATAAAATTGTCCTTGTAGCTTACATTCAGAGCTTGATAGCATCTCCATTATTAAGTTTATTATGCTAGAGACAAACAACCTCTTTATGGATTTGAACACTTGGGGCTTCACACCTCTATCAGCAAAAGTAAGCAAAGTTCATCATACCATTAGGGTGTGATATTTTGTTGGTGGCTTTGGTGTACTATCTAGTGTTGCCTAGCATTGCATATACCTTGCTAATCAAACAAGTGCCACATGCCCCTCAAGAATGCCTTGTTATTCCTAATGTCCCCGAACGTCTTTAATTGAAGATTTTACATGACATTGATGATGATGCTATGTAAAATGTGTAACACTATAATCGATAGCCCATCTTGTGTTTATGCTAAGTTTTGGATGGCACAATTGCATGGTGGGGATTCTGCCAAGGTTTATTCCTCAAATGTCATCTAGAGATTGGACTCTGCTTTATTATACCTTTTTATGTACAAAATAGCCAAATCAAGAAGCAATCTATACTTAAAATGTTACAAATCTAATTTAAGTTATTGACAAACCAAAGTATGGTAGAGTTAGGGTACTCTTGCACAACAACAAAAACAATAGAGTCCAAATTAATTCTTATTCATCTTGATCAAGATATGGTCATGACGAAGACTATACAAGGGACAATGTAGTCATAGTATTGCATCCATTCCACGACATAGTGTACTCATTGTAACCTATTACATAAAGTTATCTATGGTGGGGGTGTTCCTTATTAGGTAAGAATGTTTTTCTCAAGGAAAGATTATTTGTTTCCTTGCTAAGGATCCCTCCATGTTAGCATAATGGTTGTTGTGGTTGGAGCTGCATTAAATTATACAATGAAATTTCTTGAGGGGAGCTTTGTGCCACTAGAAGTGAGCCATGTTATGCCAATAGCTTGAGACATTGTCACAAGGACCACCACTCAACTAACATAGTAAGAGGTCACGTTGTACCCTGAAGGTTTAGAGACTTGCTCAAAAAAAAAAAACACATGAGTTCTACGTTTGCAAGTTGTATAATAAACACACTTTTTAAGTATATTATGTACAAATTTGCAAGTATTTTCATCTAACTTGGACTAAACAATACTAAAAAATACAGTATGATGAGACTACCCACCTCCAATAAGCATGGATTTGAAGAACCTACCTACAAGATATAACAAAGAAGTTTGTTTTAGAGGAAAAGTGGTGTTTAATCTCCCTAGTATGTCAAAGATTAGAAGCTTATGCAAACCTTACAATGAAACCCAAGGAGATGAGTGAGTGCATGTGTGTGTGTGTGTGTGTGTGCGCGCGCTTAAGGTACTTAAGGTAGATTAATTGTAAGCCTTTCCGAAACAAAATAATGAAAAATAAGAATTCAAAATTGTGTAAAGGCGTTGCCTCCATACGTGGTGGAAGAGGCAGGATACCCAAGTCCTAGGACGATAACAAGGATATGCCTAGAAATGTATATGTGATTGCTTGAAAGATAACTAGATAGCTCTAATAATACTAAAGAAAAAAGGAAGTTTAAAAAAAGGGTGGGAACGATGTGATAATCCTTGAAATGTATTCTTGTTTTGACATTTTTGAAATATTGTTTTCCTAGTATCATAGTACTACCTTGGAAAGGTGCATTTACCAAACCGTTCAAGGGAGAGTGGATTCAAGAGATTTAAATTGTTGGCCGGAAAGTTAAACCCAATTTTATGTTGTCCATTGAGTTAAGAACGGGGAAAGAGATTTTGATTTACGGAGTGGGGATCAAACTTGAGAACAAGGGACTCATGTAGCTAGTAAATACATTCGTATTAGGGGGACGCATTGACGGTTGTGCTCGGTCATATCCGAGAAAAAAGTGTTAGTCACCCTGAACCAAGGGTGAATTAGAGAACTCTCACGAGTTGACCCCGGGAAGGTAGAGTTCAAATTTTGTCTGATGGCTTTGATTGTAAAGTTTTGAATCGATAAAGAAAGATATCTTAGGGTTAAGGGTTCCATATGAGAAAAAGTGACTTCTATCACCCCCTTGAGTTGGATCAAAGAGCAAGAGGATTCATGTCTTTGTGTTGGTCTCAAGTGGGAGGGATGTCAAGAATCGTGGTGCATCCATTTGGAGATGGTGCAGCCAGTGGTCCTTGGCATGGCCCTCATAGTATTTTAAGAAAACTTTCTAGAGAGAGAAATAAAAAATGTTCTTAAAAGGCCCTCCAAATGACCTCCAAAATTTTCTAATGTTAGCTGGGAGAAGAAAATTTGTTTGGGGCTAGGTTTTATGAGGCCCCCTTTGATGCTTAAGTCAAGGACTCCATCAATCAAGGCACCAATAATAGAGTATGTCTAGTTCCAAGATATAATTTCCACAAATGTGTAAGAAGGGTCAAATTGTGATGCCAAACACAACTCAAATAATATCAGGATGTTGACAGATGAGTTACGAGTCAAGAGTTCTAACGAGCTTAATCGTGTGATGTTTTTTTTTGGGGAGACCCTCTCTAGCTCTCCTCCTCCTCTCATTGCCCATGTGCTTCCTCCTCTTCCCTTGCTTGTCCTCCAACATGATCCCTCTCCTTTACCTCCTTCATCCATCTCCTTCTCTAGCCACCCTCCATTCCTCCACCACCTCCTCCAACCACCCTCCCTTACTCAAGGTCCTCCTCTTCTCTCAGTCCTCTCCCACTCTCTCTCTTTCCCTCATGCTCTCTAGCCCCTGCCCCTTCCTCTCTCTCTCTCTCTCTCTCTCTCTCTCTCTCTCTCTCTCTCTCTCTCTAGGTGTCCTCTCCTCTCTCTCTCAATGATAGAAAGGCATGTGTTTGCTAAATGATACTTGAAAACATGCCTAGCTAGGTCTTTTCCTCATGTTGAGGTTGTCAAGGGTAGTTGTTCAACATAAATAACAAAGCCAAGGGTAAACAAAATACCAGAGCAAAGCTTGATTTTCTATCATGGAGCTCATCTCATGTGAGGAATGGGAATGAGACATTCATTTTGCTAAAAGAACACGTGGACTTGTGATTGGTCGATGCCAAGAATGGCGACATCAAAGAAACACGCCCAACACACACATGTAGAGGGAGCACTAGCAGGTAGAGGGTGCATGTCCGCACCCTTACTCTCTCCTCCCTCTTTCTCCCTTGTTTTTTTTAAATAAGAGGGTGCATGAGACACCCCCTTAACAAAAACACAAAATAAAAAAAAGGCCATGGGGGTATCCACTTACCGCAAAAAAAAAAGAGACAAGGGATAATCAGACAGTAGCCATGTTCAGGATGTCAGGACACTGGCAAGGCCGGACTAGACAAGGACAGGGCCGGGCTAGGCGGTGTGGAACGGGGAGTCCAACTAGGGCAAAGGGCCAGGGGATTGCCTATATAATGGGTGGTTGGGTGGTGGAATCTCAGGCTCTAGCTTCCCTTGTCTCACACTGGTATCAAAGCTTAGGTCTATTTTTCGGAAAGGGGGAAGGGTGTGGAGCTTTCTAGCCACTCAAGGCTTGCATGTCGGGGTCATACACAGTGGGGAGCACCCCTTAGCAAGGGAGACGGCAAAGCCGCAGCCCGTGGGCACGCTACCTTGGCAAGGCAGGACCGCCGGGTGCAGGATCACCAGAGTGAGCGCCCTTGGGCTCGTTAGTGGTGCAACGCCGTTCTGGGGATTTTACGACACAGGGCCGAAGCCCCTTGGGCTTCACATCGACCGCCCTGGCCTCTCAAGCTTATGCGCGCTGCCTATTTCGCCATAGCCGACTGTGGAGCTCGTTTTTTCCCACTTGAAGGGCGCCCACCCCCTTAGGGGTAGTGGCCAATACCCAATAAATTTAATCTTAAGGGGTGGTACCCACAGTGGGTGCCCCACCCCCCCTCTACTCCACTACGTGCAAGTACAGCAAGGTGGAGCAAGGCGGCATCAACAAATCCGGCACACATTCCAACAAAATTTCTTGCGTATTACGCAGAAACTCAGAAATTTCAAGACAGTACAAGTTTTTGTTGCCATCAATTACCGCTTTCAAGTCTAATTGATTCGACTATCAAGAGCTAGTGGAATTCCATAGACGACGGACAATTCAAATAAATTTTCACCGGATTACTCTCAATTTTGACGGAGTTAGCAAGGCTTCTATACTTTGCGAGTGCTCTCACTATCATGTATTTTTTCTGAGTATTTCTTTCACCGCACTGTGTAGCCATGGATTTAGATATCAATATGACATTCGATTTTGAGCAAAGTACTCCTGATCCTACCAATGATGGCCCGCGGTCGGATCCTCTCAAGGAGAGTACCCGCGACGCTACGGCATGAGAAGATACTTATGAATTGCTTGATATTCAAGAATTTTGTGCACTTCAAACACGCATGACAGTCATGGATGAAAATTTTAAATGTTTAAATGAAAATGTTACTAAACTATCCACATTAGTAATTCAATTAATGCATCAGTAGTCTAAGAGTCCTACTGACACCCACATGTATGAGCACGTTGACACACAAGGGCAAGGCCCAACAACTGATACATTGCATACTCTCTCTGCCAAAGAGGTGGATGACCTGTTAAAGAACTTTAAACCACCAATTTTTAAGGCAGAAGAGCGAGATCGCAATAAGGATGCAGTGAATATCTTTCTCAGTAAGTGGGATGTAATTCACACCTTGCGGTGTACTCCGAATGCAGTCAGAGATCTGCAAACGAGCTTAACTCTAGAAGGCAAGGCCTACAAATGGTGGATGTCTCTCAAGGAGAAGAACATCATACCACAGAGTTGGAAAGCTTTTGAAGCAATGTTTAGCAAGGAATTTTTCCCTACAAATGAGGCCGATCGAAATTGGACGGCTTGGGACACATGTTCCATGCACCAATTCCCATCACTCCTTGAATAAATCTCTCACTATCGGGACATTATCCTCAAGTTGGAAGGCTTGGATACCTTTCAACAACTACGGGGGTTCATACAAGGTCTGACACCCGAGCTTAAAAAGTATGTCAAGACCCAAGACCCTAAAAACACTTGAGGAAGCCATAGTGAAATCACATATTCATGATGATCTTGATGAGAAGAAAACAAATAATAGTCATGTGCCTGCTAGTATACATGGTAATACACGCACTCAATATGGGTACAATAAAATATTATTTCTAGTTGCAAATTCGGATGCATCTAAAAATCCCAAGGGGTCTAGGGGTCCTCTTTCTCTTGAGGATTTTGATAAAGCAAAGAAAGAAAAGTTATGTTTTCAATGTTTAGGAAGAGGTCATGGCAAAAAGGATTGTCCCAAGGGGAAATCTGCTGCTCAAGGCAAGGAGAAAGCAATGCACATGGTGCAATTGCTGCCTCTCGAGTCTTCCTCAAGATTCTCTACAGTAGAAGTAACACACATAGAGGTGGTGTATGAATGTTGTCTCATAGCTTCCATGTGGAAACCAACCTTTGGACCACATGAGTTAGTACGTATGCACGGATATCTGCAAAGGCACAAGGTGCACATCTTGGTAGACGACGGTGCTATGCACAATTTCATCAATTACGGATTGGTGAAAAAGCTCAAACTGCCTCAAACTCCGAGTACCCACCGCTACAAGGTAGCAATGATAAATGGACATGATACTGAAATATGGGATACTCAATGCTGAGCTATTCCATTGGAGGTACAAGGGTACTCTACTTGTTTGGATTTTCAGGTTATGAACATGGAAAGGGATGATGTGGTTCTTGGTAGGGAGTGGTTGCATAGCCTGGGACCATCACTGAAGCGTAGCCACGAGCACAACAGCTTGATGTTTGAATCCCATGGCGCACATGTGTTGTTGTTAGGAGAAAAAGATATCCCTTCATCACCCCACCGATTTGTATCGCTGAGATTATGCAACTCATTTTTTATAATGAAATAGATCAGGTTTTCTTGTGTTATTCATTGTCTCATGTTCTTTCTAACATTGAGTATGTTGAACACTCCTCAATGCCGCATGCTTCTCTCTCCTCAATTCAACCAATTGCTAATTCTAAACAAGCAAACGTTGCTAGTCAATTACAAAAATTATTAAAGGAATTTCAAGATGTATTCCCTAATGATTTGCCATCTGGATTACCACCGACACGATCAGTACAACATAGCATTGACGTGGCTGCAGGATGTAAACCTGTTAGTAAACCACCTTATCGTATGAATTTGTTAACCCTCACGGCACACGGACACCCCATCACCTACGACGGACGTGTATTATGTATTTGGTAGAGTCAGGTACCGGGCTTGTCGGACCAATAGGGAAAGGTAGAGTGATCGTCGATGAGAGGCGCACTTTAACTTGGACATTCAAGGGATTAGTTGGTTAAGCATGGGCGCCCAAGTGTGAATGGGGTGAGCTCCTATAAAAGCCAACTAAACCTAATTTTTACTCATTCTCTCATTTGTGCAATTGAAGAGTGCTCTTGCTCCATCTCCATCTTCTTCTTCTTCACCTCCTTGTGTGTGTGTGTGTGTGTGTGAGAGAGAGAGAGAGAGAGAGGGAGAGTGTGTGTGCGATCGAGCATTACGAAGGCACGACGGCGGCGAAGCGGTTGAGCGCGGCACGACTGCAGCTTCTTCTTCATCGCGGCGAGGAATCCATCACGAAGGCGAGCGTAGAGCGGTGAGTGACACACCCTTTGTTTTCTTGAGCTTGCTAGTTTAGGCTTGTTGTGTGCTTGGAGCCGTTTGTGGCTCGCATACGGTGTATTGGCAAGTCCCTTGCTTCGACAGTGTGGCAAGGAGCGCACATTTTTGGCGCCGCTGCCGGGGATATGCCCTACACTAAGCTCGGTTAGCACTTTACGCTTTCTTCTGGTGCAATTTCTATCATAGGAAAGGCAGGGAAGGAGTGTGTGGAGATTTCTGTTTTTTGCGTTTTCTACATTTGCTGTCAAGTATCAATTTCTGCTATTGTCTGCGTTTTTTCAATTTCTGCAATTCCTGCATTTTCAAGTTCGGCGTTTTCAATTTCTGCAATTTTCTGCATTTCTGCGTTTTTTTTAATTTTTTGCAATTTCTGCATTTTCTGCATTTCTGCGTTTTTTCAATTTCTGGAAAAAGAGAAAGAGAAAAAAAAATTTCTGGAAAAAAATATTAAAAAATAAAATAAAATCGGAAATTAAAAACGCGAGCGAGCGGGCGGCTAAAAACGTGACTCTTAAAACGAACGGGTTGGTTTGTATAAAAGATAGATCGGGATCGGGATCGGGATCATTTTCCCAAGCCCAAGCCCAAGCCCAGGCCCAGGCCTCAGTCCTCAATCTTATGATATGTACTAAACTCACTCTTATATATATACCCTACTCCCTCAAGAGAGAATGAGAGCATGTGGGACAAGTCCTCCACTCTCCTCCTTTCTCTTCCCACTTGCACCCTTAGACTTTCTAGTTTGGGCCTAGTTCCCTACTGGAAATTGACAGTTTTAGGGATTCCGAGGGCATAGAGTGACCAAACGGAGGGCTGTAAAGCACGGCACGACCCTCTGACCGATACGCTCGTTTCGAGCTATCACACGGCCCATTCCACGACACGCTCTAAAAAATCTAGCAAAAAAACAAACAAAAAACACGCTAAAAACTAGTCACAAGGCCTCCTAGAGCAGCTTTTTGACACCTTAGGGTATCAAAAGCACATGCACTTACGCTCTGGGCGGGTGCTAGAACACGAGCATATTGAGAGTGCCTCTGTTCATACGAACACCCATTACCCATCCACGATAGGATCTAGACCCTCAGCGGGGACACAAGGTAGCACCACCCAAGACCCTAAAATAGCCGCTAGTGATTCCTCCTCCGACTCAGAAATCATGGAAGCATACCCTACCCAAAACACTGAGAGAGAAGGCCATGCACCTCCCGAAGCTCCACAGCCTAGTACTAGTATGTTTAGCCGTTTCATGGAAACATTAGGTAGAGCTACTCGCTCGGAACCTGATGCAAATGAAGCACACGAAGGGGGTGGGGAAGTGGACTCTCCTTTCACATCGCACGTGGACCCCACACCCCCAAAGAGTGTCCATGTGGATATCCTACCAACTTCTTACCAAAAAGGCCCTGTTGAGCTGCCTCCTTCAGAAGTTCCCTCTAGAGTACCGTTGGTGACAAGTAAAACCACGGGGAGCAACATTGCTTCTACCTCACAAGAAACCGTTAACACGTCGACTCTAGAAGGATTGTTCATTAATGATCATTGGACATACGACCTCCACACTGAGGTGTTGACGGATCTACACTCTGGCCACGCCTACCATGTAGGATGGATAGAGATTGTACAATCCACCTCTAGTGCCACGAGCATCGAAGATCAACAGAAAATGATCTGTAATGTTATCCATGGCATTATTCAATTAGAAAGGCAAAACCGAGGGGTAAATATACTCTCAACTGGCCCCATGAGATTTCTGGATACGAGTAAGGCTCAACAGCCTACTCTATCACAAATGGAGACTCCTCTAATGAGCCCCATGGACCCATCTTACGTCATTTCACCTGGGGTCTCTATGCAATCTGAGCCTCCGAGCGAAAACTTTAGCTTCCCTAACTTGGCTCAACCCTCTATTAAGGAAAACACAGTGCTCACTCCAGGGATAAGCCTGACAGAGAATGTACCGATGACATCTACGGTTAGCGCAGTGCCACTACCTAGTGTCGTAGTACCTAATATGGGGCCTCGACCATATGTGCCTCTAGCCCCTTATGCACACATGGCCCCCACACCTCCAATTGTACCACTTGCTTATGCTCCTCGAGTGCCGCTCCCTAGCTCTTATCCGAGTGGACCTATGCCCGGTTATGTTCCATATCCTGCATCATCCACACATATGCCAAGACCGGCACCCGTTCCTCTCCCACATATGATTCCAAGAGTACCTCCACCGGCCCTGCCTCCTCACATAGGTGACTTGGCAGCGTTTGCTCAAACCATAGGTCGATCTATCGCAGAAAATATGCGTCACGCATCTGATAGAGAGCCTAGAAGTAAGGCAGTACAAATTGCCAAACTCACGCAAAAATTCAATGGGGACGAAGATGCTAGGAAACACATTGAAGTGTTTGAACAAGTATGTGATTCCTTAGGGGAACGCAACGAACTACATAAGTGCAATGCCTTAAGCTTGACATTAAGTGGGAAGGTTGGAGATTGGTATAGAACCCTAAGGGTGGACGAGAAAACAATCTACCCTATCCTTCGAAGGTTGTTTCTAAAGGAGTACATACGAGAAGGTGTGCTTTGGGGTGTAGCATCTCAGCTACAGAAGGCCGAACGTAAGGAAGGAGAGTCAGTAAGGGACTTCATTAGTCGTCTAAAGCACTTAAACTCTCGCTGTCCTGTAAATGAGCGCTTCAACAATAACCAACTGCTTGATCGATTCATTCGAGGGTTGAGGAATGAAGGAATCTATAATGGACTAGTGATTAGAGGTATCACAACCTGGGAAGATGTCACTGCCAATGCAATCCAATTAGAGGACAACTTGATGATAGCAGGCATGAGGGTGTCTACTGACACGAGATCCACTAGCTCACAAGCCATTGAGTATGAACCCATGACTGCAAAGCCCATTGCCAATGAGCCAAAGGTATTTGAGACATTCTTGACAGACCTCACCAAGGCAATCCAAGAGTCTCTTAAGGATAATCGACCCCCTCAAAATAGTCACATGTATCCAAGAAGGGAGCAACAATGGTGTTCCATTTGCTTAGGTCCACATAGCACTAGTGAGTGCCCTACGTTTAGAGTAAAATTTAATGGAACTTGCAACGCATGTGGTAGGTATGGTCACCAAGCTAAGGATTGTTTAATGATCAAATGTATGATGGCAAATAGACCACCTGTAGCCTGGACGGATGCACCTCGAGCTCCTGTATTGATGCCTACTCCACCTGTTGAGCAACTACCGCAACACATGGTCCCTAGATCTCAAAATGTTGTACAAGCTACACCGTTACCACCTCCTGTGCTAGGACCGCAGCCCCCGCATCCAAGAGTCGCCCCTATGAACCAAGTGGGTTGTGAGCCATCAAATGCTTATGCAGATGGCTGTGAGGAGGAAATAGACACTAGTATTGCCTACGGACTTGATACATTGGAAGAGTGTCCTATATACTACATGGAAGATTGTTGGGGACAAGTCAAGCCGGTTTATCAAGCTGCTGCTCTCGCATCCAGAGGTCAAAATATCAACACCCAGGCTAGGAGGCCACCTCTTCAATGCTACGAGTGTGGTGGACCACATCGAGTAGCGGAGTGCCCTATTAGGCTGCAAAAGAATGCTGCACAGATGCAAATGAATCAAGGGAGAACGTCTGCAATGCCAATACTCACATGTAATCGTTGTGGCATAGATCACTTGATTGCCCAATGCCCCTATAACCCAAATGCGCCTAAAATCACACCCCTGAATTTGGTTGAAATTGCTAGTGTGACGTCGCCAATACCACCCGTCGCACCCGCTTATGCGATTACACGGTCCATGCTTCAAGGGCCAGGACATATCCTCGAAGAGAGAGATACCGCGTCAGTTATCCAAGCAAAGAAAAAGAAGACACGAAGGAAGAAGTCGCAGAATACGGAAAATTCAAAGCCAAGTTCCAAAACAAACATAGGAACAGGAGATGACCCCGTGTATATGAATGACCTCGAGGATGATTCAGATTCAGTCGAGACAATGGAGACTAGAAACAATACCACAAAGGGAAAGACCGACAAGGAAAACCGTAACATGGAACCAAATGAAAACCGAATGAGAGAAAACCATAAAGAGCCTCTCAAAACACCACAAGTGTTTCCAAATCCAATCCAAGACCCCCAAGATAAACCGCAGGGGCAAAAAGGGAAGAATCGTAAAAAGAAGATTGGGACGTACCCAAACCCAGTAGACGAGATTGAGCAGGTGAAACATCTAAGAGGTTTAGTGGAGGAGACTCAAAGAAAACTAGAACCAGAACCCATGCAGGTCAAAATTCATGACACAGTGTTTCCCATGCAAGTTCATCCACCCCACATGAACCATAGACCGTTAGCCATATCTAGTATCATCCAAGAAGGGAGTGAGGACAGGACATCAGAAAGTGAGCATACACCCTTCTTGTTGGAAAGGATGTTTAATGAAGGAATACCTGATCCCATTGAGGAATATGAGATTCCATCCTCACCAGTTCCTAGTCAAGGACCTACACCTACAACCAATGAATGTTGCCAAACTAGTGGACTTCATGTCTTCTGAGGTCCGAACCACGATCATAGCAAAGCTGTATGGAGATCTTGAGTTATTCCTTGCACTTCGAGCATTCCTTAACGGAGAGCTACGAACGGGATTACCGCAGTTTGCGCAACCAAATAGGCCTGACTCGATTATGATTGATGAGGAAAATCATGTGCAATCACTTGACTTAGATGGACACGAGTCTGTGATCGAGGTACCCATTAACGAATTAGGGCAGTATTTTGAAGGCGACGAGTCTAATGCGACCCTACCCATCACTACCAAGGGATTAACTATAAAGGGAATTCTTGATGGTGGTGCGGGAGTTAGCATCGTTACAAAAGATTGTTGGGAATCCATGGGAAAACCCCGCCTCAGTGTTACTAACATTGTGGTAAAGATGGCAAATGGTACCATAGCCAAACCTATGGGGATGCTCAAGGATCTTAAGATCAAAGTTCTAGGACACAAGGTACGACATACGTTCATTGTAATGGATTTCTCTAAACACCTTATATCATATGAAATGATTTTAGGACGACCATTCATGAGGGAAGCACAAATGGTTCATGATTGGTCTAAAAATCATGTCTATTTGCAATTCCAAGACTCTGTCCTTAGAGTGGATTTGGTGACTGGTAAGGTACACCCCTTAGGGAGTAAAACCATTATTGATCATCGCTCTGACACCACAGTTCACTCGGCCCCACTACAATATTGTTACACTTGTAAGAAGGATACAGACATTGGCCAAGATTCTCCTTACATGGATGTGTTACCGGGTATGACGGAATCAGACAATGTAGACTGGGTCCACCTAGCATCAACCATAGACACTTGGGGAAATAGGGGGACGACCTGGGTAACACCTGAGGGGGATGAAATTCCTGTACCCTTCAATATGCTACAAGCAATGCATATCGCTTCCGACAAGACTCATCCTAATGTCACGAAGAAAACATACAAGTGGGTCCCTAAAGCTTCTTTAGTGACCATAGCTAGTGCTAAAAAATAGAAGCCTTGTAAGAAACCTGCCACTCGCTCCAAGAAAAGTAAGAAAATGTTGCGATGGATCCCTAAACGACTATTGGAAGCCCAAGGCTACTATCAAGGAAATGATCAAATCTGGGTGCCAAAACGTAGATTGTGCTCTTACCTATCACCTGACCCAAGTGATCCCAATCCCGTAGCTCCAAAACGAATCAATGATCGCGGAAAGGAAAAAATCATGGAATGTTATACACCCGTTCTAGAGCTAGTTTGGGTACCAAAGAAAGAACGATTTGTTCCACCTAGCTCAGGAAGGGGGGAGTCCCATGAAGATTCTAGCTCCTCATGTAATACATCCATAGAGGTAAAAGCTTCTACACAGCCTCCATCTATAGTAGTGGACCTCCATGAAGCTACCAAAGAATCCACACCTCCCAGTGTTCAAGAATCACCTAATGAACCACTTCAAGTTCGACCTTGGGAGAGTACCTTACCACCCTTGCAGCTTGACGAGGCACCTAGGGTAATAGCAAACTACTGGCAAAAATCCACACCTATTACCAACTGGAACAATTGGTTTCAAAGGGTGACAAGGTCATTTCAAACGGTATGATCTACCCAAGGAAGGGGGGAGTGTTTGCTGACAGTCATCATTCATTTGTTTCCCTCTCAACCTTTTTCCCTGACCTCTTAATCTTTGATCTTAGGGAATGTACATATAAAGCTTTATACTCACAAAAAAAAAATAAAGAGCAAGAGCAATTAGCAAACGAGTATGCACATTAAAGTCAAAACATTGACTCAGACCTACACATGTCACATTTGGTACAGTGAAACAGAAACCTATGCCATAAAACACCTTTGATCCTCATCACTTGAGTGATGGAGGGTAAGGTAAGATTAGTACGATAGGAGTGTTTCTGTTTTAGAGTTGAGAGATTAGCGAAGTTCTCTTTTCCCACTAATGTGCCTCCTGGAGGTATTTCTTTTGTTTCCTAGTGTGTACAGGAGCGTGTTGCCATTGATAGGATTTGGATCTTCATGGAACCTTCAAATCAAGCACGACCATCAACACAAACAGGTGTTTCTTATCCATTAGCATTGCCCTTATCTTTTTGCATCCATGTTTGTCTGCTTTGATTGTGATTGGTAGCATACTATTCAGCGCATTGGCTTAGTATCAAACATTTAATTCAATGCAATCTTTTGTCATAATCACTTGTTTAGGTGTAAAAATCAAGCAGTCCGACTAAGCTAGTTTGACCAAGCTAGGTATTAGAAATCTTCTCTTAATACCATGGGGAATGCCTTCCTAATAAGCAATGGTTACTTAGGTTCTTAATCCGATTTAGGCAGCATTGTATGAAATGTACTAGGGCTTTCTAGTGGGCTTAACCGTATCGACCTTTAGCTTAAGTATTATAAAGGGAGTTTACTAATGTGATGAGCCTGGGGAATGTAACAGTGTTATATGACCTCCCAAAGTTACAAAATTTAAATGTTGAAAATGAACAAGCAAAAATCAAAGTGCCACAATGTAAAATTTTAAGCTGGAAGAGAAATCTCAGCTTGATTTGGTACTTCACTCACATGTATCGCCTATGGTACTAGAGCCCTAGAGGTTCCCAGCGTGGGCGCTTTTCCTTGAAAAGCAAAAAACCCAAGGCATACAAAATAAGCACACACATCATAATTGAATCAATGTGAAAAGACCTTGGGGGGTCAAAGAAAAAGTAATCAGTCAGGCGATGATTTCATGAGAAATTCCTTTTATGGTAGCTTAACTACAAGGTTTTCTAGATATAGCCTCTAGTCAGCCCTCGAACATGAATACTTGGCTCTCGCGATTAAACAACTTAATTGACCACAGAAAATTAAGAAGCTTACCCATGGTATTAATATTCGATCTATAGTGCTTTTCTACCGTCAAATTAGCGACCCCAGACTTGTTTAATTTTTTACCTTTACATCTGTTTATGCATTTGATTACATTGCAATTTAATGTTCATTGCTACCAAATTGTTTGAAATTCTTTGACCAATCAATGTGTCTACCTCAAACTGCATATGCTTTTTAAGAGAATGCCATTATTGTGCCAATGTTGTTTGATTTTGCAGTGACTGAAGAAGGCTAAGGACATTCATCTCAAATGCTCTTCCACCTCGACGAACCAGCTTCAACTCAATAGCTTCCGAGGACGGAATCTACATCAGGAAGGGGGGCATGTTAACCCTCACGGCACACGGACACCCCATCACCTACGACGGACGTGTATTATGTATTTGGTAGAGTCAGGTACCGGGCTTGTCGGACCAATAGGGAAAGGTAGAGTGATCGTCGATGAGAGGCGCACTTTAACTTGGACATTCAAGGGATTAGTTGGTTAAGCATGGGCGCCCAAGTGTGAATGGGGTGAGCTCCTATAAAAGCCAACTAAACCTAATTTTTACTCATTCTCTCATTTGTGCAATTGAAGAGTGCTCTTGCTCCATCTCCATCTTCTTCTTCTTCACCTCCTTGTGTGTGTGTGTGTGTGTGTGTGTGTGAGAGAGAGAGAGAGGGAGAGTGTGTGTGCGATCGAGCATTACGAAGGCACGACGGCGGCGAAGCGGTTGAGCGCGGCACGACTGCAGCTTCTTCTTCATCGCGGCGAGGAATCCATCACGAAGGCGAGCGTAGAGCGGTGAGTGACACACCCTTTGTTTTCTTGAGCTTACTAGTTTAGGCTTGTTGTGTGCTTGGAGCCGTTTGTGGCTCGCATACGGTGTATTGGCAAGTCCCTTGCTTCGACAGTGTGGCAAGGAGCGCACAGAATTATTCAGAGGCTGTTGAGGTGGAACATCAGCTTGCTGACTACCTTAGTAGAGGGTTTATACAACGCAGTTCTTCGCCATGGGTTTCGCCTATCCTCTTAGTGAACAAAAAAGGACAGCAATATACGCATGTGTATAGACTACCGGGGCTTAAATGCGGTTACAGTTAAGAACAAATACCCATTTCTTAGAATCGATGAGTTGCTTGATAAGCTCACTCATGCTCGCATTTTTACGAAAATCGACTTGCGGTTAGGATATCATCAAGTCCGTATTTGGCTTGCCAATATACCTAAAACTGCATTCCGAACACGGTTTGGACACTACGAGTTTTTGGTAATGCCCTTTGGGTTAACCAATGCACCCGCAACATTCATGACACTTATGGATAGTGTCTTGAAGCCATATTTGGACAAATTTGTCATTGTTTTCCTCGATGACATCCTAGTCTATAGTGCTTCTGAAGAAGAACACTTACAACATCACAGGCAAGTATTTGAGTTGTTACGCACAAACAAGTTATATGCCAAGGAATCTAAATGTGATTTTCTAAAGGATGGAATTCATTATTTAGGGCATGTTATTTCAGCTAATGGCCTATACATGGATCAATCCAAAGTGGATACCATAAGGAAATGGCCTCCTCCTAAAAATATGAAAGAATTACATATATTTTTAGGATTTGCAGGTTTTTATCGAAGGTACGTTAAAAACTATGCTCGAATTGTTATTCCTATGATGAATCAACTAAAAGGCAAAGGTAAAGCTTTTTAGTGGGATCCGCTCAACAGCACAGTTTCGATACGCTCAAGGATGCAATAGCTACAACTCCTAAACTGGCTATTGTCGATCCTTTGAAACCATTTGTTTTGGAAACGGATGCCAGTGACCGTGCTATTGGAGCAGTCCTGTTACAAGACAGACGGCCGATTGCATTTGAAAGCAAGAAGCTTGATGCAACTCAGCATAACTATTCTACTTATGAACGTGAAATCTATGCAATAGTGCCTGCCTTAAAAACATGGCGGCATTATATGTATGGTGCTCAATTCGAGATTGTGGTTGACCATGAAATCATCAAATGGTTTACACAACAAACAGATTTAAAGGGTCGAAAAGCTAGGTGGGCCGAGATCCTTCAGGAATATGATGCCAAGCTGTGGTATCGCAAAGACCGATACAATGTAGTGGCAGACGCTCTAAGTTAAATGCCAGAGATCAATTCGCTCTTGTTCGAAACTTCGTAGTGAATTTTTAGATTCTCTCAAGGGCAAATATGAGCATGATGAAGCATATTCCAAAGTGTGGAGCCATGTTCAAAAGAGGGATCCTTCTCACTCCAATGACGGTAGAGTACAGTTAACCTCCACACCTAGTTCTCCTTTATCAAGTGATGAACTACAGTGATGGAAGCATTTTACCATCGACAATGGGTACCTACTCCACAAGGGGAGAGTTTGTGTACCGACAGACACAGACATTCGGCGCCAGATTCTTTATGAATGTCATGATAGTCCAAGTGCAGGGCACCCGGGGATTAGAAAAACTTATGCTCTTGTACGACGACAGTTTTACTGGCTAGGTCTACATGGCTTTGTTCAAGCTTATGTCTTGCACTGCCAAAAATGTCAAGTTAACAAGGCAGAGCGCCTGAAAGCAGGAGGACTCTTACATCCTTTGGAGATTCCCAATGGAAAATGGGAAAGCATCTCTATGGATTTTATTGTAGGTTTACCAACCACTATACGAGGTCATGACTCAGTATGGGTGGTCGTAGACAGGTTGACTAAACTATGTAAGTTTATTCCAACCAAATCAATGGTTGAGACACCAGAACTAGCCAAGTTATTTGTGGACAACCTATACAAATTGTATGGTTTGTCAAGTAACATTGTTAGTGATCGTGATTCCAAGTTTAACAACCACTTTTGGAGAGCTGTATTTAAAAGATTGGGTACACAACTAAACCTCAGTACATCTGATCATCTAGAAACAGATGGTCAAACAGAACAGGTTAAATAGGTGCTAGGGGATATGCTAAGAGCATACGTCAGCAAGAAACAGTCAGACTGAAAGAATACTTACCTATTCTTGAGTTTGCCTTCAACAGTGCTAAGCATGTCACAACAGGTTTTAGGCCTTTCATGCTTATGTACGGGTTTCAACCTAGGTCACCAGTTACGGGGGGGTTGGCAACCAAAAAACTCCAACAAGTTAAGGATTTTCTCCAAGACCACATGGATATGCTGAAACTTGCTCGTTAGAATGTCCGACAAGCACAGGATCGGTATAAGAAGTACACTAATGAGAAACGTCGGCAAGTTATCTTCGAAGAAAGGGAGGAAGTATTTTTGTGTGTGCCAGAACATTCCGAAAGTCTGAAAACTAGGCAACGCCTAAATTATCTCCATGATATTGTGGGCCTTTCAAAATACTCAAGTGAGTAGGTGATCGTGCCTACAAATTATTACTACCTTCACATTATCGCATTCATCCGGTGTTTCATGTAAGCCGTTTACGTAAGCGGTTACATGGGGACGACAATGTCATTGACCAATAGGTTTTGGTTCACTGAACCTCCTACCTTGCTGCATGAACCTAAACGTGTTCTTGATTATCATGAGTTGTGTACACATCATCACGTACGTCAACAAGCCTTCATCAAGTGGAAAGACTGACCTAAAGAAGGTGCCACTTGGGAAAACATTAGTGTTCTTAAGAAGAAGTTTCCCACTTTTCTTTTCGAGGACAAAAACTCTTCTTAAGGGGGGAGTAATGTCAGGACACCGGCAAGGCCAGACTAAACAAGGGTAGGGCCGGGCTAGGCGGTGTGGAACGGGGAGTCCAACTAGGGCAAAGGGCCAAGGGCTTGCCTATATAATGGGTGGTTGGGTGGTGGACTCTCAGGCTCTAGCTTCCCTTGTCTTACACAGGAGATATCCCCTCTTCTTTTTTTTAATTTCTATTTATGTTGATTAATCACTTCATTAAAGCCTACTATTTTGAACCACACCCCTTGTACACCAGTCTACAATATGCTTGCTTGGCATGTTGACTTGATAGATGTTACTACTCTCATCAAGGAAACTAGATTTTTTCACTTCTTGAGATGAAGGTGGTGACCTCTCAAAGCCTGTAGAGCAACTTGCTGCTATACATAAAGCTTAAAGAAGTCAAAGAGGAAGGAGTAACCCTAAAGGGTCAAAGAAGCCTCTTATCACAAGTAAACACCTCTGCAAAAAAGCTTTGAGAAAGCTTAATAGATATGTCAATGAGCCAAACCCTAAAGCCTAGGATAGCTTTGCTAGAAGTATTCAAAAATCAATTAAATGTACACGCCCTAGAATGAAAAAGGCCAATGAGGAGTGCCTAAAACATCTTGAAGATGAAATAGATCAACCAACCACTAAGAAAAGGGAAGGGTTTGCCTCTGAGGTGGAGCACAAGAGGTGGTTGATCAATGAATCAAGGAGGTTAGGAAGGCACGACTATTATCTAAAGAGACCTAGAGCCGGAGATTGCTAATCAAGTGAACTTACTTAAGGCCTGGGAAGTGAAGAGGAGTCGGGGCCTTATTCAGTCACTCACAAATGGGGAAGGAAATTCAGTTCCTGACCAAGACAAAATGGCTAAGATGATGCTTGATTACTTAGGTCAAATCATAGGCCAACCTGGGGTCTACTCCCAAGAAGTAGACAAATCTAGAGAAAATCTTCTTGAGAGCATCAAGAAGATAATATCTCAAATGGATGCCAAACAACTGGAGCAAGGAGGTTTTTTGTAGTGGGCCAAATGGGAATCAATTGCTAGGCTAGTGGATCAAGGAGGTATCCTGCTATTCATGCGGAAGCTCAATGTGCCAAATTTGTGGTATCAATTGCAAAACAAGACCAAGCATGGGTGATTATGACAAAGGATATGATGGACAAGGCTAAGCTATTCTCCCAAGGAGGAAAATGGAAAGAGATAGAAGTTCATGACAAACTACTAGCCCTTATGTGGTCCAACTTGAGACTAGGTGATACAATCGGTGAG
Source organism: Adiantum capillus-veneris (assembly GCF_014529385.1). Lineage (NCBI taxonomy): Eukaryota > Viridiplantae > Streptophyta > Polypodiopsida > Polypodiales > Pteridaceae > Adiantum > Adiantum capillus-veneris. The sequence goes on from NC_140956.1 coordinate 53,378,018, forward strand.
CTGGTGTGAAAGTGTACCAAAGCAACGGAGGCTTTGGAGTGGGGAGAGTTAACAAGATATTTCCAAACTCCATAACACACTAGTCTCCTTGGCTCTCCAAAGTAGGAGACAAATGTTTGGACTCATTTTGGAGAAAAATATCCAAAAAAAGGTAAATAGCAAAGGGCTCCAAAAATTTCCCATTTTTGGGACGACAATAGTAAGAGTGGGAAGAAGCAGATCAATTGGCTACCCAATTTCACCTAAATGCATTGAAAGACTATTAGTAAATAGGAGTGTTGAAGGGTTAATGCTTATATACAAGTTGAATTTCAATTCGAAATATTGGTGATGATCCAAGCACATGCATTTCTATAATCCACAAACCAAGAATATATACCACACTCTAATGTTCAAGGCTGATTGATTCTTCCCAATTAACAAACATTTAGTTTTGCAATGGTCGAAAACAAGATGAGTGACAGTAGAAAATAACATTTGGAATTTATAGTGGCAGATATTGATGAAGAAATTCTTGTGGAAGGTGTTGTGGGGGGATCTATTGATAAGCGTGAAGATTCTTGCCAAACGGATTGGCTCAGATAGGCTTTTGGGGGTGCAACAAGGCAAGTGAGGACCTCTTTCACTTGTTCAAAGAGTGTCCGGCAATTAGTGGCCTTGCAAGAAAGCTATGCAAATGGGTTAAAAGGACCTAGAAGATAGGGTCCTACAAGAACAATTTGTACTTTGGAGGGATGGTGATGAAAAGCCATGCATATTGTTAATCTGCACACAAACTGCTAGGTTTTTGTACCCTCAACTTTGGAAGGCAAAATTGTCGGGTGTTTGAAAATGACTGCTCAATAGCCAGATTTAAGGAGATCATCCAAGAAATTAGGGAAATGACTTTTGCCCTTGGAAAAGGGAAGAACTGGACGAATGAAATTGGGTTATTCTCTCCGTCTTGGTGGGTAAGTAATCATGGATATTGGCTAGCTTAGGGCTGGCCCTTGTAACATTTGGAGAGGTCGAGAGATACTTCAAGGCTTGATACAAGCTTGAGGCTACTTTATATAGTTCTTAGAGATTTAAATTTTTTTTTAAAGAATGGTGAGTGTATTTTAATGGAATAACCACAAAGATTTACAAATTGAAGCCATGCTCATACCGAGAATGGCGTCCGCCCCAATACCACAAAGACATATGCGATACATCGTCTCTAAGAAGGGATCCACCCCACAATAATCACATGGATACCAAAATAAAGAATGGCTACCTCTAGGGAGAAAACCTTGACATGAGCAAGAGCCAACCCACTCAAATGTGTAAGTCAGCTTGCGGCCCTAATTGCCTAGTTCCACTATTTAGAGTTCTTTCAACGTTCTTCAAGAGTTGAACACATACACCCACTCACAATTGTGACTTTGGCAAAAAAAAAGGGGAAAAAAAATGCTCATGTTGTAACCTATTTTGAAATTGAGAGGCTCATCATGCTTACAAAATACTCAAAGCCCCAACCCTCTAATTGATGATCTCCTTATGAAAATACCTCACACCACTTTGCCTTGTTGTCCTAGACTCCCCCTACCCTCACCACCTAACCCCCCTCACCTTTCTCACGTTTGCAACAACCCTTTTGTAGCTCATTTACATATTTTCAACCTTTGTCGTCTTCATTGTTGTCACTAGCTACTGATGTTGAACCATCTTTTTAAAAACAAAATGCTCAGTTGATCTTGAATTGCATTAATACTTTGCATAGGGTTCTCATCAACATAGGAAAAATACATCGAAGGGTCGCACCTCCCCAGCTACTCTTTCTTGTGTATCTTGAAGTGTTCCTTCCTTCTACTAAGGAGTTTCCACCAGCATGTTTCCAGAACTAAGTTTGTTTCTAGAGGTTCATGCTTCTTTTGAAAGAGAAACACATTTTTGTACTACCAAATTGCTCTCAAAACTGTAGCTCTCACTATACAAATGTTAGTCAAGAGATCCTCACTGTCCATGTGTCTAGGTCATGTCTGAAGAAGATATTTTCTAGATGCGTGTACACCCACCTGCAAGTAGTGTCCGTGAATACTCTAATTTTTGAACATCCCCAGAACAGGTGCGTGAGGCTTTCATTAGGGTGTTTGCATCTAACACAGGTGCCATCACCTAAGCCTCTTGCTTTTGCGTTATCTAACCTCGTGGCATAAATCCAAAAAGGATTTTACAAAGAGAGAGTTTTTCACGCCCTTTAAATTTGGCCTTCAAGATGATTCCAACTACTTGGCTCCATTTGCTTGCAGACCACTTTCTGAACTAGATCCTGTTGAGGTGTACGATACAATCTTCTGTAGAGATAAGCTCTTCATAAATTGTTTTAGTCTTGGGCAAACTCAAAATCCTTTTTCCAAGCCACTTCCAAGCTTTCCAATCCAACAGTGTGGAGTAGGAAAGAAGGGTTAGGTTAGATAATTTTTCAAGTAATCTTCCAATTTAGAATCTACTCTTGGAGAGAAAGATTATTGCACAACTTTAGATGCTCCAAGGATTTCTAATCCCATTTTTTATAATCCCAAAAAGAATACAAGGTGACAAAGCCCTTGTTGTTGAGATTCTTGGCTATTTCAATCCAATTTATTAAGGCCCAAGCCCTACACTATATGTCCCCATGGAGATCAGTGTCTAGCCATTCCTTTCGAGTACTTGGAATCTTTCTTCCACATGAGTGTATCTATGGCTTTAAATTTTTTAATAAACTTCCTAGTAAATCCACTTAATTGATCCCTAACACTGATGGGGGGAGAAGTCTATTTTGTATGCTAATATCGGACCATGAGCCACCTTTAGACCTCATGCGGGCTTCTATAACCATTTCCCTTGCCATACAAGCCTAGCTCTCTTCTGAATTGGCAAGGGTGCAAAATAATTTTGCACATAACTCTAGATCACGAGTGATAGGATCAAGGATGCCTAATCCACCTTGAGCTTTTGGTTTAGCAACAATTGCCTATTTAACCAGCTTCCTTGGTTTTCTTGTAATCAATTTATTTTTCCACAAGAACTCCTTAATTGGCTTCAAGAAGGAATTCAAGTTTATTTGGGATAACTGCAAGAAAGGTGATGTGAAGGTTATGTACATGATAAAGAAGGTACTAATTATCATAGCCCTATAATGGAAATGGGTTGGGATGAACTCCCAATGTTTTATTTTCTTTTTTATTCTATCTTCAACCGAGTAAAAGGTGGTCTTGTGAGTAATTACTTCCTCGATGGGCACCCCTAAGTGTCGAAAGATGTTGCCTCTCTTAACAACTTCTCCAGTCCAATCTGAAGCGTCAAAATTATCTTCTTTTGACAAAGAGATAAGTCTTGATTTTTCTATGCTACATTGAGATCTTGAAATTGTGGATGACACCTGGACAATCTCCAAGGCTTTTCAATCATTATTCCCTTCCGCTTGGAGAAAAAATAATGAATCATCAGTGAACATCTTAATAAGAAATTGTTTACCACTTTGGATTTGAATCTCGTTAATCTCTTCTTTTTCCACCGCTTGCTCCAACCTGGCTATTAGACGGTGATGTAGGCAACAAACCAAAGTGGCATTAAGAGGCACCCTTGAAGAATGGACCTCTTCACATCAACTCTATCAACTATTCTTGAATTGAAGAGCAATTCAAGAGGCACTCCCATCGCCAAGAGTACATACTGATTGACAAATTTGAGGACCGAACCCCAAGGTCTGCAAGGGTACTTGCACAAATTACCAAGTTATTCTCTCATAAGCTTTATCAAGGTTCAGTTGCAATAAGATACAGTGTTTCTTGAACTTTACAGAATCCATACCTACCATGGCCGCCAAGATGTTATCATATATTGATCTACCTTTGATAAATCCATGTTGATGGGGTGATATGATATTAGCTAACACAAGGGTCATTCTTTCATCAATTAGTTTAGCCAATACATTGTATACCACAGTCATCATTATGATGGGTCACTAGTTTTTGAGCTAAGAGAATGCTAATTTCTTGGGGATGAGATTAATAAATTTTTCGTCACTCTTGATTCAAGCGTACCTTGGGTAAAGGCTTTGTTAATCATATGCAAGAAAGATAGGCCCAGAACTTCGCAAATCTTTTGAAAAAGCTAGACTGTGATCCCATTCCATCCTGGAGACTTATCTTTGCCAAACTTTTTGAGTGTCATCCAGCATTCATCCAAGGTAAAGGGCCTAATCCGAACTCCTTGGTTGTTGATCAAAGAGATGGTAGACTGTCATTTTCTTAACTTGATTTTAAGTAGTGTGTTTTTGTTGGCCTCATCAATCTTAATGCTCCTCTCCTTGGCCTCAAGCCTAAGGAGATTAATCTCTTCGATTTTCGTTTCATGCAAGGTCTGCTTGATTTTCAACCATTCCATGTGATCTTTGTTAGGGCCTTGCCTTGCATTTTCTTTCGCCCTAGCTCCTCAAATTTGGATTTGAAGACTGATATTGTTTGGTTGTTAGCCTTTTTGAGCATAGGTCCAACTCTCTTGATTGCAGTTTGGATTTTTTTACTAAATCTTTTCCATGAGTGTTCCCTTTGCTTGATGGTGTCATGTCTTAGTTCTTCTGCAACACAGGACCCAGGAGCCTTAATTAAAATGAGTATCTTTAAATAGATTTGGGTAGGTAATAAGAAATTTTTTGGCACTCTGTGGTTGATGTAGTTCTTCTAAAGTAAATACCAAGGCTCCAAGAAGAGGAAAATAATATGAGAGATTGTCATTAATGAGGACTTGCACATGCAATGAAGATGAAATCCAATCCCTCTCTGATCCTTGCTGTGAGAGAGATAGAGCCTGTCTAGTCTGGAGGCAAACTGGGAGGATTGAAGATAGTGGTACGTGAATCTTTCATCATCCTCCATGGGCCAGTATTCGAGGCATCAACTAGAGCCCATTCATCCTCCAAGGAGAACCCCAACAAGAATGCTTGAAGGGCCTTGCCTATCTTGTCTAGAGCAGATCATATTAAAGTCACACACCATGCAAAATTCCCCCTTCAATTGTAATTGTGAGAGGTTGTTCCATAACAACATCCTGCCTTTGGAGTCATTAGGGACATAGATATTGAAGATAGTGAGCAAATATTTATGTACCTGAATAGAAATTGCAAGAGCCCTCCCGAACAGATGTTGAAAAAAAACATTTTGGCTTCAAATCCCTATGAAATCCTATCATCACCACTAAATCCATTAGGAGGCGGTGCTGTAAAAGAACAACAGTTTGCCAAGTATTTGTTTTTGTAGAGATGAGGCATCATGGTAGTGTTCCTGCAAACACCACCAACTTATATCTTTTGTCCTCTTCATGATTGCCAGAGCCTTTCTTTCTTCTACCTCGTTCTTATGCCCTTCACATTCTAGGATAGCATTTGTAGTGTGGAGATGATGGGGAGAGAGGAAAAATTTCCTCAACATCAAACAACAGCCCAATCTCCACAGCTGGGGCCGTAGGAGAATTTAGAGGCTCTTCAGAGTCAAGGGAATTCTTTTTTTGCAACACTTCAAAGGGGTTTGGAGAGCGATGCCAAGAGTCCCTCCTTTTAAAAATGAGTGGGGGGTGGTGAAGAGGTATCTTTTCCTTTCTAGGCACTAGGAGCTTCCAATGTCATGGATTCTCTTGCCACTACCTTCACCTTCTTTATCATCTTTTGCCCAAGGACTTGCACAATGAAAGACAAAAGAGTTTTCCTTGTTTGGGCATTCACAGATTAGCGGTGTGACACTTGATTCTCCACAAACTTGTCCTGCAGTTTCGTGTCTTCTTTGTCGCATATCATAGCCTCCTTTTCCTCCCCTACTCTTGTCTCTTTATTATTCCTTATTTGATTCCTGCTCTCATCCACAACTGCTCACCTACCAAGGACTTAATTGCCAACCCTAATGGTGGAATCATGTGCTTTAGGATTGACACTTTCTTTAGCCCAGATGGGACAATCCTTGGCAAAGTGGCCAAATTTGATACTCTCAAAGCATGCCCCAAAGTAGATTTTGAAATTGAGATAAGCCCAGCTCTAACCTTGAACATCATGCTCTTTGGTGGTGTCCTAGAAACACTCCAGCCTATACAAACCCTGTTGGAGGTCTTGCCAAGACCCCTCTTGTCAGGAACAAACAAAGGGGTTCCCAGTTGACTGGAAAGCATCTTGATGTTATCCTGGAGCCAGCTTGGTAAACCCACAAACTCAAACCAATCATGATAAATCCTCTGAAGAGAATCTACCAAGTCAAAAAACTAGCTCCCATGGTACCATACATATAGTTGTCCCGTTAAATATGAGGGGGCCTTTATCAAGGATCTTTGCAACATCAAAATCCTTCTTGAATCTTATTGAGAAGAATGCCTCGCCGAGGCAAGCAATATTTTTGATTGCTCCCCAAGTTTAAGGATTTGTGGACCCTTAACACTAGCTTGGTACCAAAACACGACACTTTAAGTGTCCTTTTTTAACAAATTTAAATTAAATGCTACTTGCATTAAACGGTTTATTTAAGAAAACCCTCTTGATATGCTTAAATATGCTAGCTAGAGGGTATTTTAAAAATACAACCCTGCATTTTAGAATCTATCATGATCAAGAACTATACTCATCAAGTTGACCCTCGTAAGACTACGATTGACGCTTTGAAGAAATCTCCTTTATAAGCTCAAGAAAAAAATGAAGCGACCTTGTAGAAACTTTTAGGTGACTCTTCCACAATTTTGCTATAGATAATTCAATGTTTCATGTACAAAAAAATTGACTTTGGAGTATATAAAATAATGGAAAGTTCCATGTGTCTGATATCGTCATTTCAAGCATATCGTTGTATACAAAGAAAAATATTTTTATAATATATTTGTGAGGTTAAGAAAGTGATACATTGCTTACCCTTTCCATTAAGCACTCAAGGTGGCAAGTAGAAGGGCTTTGGTATGCAACAATTATTGAATCATTTTAAATATTCAAAACTGCATAAGAGAAAACTTTCATATTTTCATTCTTGAGACGTAAGCATTCAAAACCTCAAATAATATCAAACTTTTCATGTAGATCGACTAAATGTATCAAAGTACGTGGTACATACACAATTGGGGTGCCTAAAACCTTGGTTTCAATGTTATTATGGAGAACTCAAGATTTTAAAGAGTTTTTGCACAATAAAAAATTCAAGATAGAGTTCAAGCAACGAGATTTAATTCAGTTAGGGAGCCCAAAAAATACGTAGTTTCTTGATATAAACATATAAAGTCATTTGTAGTTGTCAAATTGCACTAGAATAGTACCAATTTCATGAGGGGACCTTTGGAAGACCAAAATTATGCTCTTATTCAGCACGTGCTCAAGTATGAAATTATATCTATAGCTTGCATGTGACTTGAAAAATTATCTTTGAAGTGCATTCCATTGTTTTGTAACACTAAGTGTTAACATTTGTCTTTTATAAACATAAAAAAGGCCATCTCTAAAAAAAGATATAATAACTTTATGATTTTTTTGGTAAAACAGCTTGAAATTTTACTAGAATTCATGTCTTAGAACATACCAGAATTCTCTCCATATAGATTGTATTTTGATATGGAAAAAAATCCAGTGTTTTCTTTCCCTTATAACCAATCTATGGTAGAAGAAAGGTGTAAAAAACTTCTTTCTAGCTTGACAAATAAATTGCCAAAACTTGGTAGAAAAACAGGACACTTTAGTGTCTCACGACACTTAAGTGTCCAATTACAGAACTAGTGTTAATCCATTGTATCAGCTCATACCTATTTATGACTCTCCCATTGAAGCCAAACACAAGCATAAGCCTTGCTTGCAGGCAAGTTGCTTCTTAATAAGAGATGGTTGAATTGCAACAGTGATAGCCTCTACAACCTTGATCTACTACAGGCTTGATCCACCAACCATTCCTTGAATATCCCGCTATTTGTGGCATGTGAGCTAGTTCTTTTATTATTGTTTGATCCATTTCAAGCTTTTTGTCGATCTCTTTCAGCTCTTGCTATTTAGATTTTCATAGCCTCCATCAGTTGATGACTCAACTGACGTGAATTCGGCAGTGTCTTTAGAGCTAAGACCCTTTAGTATGCTTGCAAACAAGATGCCAGACCTTAGAGATGAATTATCAATTGACTCCTTGTTCCCATCTAAAAAAATTGTATCTTGAGGTATGCCTGCTTTTAGGGTCTTCACCTTAAAATTAATGCCCTTAGCAATAGATGTTTGGGAAATCCCTTTCTCTTTGTCTTTGGATTTATTAAAAAATGCCTTCTCCATCGACAAAGCTTTATCATAAATCTTGGTCGGAACCCTTGTCAAACAAATCTTCACCCATCTTAATGCCGTTATGCATAGATCGCAAATTTATGCAACATGGGATGAGGTCGGCCCATCACTTTCATCCATCGATACATATTCTTGTTCCAATGGTAGTTTCCTTGCTGCAAGCAATTGAGAAAATTTAATGATGTATTCCTACATGGGTAAGCTTCCTAACTCCATGGTTATAACTGAGAATTCTAACACCACTAAGGAAGAACAATACTAAGGTGCTCTTTGATGTTGGCTCTCACCCTCTAGTAACTTTGCTTGAGGATAGTGCTTCAAAAGGGGAAATTCAAGGTCTTTCACTTCCTAGGGAAAAAAAAATTCTTCCAAAGCTATTTGTAGATGGTTCTCTGTTGTTCCTCAAAGCTAATCTAGAAGTGCTAAGAAGAGCCCTTGAGATTGTTCAACTATTTTCCATGGCTTCCGGATCCATCTCTAATATTGAGAAGTCAAGATTAATTTCCATATTTGAAAGTGACTCGTTCAACCTCCCCGTGGATTGGTTATGGGAAGTTATCGGTAAGGGCACAGTGTTCAGGCACCTGGGTGCCCCTCTAGGGGTGGGGCAATTCAGCTGGGTCTTGAAAAAGATTAATAAAAAAATGAGAAGATGGGATTTTGTGCTCCTCCCCTTCAATAGCAAAGTCACCATCATCAATGCTTTCATGATCCCTTACGTTTCATTTGTGTCACCACAACTTAAGCTGAGAAAATCTAATTGGAAAGAGTTTTTGAAGCCTATCAAAAGATTCTTGTGAAATAGAAACACTAAAACCACGACCCCTTTCCAGTGGGGGAAATGAGATTGTTTAGCACGACCAAAGATACAAGGTCGCAATGGGGTCTTGGACCCCACGCTTTATGCGGAAGCATTGTGTGCCAAGCTTGTTATCTTGCTAGTAGAGAAAAAGAAAGAATGGGCCATCATGGCCTGGGATATGATAATCAAAGCAGAGCTTACCTCAAAAGGGGACAAATGCATGACAAGATTCTGGCACCTCTCTAGAAGGTCCTTAAGCTTGGTGGCAGTACAGGGGAACTGGCATGGAAGTGCAACAAAGCGGCCTTGACCTTGTAATGGGGGGAGAAGTTTAGATATTTCAAGGTCTCCTCTTGCCAGTGGTCCTCCTGGATTTCCAAAGTTGGAAGGGGTTCTTTGAACTCTTTTTTGGAGGGAAGTTTCCCGCTAGGTTAGCAACAAAGGAATCTCTAAACTTTCTCACCTTTGGGATGACAGAAATCTTTGTTGGAAGGATGTGGAGTTTTTAGTGCAACAACATAATTTGGGCATGCACGAAGAGTATGTGAGACAAATAATCATCCATTACATGTTTTTTTCTAGGTCTCACAACAGCAGTGAAGTCAAACTCAAGAATAATTAATAACTAGAGTGTAATTCTTCATGTGGAGAAGGGTTTATTTACCAAGTGTAGTAGCGCTTGGTGATCTACATAAAAACAAACTTGGTGGTAAGAAGATAATATTGAAATTTATTCACTGCAAAAATCATACCCAACCCCTCTTGCTCTGTAGTGGTGTAGTTCATCTCGGCATTGTTTAACTGGCGACTAGCAAAGCTAATGGGATAGTCTATGTTATGCTCTCCGGATTGAGTTAAAACGCAACCAATAGCAACGTTTGATGTATTGATATGCACATGAAAGATTAGATCCCAATTTGGCATTCATAGGATCAGGGCACTCGCTAGAGCCTTCTTTAATAACTCATAGGCCTGGTCAAATTTTTCGGTCCAAATAAACTCAATAAGAAGCTTGTACAAGGAACGAGCTATATCAACAAAGAATAATATAAACCGTGATAATAACCAACATGGCCTATGAATCTTTGCACTCCCTTATAGTTCGTTGGTGGGGGAAATACTAGAATGACTCTAATTTTTCTCTCATCAGTAGAAATCCCATTTTTGAACACTATATGCACTAAAATCACTCCATGTTTAACCTAGAATTGGCACTTGATGGGGTTCAATGAGATGCTATATAATCTGCATTTTTCAAATACCTTTCTTAAACAGGTCAGATGCTCCTCCTAAGAGGAATGAACACACAAGTCATCTAAGAAGGCCTCAAAAAACTCCCTTAGATACTCCTTGAAGGCAGTGTTAATTAATCTTTGGAATGTAGTAGGGGCATTGGTCAAGCCAAAATCCATCACTCGAAATGCGAATACACCAAATTCGGTTATGAAGGCACTTTTAGCTTGGTCCTCTTGTGCAATCATGATTTGATTGTAGCCCAAGTACCCATCTAGGAAACTATAAGCCGCCTTACCGGCTACTCGCTCAAGCACATGTTCTGAATATGGCAATGATAGTGATTTCTCCTAGTGGTTGCATTAACCTTTTTAAGGTCCACACACACTTGGAGCTTCCCATTGTTTTTTGGCACGATGAAAATTGGGGACACCCATTCAGACACTATGGGAGAATGGTGTTGTTACCGCACAACATTACCGCATAAGAGGAGAGAGAGAGCCGCAAGAAAGAGAGAGAGTGTATGGTGCAGACCCGGTGGCGTGTTTCCCAGCTTTATCGCGACTATTACCGCATTTATTACCGCACAAATAAACGCCCAGATTACCGCACCCGGAAAAGAATCCAAGTGATCCATTCCTGTCCCACTTTTCCCTTTCTATAAATCCTATTCTATTTTGTTACTTTTCAGAAATTGGTACCCCCTTTTTGCATGGAGTGTAAGAAATCCCATTCTCATTGGGATTTTTAGTACCTCTCTTCTCTTTGCTTGCCTCATCTATTGGTATGATTCTCCTACTCTACTCATTTGTACTCCATGAGATTCTATATCAAAAAATATTTTGCTTCCACTTCAAAATCTTATGTCAACTATGCATTCATATGGAAATGGCAAGCGAACTTGTCACCCCTTTTTTGCACGGAGTGTAAGAAATCCCATTCTCATTGGGATTTTTAGTACCTCTCTTATCTTTGCTTGCCTCATCTATTGGTATGATTCTCCTACTCTACTCATTTGTACTCCATGAGATTCTATAAACAAAAATATTTTGTTTCCACCTCAAAATCTTATGTCAACTATGCATTCATATGGAAATGGCAAGCAAACGATGATGAAAATTGTATTGTCTTGCGTTCATAAACAAATAGCCCTTTTGTACAACATAAGTAGAGAAAGAAATCAAAATCCAAAAGATATTTATTAATTTTCATCCTCCAAGAGATCTCTACAAGTGCTTACATCCATGTCCAACCCCATGGTAGCTAAATCAATAAATAAATCTATTGATTCATCCTCTATAGCCTCTTCTATTGAATTATCATCATCCTCTCCATCCTCGTCCTCCTCCTCACTATGGTTGGTTATTGGGAATGGTTGGTTCTCCTCGACCTCAACTGCATCATCATCATTGGCGTCTTCTTGAGATGGTATGGTGGGATCTGCCAAAGTCTCTATGTTCGTATCTGCAAAGATAGATCTGCTCCGTGGTGTGACTGGAATAACATACCATAGTCGTCTTCGATACATACAAGGCACATAAAAAACATGTAGGTCATAGAGCAAACACCAACATGAATGTAGTTTTGTATGTATCATATAATGTTCTAGTGAGTTGCACATGGACTTTACCTGCTCACAACTACTAGGTTGCACCAAGTTGTCGGTCTTCCCGCGATGAAATTCCCCGGAGTCTACCATATAGAGTCCATTCTCATGTCTCTTAACCTCACCCGCAAACTATCGGCAGTCAAAGAGATATTTGTGAAATGTTCTGAAGTCCACTTTGATTATTCTCTCTATTGTTCCACATTCCCTCACCTCTTGTGTTGTCGTGTCAAAGTTGCCCATAACTCCACTATCGTGAGTGGTTCGACGCTCATCTATCTTGCGGGTTCGAAAATGACGTCCTTCGGACCACATAGAGTTGAATGTGAAGGCCTGCAAAAACCAATCAAGATAGATGAGAGAGAGAGAGAGGTGACACACACCCACACACACATACACACACACTCGCACACACACACTAAACACATTGAGTATATTACCCTTGGTAGACATCCTCGCGTGTACTCCCATTCTTTAGGGCTTATTTTTTCTCCTTGTGCCTTGGCCTTGGTCATGGCATTGTGTATCCACCCAATTGGAACTAGATCAGGGTATTTGGCAAGCTCTTTAGGAAAGGGAGGTGCTCGCCTACCGCCATGCGACCTCTTCCATGCTTCCCTCTCCCTTTCTCTCGTTGTACGCACCTCCACATACATATCCACCCATTTGCCCATGATGGGAGCATTGAGTAGACAATGGTTGTTTACTATGTCTTGAAATTCCCTATCCAAAATCAAGAGAGAACCTTTCCCACTTGGAATGTTTGCGTGTTTTTTTGGATCCTCTTCCTCCGTCTTTAAACGAGGTAATGATGGGTCTATTGTGAAAAGATATTGAGAGACATACACAAAAGCCTCTTGTACAATCCAACCCTCTGCCATGCTTGCCTGAACACATGTACATGAACCCATTAGCGATTAAAGTAACTAATAAAAAGCGTTATGAATACAATCCAATCCTAATAAGGTTTAACGCTTAAGATCGATGAATACCTCTGGTTGTGATCGTAGCCTTACAAAGTCTTTCAAGGTCTTTAGGAACCTCTCAAGAAAGAACATCCACCTGGAGTGAACCACACCACAAATGGCTATCTCCTCAAAAAGATGGAGCAATAGGTGAACTTGGCTAACAAGGATAGAACGTGGGAATGCATCCTCAATAGCACAAGTTGCTTCAATCGCTAGAAGTCGAGCTGTTGGAATGGCTGAAACTTTGATTTCTTTGGAACTCACAAACCTATAACCAAAAAACCCTTCATCTTCATAGTAAAGTTAGTCTTCAAAGTAAAGTTTAGGAGGGAGGATCAAATGTTCTATACCTGACAACTTCTCCCACCTTGAATATTGTAGTCTTTACCTTCATGTCCGCAAATCCACTAATGCTAATTGGAAGCACAAACTATTGCACAAACAAAAAGACTTTTTAGTATCCAGAACCCTAAACCACACATACACACACACACACACACACACACACACACACATTACCTGAAGAATCTTGTGCCAATCATGGGATTTGAGCCCATACAGTTGTGTGGATCCTCCTTTCTTAGTTTTAGTGAAGGCACCCTTGAGCGAACGCATATAACCTGTTGGAGTATGGATGGATGCAATGACTTGTTTCATCCGCTCTTGATCCACCCTTGATAGAATCCAAGGTGCCTTTGGAAGAACCATCTTCCCCTGAGGCCCCATGCGAGGTGTGGCCGAAGGAGGGAGCCTCCTTATGGCCCTCATGTCCTCTCTAGCCCCCAATGAATCTTCCTTGCCTACTATGTGATCCCATATAGCTTGGCCAACATTTTTGAACACATGCATTGGATCCAATAGGTGTTGTATTTTTAATGAAGCCCAATAGGGTAGTGATAAGAAAATAGAGTACCTAGACATACCCCTAGGTGGATCATTGGGAGGAGGCAATGTGCTGTGATGCTCGTTCCAATGTCTTGCCCAATCGGCCATGGTCCAAGCCATGGTCCAATGGAGTGGCTCCATCCCATTGCACGGTGGAGCATAAGATGGATGTGTGGGCGGCGAGAAGCGATGGTTATTGGGGTAGATCACTTTACCAAGCAGAGCGGGTCTCTCTGTCACGAGTGATGGTCCACAAGTTGGGCATGCCCTATGTCCAGATATCGATAGTCCTACAAAAAAAAAAGACATAACCGCATATAAGTGACCAATGCAAAGAAATTAAAGCACGTCACAAAGTATAAGCTTACCAGAAATCTCTCCAAGACCGGGGTAGTCATGCATGGTCCACATGAGAATTCACTTTATCATTGTGCACCGATCACGAAGTGGTCTTGATACATCAAAAACATCTATGCCGTTCCATAGCTCTTGAAGCTCTTCAATCAAAGGTGCTAAATATACATCCATGTTCTTCACGTCGTGTTTTCCTGGGACTAGAAGAGAGAGCAAAATGTTCCCCTTCTTAGTTGACTCCCATGGTGGAATGTTGTAGTTCACAACAACCACTGGCCAAGTACTCCATGAGGTAGACCGATGCCCAAGTGGGTTTAACCCATCACTAGCCAGACCAAGCCTCAAGTGACGAGGCTCTTCTCTAAACTCCGGCCATGTCTGCTCAATGTGTTGCCATGCCAACGAGTCAGCCGGCACTCTCATAACCCCATCGGTGGAGCGATTTGTCATATGCCATGTAAGAAGCTCGCTTGTTCCTTTGGTGTTGAACATGTGCTTGATGTGGGGAATGAGGGGGAAATGACGAAGAACCTTGCGAGGTATTGTGGTTCCTTGGATTCCCTCTTTGTACCTTGATTCTCCACACTCGGGGCAAGCATCAAGGCCTGCATGTTGATTGCAGAATAGCACGCAATCATTGACACATGCATGTATGCGATCATAGTCCATCCCAATCCCTGTCACCACCTGTCGTGCCTTCCTTCGATTTTCTGGAAGATGATTGCCTTTAGGCATCATCTTGCCTAATAGCCTATGACATAATTAAAGAACACTCGTTATGCATATAACCACGAAAAAAACTCACAACTAACACTTATTACACTTAAACGTACCTCAATAGTGCATCGACCCCTGCATTGCTCCATCCAAACATTGCTTGAATATTCAAGATCTCAAGAGACGCTCGTTATATTGAGTAGGAGTATCCCTTGTAAAGAGCGGTGTGTGCTGCCTCTAGCAATGAATCTTTGGTGTTTTGGGCGGCTTCTTCACATGCACACTCAGGCTCACACTCATTCTCCGCCTCACGTGCAAGAAGATCCTCAACCATATTGTGCAAATGATCTTCCTCCACCTCCATGTGGGGCGGGGTGGTGAGGAGATCCCCATATGTGGTGGATGTAGGATGTGCATACACTCGTGTGGACCCACCCACATCGGACGGCGGGTGTGACCCCCCTCCCATGACTGCTTCCTGGTGCAATCGCTCTTCCGTCCTCCTCCCGCCTCCGCCCCCGATCACACTCCAATGGGGAGGGACATCAATGGATGCCAAAACCCTCGGATCGCTAGTTTCCATTCGAGCGCGTTTTCTCGGATCGTCCCATAGCCCATAATCATCCACGTGAGCCAAGCATATATGTCGAAGCCGTGCAATTGCACATTTACATCGTGTACATGGACATGGTAATCGCTCGCTTAACCATCGAGTTCGTTCCGCGCCAACCGGCGGACCCACGTCATCCCAATCGTCCTGCACACACGACCACACACTAAATAAGAATAAGAAAAATCAAGAATGTTTGTACTGACATGACTGACACTCATTAAAGATAGAGGGTAGTGGGTACAACAGGTCATGCAGGCAGCGTAACCTTAATGTCTTCTCATAGATTTTCGCGGTAATAATGGCGATAATACATGCGCTAACAGGCGCGGTAATATACGCGGTAATATTTCCAACATATTTTTTTATATAAAGGGGGCACCTACGTGCCCCCGCGAAATTGAATGCCAAAATTTCAAAATCGACCTCCTCTTCTGCGCGGGCCTATTTCCCTCTCCATCTCCAAGCTCCCTCTCCATCTCCATCTCCAACCTCTATTACTCTCTTCATCTCCAAGCTCCCTCTCCTTCTCCATCTCCAACTTCTATTACTCTCTTCATCTCCATCCCCACCATTTCTAAGAGACCGAGGTCACGAATGTAAGTGCTCAAACTCTCTCTCTTTCTTCTCATTATTCTACACACACACACAAACACATGCACACACACACAATGCAGACACATTGCACATACACACACATGCACACACACATTGTACACACACGCACACACACACACACACAATTTTGTGCACAATCACACACTAATGCTTGCATTAGTGTGTGATTGTGCACAAAATAGTGTGTGAAAACACACTATTTTGTGCATAATCACACACTAATTCCCGCATAGTGCGTGCATGCGTTACAAGCACACACTAATGCTTGCATTAGGGTGTGCTTGTACATGAATTAATGTGTAAGCACACTAATGCATGCACAAGCACACACTAATTCAAGAATTAGTGTGTGCATGCATTAGTTAGTTTTTACACACTATTTTGTGCACAAATTACACACTAATGCCGCACTAGTTAGTTTTTAGGGTTTATTTTGTGCACAAATTACACACTAATGCCGCACTAATTAGTTTTTACACACTAATGCCCGTATTAGTGTGTGCATGCATTATACACACACGCATTAGTTAGTTTCTACACACTAATTTGTGTCCAAGCACACACTAATGCAAGCATTAGTGTGTGCATGCATTATACACACACTAATGCTTGCATTAGTGTGTGATTGTGCACAAATTAGTGTGTTTTCACACACTATTTTGTGCACAATGCATGCATTATACACACACACCTAATGCTTGCATTAGTGTGTTATTGTGCACTAATTAGTGTGTTTGCATTGTGCACAATGCATGCATTATACACACACACACACTAATGCTTGCATTAGTGTGTGATTGTGCACTAATTAGTGTGTTTGCATTGTGCACAATGCATGCATTATACACACACACACTAATGCTTGTATTAGTGTGTGATTGTGCACTAATTAGTGTGTTTGCACTAATTAGTGCAATCACACTAATTAGTGTGTTTGCACACACTAATTTGTGCACAATCACACACTAATGCAAGCATTAGTGTGTGTGTGCATTAGTGTGTGCATGCATTAGTGTGTTTTCACACACTAATTTGTGCCCAAGCACACACTAATGCAAGAGTTAGTGTGTGCATACCTCTCTAGCACACACTAATGCTTGCATTAGTGTGCGCTTGTGCACTAATTAGTGTGTTTTTACACACTATTTTAGGCACAATCACACACTAATGCAAGCGTTAGTGTGTGCATACCTCTCTAGCACACACTAATGCTTGCATTAGTGTGTGCTTGTGCACTAATTAGTGTGTTTTCACACACTATTTTAGGCACAATGCATGTATTATACACACACACACACACACACACACACACACTAATGCAAGCATTAGTGTGCATGCATTAGTGTGTTTCCACACACTAATTTGTGCCCAAGCACACACTAATGCAAGCGTTAGTGTGTGCATACCTCTCTAGCACACACTAATGCTTGCATTAGTGTGTACTTGTGCACTAATTAGTGTGTTTTCACACACTATTTTAGGCACAATGCATGCATTATACACACACACATTAATGCGGGCATTAGTGTGTGAATAACTCTCTAGCACACACCAATGCTCACAATAGTGTGTGCTTGTGCACAAATTAGTGTGTCTACACACTAATGCATGCACAAGCACACACTATTGTGAGCATTGTTGTGTGAGAAAATTGCACACACTAATGCTTGCATTAGTGTGTGCTTGTGCACAAATTAGTGTGTCTACACACTAATGCATGCACAAGCACACACATTTTTGTGAGCATTGGTGTGTGAAAAACTTGCACACACTAATGCAAGCATTAGTGTGTGCATGCGTTACAAGCACACACTAACGCTTGCAGTAGTGTGTGCTTGGGCATGCATTAGTATATCAAAACATACCTCCATTAGCATTAACAATATACCAAAACATACCTCCATGTGGGTGTGCGATGAAGTTGATTGAGACCCCAATGGTCACCGAGAAGCCCAACGGTAGATTAAGGTCCAACACACACACACTAGATTAATTTCTTTGCCAGACACTAACGCACACACACAATAGATTAATTAGAAGCACACACACACACACACTCTAAATGGATGCAAAAAAAAAAAGCACATAAACCATTTCTTAAATAGGAGATAAAAGGAATCTTATGCAGGGAGGAATCCTATGCAATAAAGAATCTCACTTTGACTAGAATCCAATGTTAATTAAGGTCCCTTTTTTTGTGAAATTGTAGGATATGGCATCCTCTTCCACGCCCGGCTATCGATCCATAGAGGACTTTCTCGCCGAGGGCCTCTCTTACGAGGATGCTTGTGATGCTTACTACTCGCAGTCTTCCTCCCACCAGAGTCACAATCCACCTTTGGCTTTCGATGGTTCCGAGATACATTACACGAACCTGACCTCGAGAGGGCATACCGCGCCCAGGCAGAGTGGCTATCCTCGCAGCAGAGTCTTCAAGGGCGGTACACACCAGCACAGTTGGCTGCCTTTGGGCTCTCACCGCTTGTGACACCGGGCGCCGGCACTTCTATCGTGCAGAGTGTGCCTCCTAGTGGGCCTCCCTCCACCTTACCCTCGACTTTCCCTTCACCCGTAGCTCCCGCCACCTTGCATTCGCAGCGATCCACACCCGCACCGTCGAGTTATCCATCACCTACACCACCCAGCGGTTCGGACTCGGGCCAGCGCTCTTCGGGTGGCCAGCGCTCTTCCCGTAGTGGTGGCTCACGCTCTCGTCGAGATAGTGGCTCGTGCTACTTTGGTGGTGGAGGGGGCACTGCTACAGATTCACCTCCTCTTACACCCCGACCTCCTCGCTCACCCCTTGGAGCTCCACATGAGGATGAGGACCGCGATGCGCCCGCCCCGGATCCCTCCACCTTACCCTCGACTTTCCCTTCACCCGTAGCTCCCTCCACCTTGCATTCGCAGCGATCCACACCCGCACCGTCGAGTTATCCATCACCTACACCACCCAGCGGTTCGGACTCGGGCCAGCGCTCTTCGGGTGGCCAGCGCTCTTCCCGTAGTGGTGGCTCACGCTCTCGTCGAGATAGTGGCTCGTGCTACTTTGGTGGTGGAGGGGGCACTGCTACAGATTCACCTCCTCTTACACCCCGACCTCCTCGCTCACCCCTTGGAGCTCCACATGAGGATGAGGACCGCGATGCGCCCGCCCCGGATACTCATGGCTACTACTATTATATACATCGTGGAGGGGAGGTGGATCTAGGTTCCTCTTTGGGGAGGACATTTCGAGGGCAACTTAACCAGATGATCCACTCGACATACAAAGATTGCTTTACATCTTTCAAAGATCACGACCCAGCCGACGTGACGTACATTCACACGACATTGCTCATGCGGTTCCCTAATCCGCAAGTGAAAGAGTTCTCCAAACAGTGGCTCGAGGAATACATCAAGAATTTCTTGAAAAATAAGAAGTCTAGTGTGCGGAGGGCCGCAAAGCAAACATTTGAATCTGAGGGTCACAACTATCGCCCTGGAAATGTTCACGACGAGGAGTGGGAGAAAGCCCAGGGCGAGCTAGAGGACGAGAGAGCGACAGGTGCTAGGGCACACACTTGGCAAGTGGAGGCGAGGGCGCAGCAAACGCCCACGCATTACGGCTCGGGCAGAAAAGCAGCATGGAAAGATAAATTTGTGAGTGTGCAGATTTTCATTTGAATTGATTTAATTTGTGGTAATAAGGTTAGGTTTGTGATTTTTTTTTAATTAATATACAACAAAATATTACTATGACCCGTCCAAGCCGAGAGATCCAGAGATACAGAGAGAGCCACTCCGAATATCAGACATGGTGCTGGCTATATGAAAACAACAAAATCAATCGCGAAGAATTTGAAAATGCATGTCGTACACTACAGCCTGTAAGTGTGAACTTTTTTTAAAAAATCATTGCATGCAACTTTATGTATCCATTTGTATTAATTAAAGGTTTTGTTGTTTGTTTCTTTTCCAGAGTCAAGGAGTCCCTCGAGAGGTCCCAGGATCCGAGTAGCTCAATCCTCCAAGTGTTTTTGGGCCCGCGCGCGCGTCTTCTTTTCGCCACAATTGTATAGCCCCCATGTATCGCCTATTTGGGCAATTTTGTAATATCCAATATAATTAAACACTTGATTTTGGCCCAAGTGTTCTTTTGGCCACAGTTGTATAGCCGCCATGCATCGCCTATTTGGGCAATTTCGTAATGAACAATTTCTCCAATATAATTAAACATTTGAATTTTGGTTGGTGCAATGAAATTGTTGTTTTTGAACAGTTTCTCCAATATAATTAAAAATTTGATTTTGGTCCAAAGTTTTGGTGCAATGAAATTGTTGTTTTTTTATTTATTAAATGTATAGGAAAAAAAAGGCAAATGACCATTTGGATGGGTCCTACCATCCAAATGGTCATCTGCTTTTTTTTTTTAAATACTCCCGGGTGCGGTAATCGTCGCGGTAATATTGGCACTAAATACTGCATAAATAAACGTGGAAATGCAACCGGGCCGATTACTGCGCGCATTGCTGAAGGACCATTACCGCGAGGATTGACTCCAGCATTACCGTTCCCTAGATTTTTTGCCTTCAACTTTTCCTTTGTTTTTCTCCATCTATCTGAGCGGTAATGTGCTCCAAATTTCATAGTGAGAGTTCTCAATAGGGTATACAAATCCATATTTGATAAGCTTGTCAAGCTCTTATTTGTATACTTAGGGTTCATTGGGTAGGGACGATGCTGGACCGGTTTAGTAATGCTAGCCATTGGGATTGTATGTTATACCATAGAAGGTGGAACACCTTTCATATCATGGTATGGCCAAGAGAATACATCCTTGAATCCCTTAAATAGTGCTTTAAGGTCTTCCTCTTCCTTCTTTGTGAGGTCTTGAACAATAAAGATTGGTTTAAACTCCTCATCTAGTTTTGCTAATTCCATCTCCTTCACCATTGCCGGTAGACCATAAAATACTCCCTTACTTTCTGGTGTAGGTGTCCTTTGGGATTTGGTGTAGACTACCTTACGATCTACTGTGGTATAAGATTTGTAATGTTCAAGTTCGGGGTGTTAGTCTACAAGCTCTTGTTGTTCTAAGTTCTTGGCCTTAACTTACGCTTCTTTTTGTTGTTGGGCTAACTCTTGGTTCTGTCATCTCCTCGTTGCATGGCTCAACTTGGGCTTCTCTACAATCTCTATTTGGGCAATATCAAGGGGTTGTGGACTACACCACATGACACTTTGGAGGTATTAACCCCAATTGTCTACTAGCCATCCAAAGATCCCACATTTTGCAGTGGATTTCTTTTCATTCATCCAAGCACGCACATTTTCTCGATATCACCACCTCTTATAGCTCTTCTTTTTCTTGCCTAGGATCCACTTTTGATTTACATCTAGATTTGACTCACTAGATTGGTCCTTTTCCCTCTCGGATGAGCTAACCAGTGCAAAATCCCTAGAGGATGGCAAGAAAAGAGCATTTGAAGGGCAAGATATCCCTTCTTTTTTGGCAATGCATCCAAGTACCCAAACTTCAAGGTAGCCAGTCTTTTAAAGTATTGCCCAATTGTTATGGCATACCATGAATTTGTTAGTGCCAGGTGCTGAAAAAGTTATCACCCTCAAGGATCCTCTTAGGAAGATATTTTGCAAGTAAAAGCTCAAGATAATCATTGACAAGCCAATATACCCATCATCTCCATCATGCATAGTAAAGCTAGATTCATCCATTGAGGAAGTGCAAGGTAAATACTCATGGTAATCACCCACAAGAAAATATAACCATCAAATCGATCATGCACAATATAATCCAACTACTATATAAATAGTAGAAGGTTAGCAAGGTGAAGCATCTACTAGAAAAAGTAAAATGATTGAAAAGTGTGTTCCTAAAATAAAACATGCAATGGCACCCAAAAGATTATAGCTAGATGTAGAAATCTCAACCAAGTAAGATGGAAAAGTGTGTGTGAGTGTGTGTGTGTGTGTGTGTGTACAAAGAAGAAAGTGCAAGAGAGAAACAAGCAAACTATATTAGAACCCTAGCCTTCAAGGTGGTCAACAAGGAACTTGTGCGTAAACAACCTACTAAATTTCCCATTAATCTCAACTGACACACACACACACACACACACACACTAAAGTTACTTCCTTTCAGTGCTTTGCTACCTTTTGGTATTGAAAGTACCAATTCAATAAAAGTGTCAAGACTACCCAGGTTTTGCATTCCCAAACAATGGTCATTACCGAGTCAACTAGAGCAATGATCCAATCTTAAACACAAAAATTTTAGAACCACTATCTTCAACTGGTCATTTTTTCCAAATCCAAACTAGAATGTAAGAGTATGGTAGATGAATCCATCAAGGATCCATGTAACTAGAGCAAGTCATAAATATCAATCACATGCAAGCACCCAAGACAACATTAGCTTAGAATTTGAAAGTAAGACAATCCACTAATATCCTAGAGGCATCACCATAAGTCTCAAAGTCAAAAACTAGGCCAATAAGGTAGAATCAAAACTAGACACTTGGGCTATCCTAGAAATCCACCATGAGGTTTTTAATTTAAAAAAGAGGTCAAGTACAGGTCTCAGGCCTAGGTTGCATGATATATTATTTGTCAAACATCTTAAATGTGAATAATTTCCATATAATGCCTTCAACCATAATATTTAAATGTATTATATGATGACACATCATTATTTTTTTAATATCTCATATATCAATTGATATTTTTATTGTTTGAAAAACCCCTATGTTTTTCCTAGTTAAGCATCTCCACCTTTTCTAAATTGCAAGGTTAACCCAAGCAATGAAAGGTTTAGAGCTTAACTATAAAATAAAATAAAATAAAATCTTATTATCATGCTGCTTAAATTTAGCTTACAAATAGGAAACACTAGTTCTAGCCTTTAAAACTAGTCCTGTAAAAAACCAGCCACTTTTGTGGCTTTTTAAGACTTTTGTAAAAAAAATCTCAACACTATGTTAGTTATCTAAATAGAAGATGATTTCAAGGAATTATGACCAACACTCAATATGAGTTGATAAAAAATAGTACAGAGCTAATTGAAAGTATAAAGGTGTCTTTCCATTGCCATCTTCTACAACTCATTTGTGCAGACGGACAAAAATTTTATATTTTCTTTTGAAAGTAAATCAAATCATTGTTAAGCAGGCCCAAACTTCTCTGAAAAATCCCCCAATAGGTATGTGATAGATGTACCAAGCTTTTTTAACCCATATACAAAGAGTGCCAACATTTTTACTTCTCCAAGTTAAGTGTTAAAGTGCAGTTTTACGTAAAATTTACTAGTTTTAGATAAGTTTTTTTTTTTTGGAGCTTTTCATGTAAAGTGTGTATTTAAAAACCTTTTTCATATCTTGAACCCATAATTAAGAAGTTTCATGAATTTTTGATGTCATATACAAAAGTTATGTTTTATTTACTAAAATCCTGATGTGAGCCATTTTTGTGGCTTCAGCCAGCTTTGTGGCTCATTACAAGTCTAGTGTTAAGCTAATTACTATATTGAAAATAGATGAGCTCTAAAGTTTTTTATAGTTCTTTTTTTTTTTTAACCTAAAAATAGTTGAGGCCATTGGATAACCAATGGCTTTGCTAACTTTACTGCTACTTTAGTGTATATGTGCATTACCACATAAAGTGTTAGGCTTTCATAAGGATTTTAGCTCTTTTATATAGAATATAATGAATGGCATGGACAATCCCTTGCCTTTTTGTAGTAATTACAACATTAGGGTCATGTGTTAGTATGAGAAGTTAACACATCATAAAGGTTTAGGGTGTCATGGACTAGGATAGTAAGTTTTGAGACGTTTGTGGGTTAGAATAGAAAGCTAGTTAAATTCCCTATGATGGTTTTTGTAACAAGGATGTAGTAATTGCTCTCTTTTTTTATTTAGCACTTGATTTTACTTATAAGATTGGCTTGATGTAGGGGTTTCTCTTGGTTTCTCTAAAGCTCTGTTATTACTTCCAACACAGGACAAGAGAAGTGCAATAAACCTCTTGGTTGCTATGAGATGACACTATTACCTACAAGTAGGCTCTATCTATAGTTAGGGCATATAATAGGGATTTCTTAGCCAACATTTTTACTTCTAAGTGATCATAGATGGTAGCTTAATATTGAATCCACTAATTTTTTTTAAACCAATGGCTCTTACCCCTTAGAGAAGAGATTTTCATTGGTGACTTTACACATTGCTTGGTTGTGTTTGAGATGTGTTTCTTACCACCATGTGACACAAAATTGTGTCAATAGGGTCCCTTGGTGTTCTGAAATTGCACTCTTACTAATTCCAAAAGACATAGATAGTGGATTGTTAATTGTTGTTACTTGGTTGTTCATGTGTTAGTTCTTTTTACCACCCAAGTAGCCTCATATGTCAATGTTGAATGATGAATGTTTTTTAGACTCTGAACTCCAATATCCCTAAATAATATTGTACTTTTACAAAAACTACATGTACTTGGTTACTTATAGTGATCTTATTATACTTTTATGGATGAAACTACTTGTACGGTCCATGAACATTGTAGAAAGTAGCAGTAAGGATCAAAAAATATAGTATGAGGAAAGAAGTGGAGATACGTGCAAGAGCTTCACCATGGCAAAACTGTTTTCTTTTCCCATGCCCAATGCAACACCTATTGCCACGTCTTACTTTTAAGTGGATAAGAGAAGTGCAAAAAACCTTTTTGTTGTTATATGAGATGATAATATTACCTTGCAATAGGCTCTATCTGTAGTCAGGGCATATAATAAGGTCTACGTAGCTAATTTTGAACCAACACTCTTACTTCTAAGTGAGTACAGATGGTATCTTACCTTAGAATTCACTAATCGTGTCTGAGCGAATGACTCTTACCTCCTAGGGAAGAGAAGTTCATTGGTGACTTTATGCATTTATTTGTTGTGTCTAAGCTTTTGACTCTTACCTCTTGACATAAACTTGTGTCTATAGGGTCTCTTGGTTTTTTTAATTATTCACTTATTACTAAGAGACATAGATAGTGGATTGTTAATTGGTGCTACTTGGTTGTTCATAAATTAGCTCTTTTTATATGAGACAAAGGAGACTCACACATGAAAATCACCACCCAACCATGCCCTATATAGGCCCTTGGACATGCTATTTATATGACCCTTAAATTGTATGTCCGTCCAGGCCCTTGGGTTGCCATGTCTTATCTTACGCCTAACATTACTCCTCCCACTACAAGAGGCTATTCATATTAGCGACGCTCACACAGCGACGCTCAAAAAAATATTCCCGGCGTCGCTATGAGCATCGCAAATTTACAAGTAAATTTGCGACGCTCAAAGCGACACCGGCTGGGCTAAAAAAAATAACAAAGAGCGCCCAAAAACTCAGATCTCAGATCTGAGTTTTTCGGCACCCTCAAGCAAGGAAAAGGTAACGCTCTCTCTCTCTCTCTCTCTCTCTCTCTCTCTCTTTCTTCTCCACACACACACACACACACGAGGAGAGGAAGGAGAGCCAAGTATGCTCCTTCCTTCCCCTCTTTCTCTCTCCCTCTCTCTCTCTCTCTCTCTCTCACACACACACACACATAGTGTTTTTGAGAGAGAGAGAGAGAGAGAGAGAGAGAGAGAGTACAAACATAAACAAAAACGCACACACACATACATAAACAAAGAATGCACACACACATTGAGAGATGAAAAGAGAGAGAGAGCATGCATAAACAAAAAACGCACACATTGAGAGAGGAAAAGAGAGAGAGAACATGCATAAACAAAAAACGCACACATTGAGAGAGGAAAAGAGAGAGAAAACATGCATAAACAAAAAAACGCACACACATTGAGAGAGAAAGAGAGAGAAACTAATTTAACGTCGTAGGAAACTAATTAAAATTAAAAGACCTAAAGATCTAGCCGACGAGGAGTTGAACTCAAGACCTATTATTCAAGAGGGAAATGGCATAACCAATCTATCATACTTGGCATGGGTGATAGAAAGGTTATACCATTTATCTCTTTTTATTGGCACACACATCCACACACGCGCACACACACAAGAAGAAGAGAGTTATAACGCCGTAGGAAACTATCCTAAAAGACGTTAAAGATTAGGTTAGATGTAGACTTACGTTAAATTAGATTTAGGTTTATTTAAGTTAAATTAGATTAGATCTAGGTTTATTTTTAGTTAGTTTACGTTTATTTACGCTAGATTTAGATTTACGTTATATTAGATAAGATTTAGGTCTCCATAGACTGCGATGCCTCCATGAAGCGGGTGAAGAAAGCCCTCAATGGAATATAGGGTATTGCTGCCTTCACTCATGGTGGGCTCCGTCGATCCAAAGGTACTGGTGAAATGTCTTCAGAAGATAGGGAAGAAGGTGGATCTTCATGGCGGCAAGAGTCACTACATCCCCGACAATGACCATCTAGACAACCTCTAGTCATTCAACAGCAACTTCAAAGTTAGTAACAAGAGCAAGAACGGTCCAAAGGGCCAATTGTTGTCGTCAGATGTGGATGGAGATGAGGCAGAGTCACCACCGGAAGTTAACTCTCACATCTTTAGTGATGAGAATGCCAACTCTTGCCGCGTTATGTGAAAAATTATGTGTAAAATCAGTTTTAAGGTTCTTATAATCCCTGTTAGTTTAGTTCTTTGTTTTTAATATAACATAATTTCGTTAGATTTAGATTTATGCTATATTAGATTAGACTTAGGTTTATTTAGGTTTACCCACACACACACACACAAGAAGAAGAGAGTTTTAACGTCGTAGAAAACTATCCCAAAAGACGTTAAAGATTAGGTTAGATGTAGACTTACGTTAAATTACATTTAGGTTTATTTTTAGTTAGATTTACGTTTATTTAGATTTACTCTTATTTACATTAGATTGAGTCCACGCAAGAATTACTTATGGTTTAGGGTTTAGAGTTAGACGAACAGTGAAAAGATCTACTGTGAAAAGATGTTAAGATGTTGTGAAGTGCTACAGCTAGAGAAGAGGCAAAGGGGTTTTGTCCACTACATGCAGTATCATGTAGACGTGGGTCTGTAGATTTCTTGTACCCACAAATATAGGTATTGACCAATAAAGACGAGATTATAACCCGGTGGTTCTGATCTCCGTGCACCTCTAGACCGAGGTGTGCGGGGATTGGACATGACTAGAGAATGTGAGGTAGAGAGAGAGAGAGAGAGAGATAAGACGAAGAATGCCAATAGAATATTAAATTTGTTGTCCAGGTTATAAGATTTTTATCCTCATTATGAGTAGTGACGAGGATGTGGGACCGTCCAACCGAAACACCTACCTCTCAACGAGGGTCTTATGTCCTTGTAATCAATGCAAGAATGTGTGCGACAGACAAGACGTGTTTCTTTGCAGCACGTTCGCGAATTTGGAGAGTTCGATCGATCTATTATAGATCGAGTTGTTGCCAATTATAACTCGTCGGACTCTGACGCTGGCCAACAAGCAGCAATCTTGCAACCCAATAGATGTGTTCGCAGGCGCTTTGGTCAAGCAGCATATGTGAGGCCACAAGATGTAGCCTCTGACAGCTCGGGGGATGATCATGCAGAGCACATTCCCAACGAGGCAATGTTTGAGCCCTAGATTGATGAAATGATCGAGACGATCATGGATTCAGAAAGGCTTATCTATGATGATATGAAAAGTGAAGCCGATACGCCATTGTATAATGGAGCACGTATGTCTAGATTCAAAGCACTCCTTGTTCTTCTCAACATGCAGGCAAAGTTTGGATGGAGTGACACTAGCGTCACAGCGCTTTTCAGGTGATCAATTACAATTAGTTTACTTTAATAAAACTCTAAATGTATAATGATCTGATAGATTTTTACACGACTGTATCGTATTTTTATGTTGTGTAGATTGCTTAAAGAGCACATACTACCAGCTGACAATGTGATGCCAGATTCCCGAGATGAAGGAAGAAAGATTTTGCGAAACTTGGGGATGGATTACAATTCTATCCACGCTTGTCCTAATGACTGTATTCTTTTCAGAGGGGAATACATAGACATGGAGAAGTGTCCGAAATGTGATTCCGAAAGATATCGAGTAGATCTCCACGGGACAAAAATTCCACAAAAGGTTTTGCGACATTTTCCTCTGCTTCCTCGGATCAAGCATTTCTTCGAATGTAAGTCCATGGCCACCCTAGCATCATGGCATGAGGAGAATAAATCTTCGGATGGTGTGCTATGAATTCTTGCAGATTGCGCAGCCTGGAAACATATAGATTGAACATGGTCGGATTTTGCCAGGGAAGCTCGAAATTTGCGCTTAGGCCTGGCTTTGGATGGCGTAAATCCATTTGGCCAAAGATCAACATCTTACAGTGTATGGCCTGTTGTAATCGTCAACTACAACATTCCCCCGTGGTTGACTACGAAGAAGGGGCACCTATGGCTAAGCTTGATTGTGCCAGGGCGATATAAACTGGAGAATATGGATGTGTATCTTTGTCCACTATTGGAAGAGCTACAACAATTGTGAATTGGCATAGAGGTGGTGGATATGAGCCGACACACAGGACGACGGAATGCTTTGATCAGAGGCATTCTAATGTGGACCATGCATGAATATCCCGGGCTAACAGAATGCTCAGGTGATCTATTGACACTCCTCACTCAGAAACTGTAAATCTTGTTTTCTCCCATAGTTGATCTATTATCATGTGTATACATGCAGGGCTTCAAACAAGCGGATGCAGAGCATGTGTCACATGTGGACCTAGACTGAATGCACGTAGGGCGCCATCCCTGAAGAAGAAAATCTAGGAAGGTCATCAAGCGTATCTTCGAGAGAATCATGTGTTACGCGACGGCTTTTTGATAAGAGAGCCACCAAGGATGTCTGCACAAGCATGGTTAGAGCAGAAGGAGATGTGCGATGATGGATTGCCTCCAGGGATGAAGAGACTATCTCTATGGTACGAGTTACCATACTGGCCCCGACTCATGATCAATCACTTGCTCGATCCAATGCACATATTCAAGAATGTGGGTAATCTACTATGGGACCATCTGACCGGCAAGAAAGATACTTTGGGAGCTAGAGTTGACCTTAGAAATGTGGATCGTATGGAGCAATATTGGCCGCAAACAGCATCTGATGGATCGATAAAACTCCCTAAAGCACCATGGATTTTCACAGGAGCCCAAGAACGCAATGTAAAAGAGACCATTCGATCTTTGCGGACCCCCACTGGCGTAATGCACTCGCTCCGAACGTGTTTTACTAAAGAAGAAAAGCTTACCGGTTTGATGTCACAGGATTGGTATAAAATGTGTCACGTACGTTCATAGTGGACTTTAATATCATTGCATAAAATCTGGACTTTAATATCATTGCTGCACATACTTTACAGTTTATTTTACCGGTTGCCATTGAGGGATGTTTGTCTCTCGACATCCGTAACACAATCTACAAACTTGCAAAGCTAGTGCAATGGATCTCACAAAAGGAGATCAACGTAGACTCCATACCATTTGCCAAAATAAATGCTGCTGAGCTTGTGTGCATGTTTGAGAAACATTTTCCTACTACCATGCTAACCATTCAGGTGCATCTTCTTGTTCACATAGTTGTTGAGGTGGAAATAGCTGGCACAGTTCATTCCAGATGGATGTTCTTCTTAGAACGTTTCATGAAAACGCTTAAGGGATATGTGCGTCAAAAGGCACGTCCGGAGGGTAGCATGGCAGAAGATTGGTTGGTATCAGAGTCCCTAGTGTACATTGGAGAGTGGCTAGACGGATTTGATAAAGCCCGGGACACGCTATGGCGAACCATAGATGATGAGCGCATATCTGGGATTGTCATGTGCAATCTCGGTGTTGAGAAGAAGATGACGGAAGATCTAGAGGCTAAAATCAACCGATTTTGCATGCTTCACAATTCAGTGATGCAAAAGTGGATTTCACAATATGAGGATGCAAAGCAAGAGCGACAAAGGGCACGAATCGAGTGGAGACGGGGAAGACGACCACCGATGCACTATCCGACGGTTCTGGAGAGCCTATCAACATTCATGGGCTTAAGATGGTTGCACAACCAATTGAAAAGCGCACAACAATGCGATGACGAAGTGACTGAGGAAGAGTGGGAGTACTCTCGGGGTTGCGCAACCAAGGTAAGTTTGCAATGTACGACTAGCTAGTGACTTTATTTCTAAACCTTTGAACGGCCACTCATAATCTTTGTTCCTTGTAGTATAAGTCATACACAACAACATGGTGTAAAGGTCGACATTTTAGGGTGGAACGCATCGACAAAAAGCGTTTTTCTCAAGATTGTGGAATCATGGCAAAATTTGAATAGTCTAGTCGACGACGTTCCTTTGATGCAGATCCTGTGGTGGCGGAACTCACTTACTTCGGCACGCTACAAGAGATTTTGAGGATCGATTACAGAGGATTTTTTGTCGACTTGTTCGATGTGCAATGGTTCAAGATAATCATGGAGGGTCGCAACGCTCCTGTGCGTAGAGGAGAGTCTGGTTTTCTTGAGGTGGATTCTACTAAGAAATGGACTGACGTAAGAGACACTTTCGTACTACCCGAGCATTGTGAACAAGTAAGTATGTAAATAGTTAACATCCCCCTTTTACAAGTTATGTGCTTGAAAGCTCTCATGCAAGTTATGTGGCTCTGGCAGGTAATATTTCATCCTACAAAGTCTACATCAAACTGTTGGTATGTCATAGAGGTAGCCCCTCGTAGTGCAAGGACGTATGAAGGCTACCATGTGCCAATCACAACGGCATCAATGGAGGAGATCAGAGAAGATGCTCAATCAGAAGCCGCTGCGGTGGTGCCAGACGAGCATCAAGATGCTACTACTCTATATGGGGTGCATGCAGAGGAGCTACAAAATGAAACAGAGGATATGTGTTTAAACGGAGAGCTCTATATAGATATAGGAAGTTATGCTGAGTTATGCGAGGATGAGAGAGAGATCTCTTAAAGCCACAAATATTGTATTTGAACAATTTTGCTCTGTGTTGTAAAAGCTCTGGCTCTCTAAGTACCTTCCATGGTTTATAACGCTCTTTTCTACTCATGCTCACATCTTTTGATTGAAAATTTTGAGTTTTCGACTTGCCTCTTCTATCACTCAATTCATTGCGTTATTGTATTTATATGCGTCATTACGTCATTGTATTTAATGGTCTTTGCGTCATTGTATACTCTATTCATTCAATATTAAGTTTAGATATTCGTGTGTTTAATGCAGGTATGGATGATGAGGAGTTTCTTTCTTCTTTGTCACCGCAGCAGAGACAGTGGTACGTGGAGCGTCATCGCTCTGGCGCATCATTGCGCGTTCCTACTCCATCCGCATCTCCCTCTCTTTCGGAGCATTCCGCGCGCTCCGAAGCTTCGGCGTCGACGAGACGATCTTCACACTCGTCTAAACATCGGCGCTCTAGTGGTGGCGGTGGCGGTTGTTGTGGGGATTCCGCCGCCGATGCCTCCACACCGCCTCGTGTTCGACGAGGCTCTTTACCCTCCCCTTCTTTGCCCGCCCCCACACCAGCCACAGCATCGCCATCTACGCCAGGTTTTGCGCGACTGACTGTTCCTAGCAGCTACACACCTCTACCTACTCCGCCAGGAGCCACCCCACTCGACACTCCTCGCTTCGGGGCCCAGACGCCGGTGGAGACACCTGACGTCCGTACCCCCATCCACACGCCGCTAGAGACCCCTGCCGGGACACCCCGGTTCACGCGTCACCGGCCAGAGGGCTTGCCTTACTCCGTCGACTTCAGCGACGGCATCATCATGGATGATGACGGCAAGAAGGTGATCTCGCGCATGCGTGGTCTTTGCTCTCAGCTGTTTAGACACTACATACTAAACAAATGGAGTGAAGTACCAAGTGATTTAAAAGCCAGAGTCATCAGCATACTTCATGATGAGTTTCCTGTTCCAACACGGGATCAGCGCTTCAATGAAGACCTGATGAAGATTTGAATGCACGAATACTGCAAACACAAGCGTTCCGAAGTGCAAAAAGCAATCAAGCATGGGTGGAACAGGCCAGATTGGCTGGCCAAAGAAGATTGGAAGAATGCGAAGAAAGCAGCGCGCGAGAATCCCGACCAGTGGAAGCAACAAAATGATGCAGCCAGAGCGCGAGTAGAGGCAGAGAGCTCGCACCACTTGGGGAGCGGTGGATGGGCATCATTTGAGGCCGATTTTGTAAGTGTTTTCGCATTGCTCTTTATGTTCGATAGTTTAGGGTTTATGAGTTTTTTAATTCTAACATAATGAAATCTTTGTATGTTTTGACAGTGGTCGATGACAGGACGTGATCCCACACCATACGAGCGCGAGTACGCAGGCAGGAAGGGCTTAAACGCCCTGATGGACATTCTCAGTTCTCGCGGTGGCATGGTTAGTATTAGGGTTTACTCTTTTCTATTTTTTGTATTGTTTTATAAATGTCGCTATATGTTTATACTTACTGAAAGCTGTCTTATTGTCTTTTTTTGCAAAATCCGACAGATGCACCGCTTGGACGCGATGAGACGTCTGACTAGACGACGTCAGTTTAGCCGTAGCTAGATAGCATTAGTTTAGGGTTTCTCATAGCTTATGTATCATGAGACGGATTTTATACGTCTTTTTGAACCATGTATATTATTACATTTGTCACTGCAGTTCATTTTGCCAATCAATTCTTTATGCCTATGATGTTGTACAATTGTCATTATTACATTTGCCAATCAATTCATTTTGCCTATGATGTGTACAATTGTCAATTTTACGCTTGTCAATTTTGCAAACAATGCGTCTTGTGGGTGACTATTTTGGGTCTATTATCTACCCTTGCACTTTTTTTAAAAAGTGAATCAAGTACAATATGGTTGATGGGTGGCAGGGCATTCAATGCCCAGTCACCAAAAAAAAAATCTCTCTGGCGTCGCTATAATCGTCGCTATTTATGGCTCTGGAGCATCGCTATGAGCGTCGCTATAGACTTCTGTGTAAACGTCGCTATGACCGTCGCATGACCATCGCTATGAGCGTCTCTATATAGCGACGCTCTCATAGCGACGCTATTAGCGACGGTTTTAGCGACGCTAGGAGTTATAAAAACCCAGTGTATTTCCATCGCTAACAGCGTCACAAGAGCACACAACCTCTTGTAGTGCCCAGCTTGGAGAAGCATTTGCATCCTCAAAAACAAAAGTGGTTATATCCTCATAAGAGCACTAATGTGGTGGCCTCCATCATGGATCCAGATTCCCATTTGATCGGAACACGAGATTTAGTAAATCAAGAAGATCATCTTGAATTTTCTACATTGTTGTCCGCTTGCAACTGTTTTGTGTAACTACTTACATTGAGCATAATGTGTAGAATCTATGTATAACTCACTAGAGTATGCTAAACGAGTCACAACTAAGAGGTGTTTGATAGGATACCTCTTCTTACTTTCCATGAAAGTAACATGCTGACATAACTCATCAAAAAATATGAAGTCCTTGACTTGTTATCATTCTTCATCAATAAACAACCCCACCATAACCGATGATCGAGGTTGAGAACTTGACCTAAATAGGAAGGCACTAAACTAAGTCGCAACATGTTTTGCCTCATGGTAAGCAAACTCCAACTAGAGAGACAACCTTTCCAATTGGATTGCTTGGTGCTAATGTAAGCGCTTAGCGTATCCTTTAGCACAAGATTGACACGTGTAATCTATCTATCCTCTCTAGATGACTGGCAATACTAAGGTGTATTTTCCCATCGTTTACTATTTTTGGGGCTTATGTTTTTCTATGATTACTTATATTCTTGCTTGCAAATAGAAAAATTGACCTACTGATTGTGTAGCAAGACTTGGTTATGAGCATTGATAGGGTATGTGATGCTAGGTTAGTCCTGATACCTGGGCTTCATTTCTATGTTATATTGTATCCTAGCATTAGCAAGACTTGGTTATGAGCATTCATACTAGATAGATATGTCATTCTTGGTTAGTCCTAAAACCTGGGCTTCATATATTCAAATGAACAATGATGAAAAAAAATTATATAAAAATAATCGTGTATTTTTCAATATACTCAAATATACTATTAATTTATATATTTATTGGATCCATAGTGTATTTTTCAATATACTCAAATATACTATTAATTTATATATTTATTGGATCCATGAGCGCTTGGATCAAATCATCGAGGCTCTATAAATGTGGAAAAAGTGCCGTTTGAAAGGATTTTTTCATCGATAGTTCTCTTTCTCTCTCTCTAGCTAGTGACATATCCTCTCTCTAGCTTATAGACACACACCTCTCTAGCTTACGGACACAGACACTATCTCTAGCAAGCGACACACATCCTCTCTCTAGATACACTCAAGTGATTATCCATATTCTAAACTATTAAGAAAATATTTTTTATATATGTTTTCAAGTTTTGTGTACTTGACTGCATGGTTGATGCATTTTTGGTGTGTCTAACTTGCATATGAGGTGTATAGAATAGATAGACACTACCTACAAGGTTCGATTCACCATCAAGGGCATCCTACCCTAGACATACTTTAGGGGGTTGGAGTTTAAACATTACTACGGATTGTTTTAATTTGATACAGTCTTGTACTCTCATAGTAATTTAGGGAAAAAAAATCTAGCACACCTCCTGTTCGACTCGTTTGTCATACTTAAAGTCTTGATCTAGGATATCATAGAGAGTAGGTACATTGTTTGAATTGCTCACAATGTTTCCTACTTTGTTCTGCAATTTTTAGGGCTAGCATAGCTCCAACATATTGTGAACTATCAACTTTCACACTTCTCTTTGCATTCTGCTCCTAATTGACATAGCTTTGTTTCTTACAAAGAGAGAAGCAACAAATCTACTTGTAGTGTTTTTCTTTCAATGTAATCTTTCCCACATTTGGATGCATGGTTACTCCCCTTTCTCTTACAATAGCGCTAAAAGCCCCTATGTTTGATCTTGGAGTGGCTTAGGTACTTACAATGAGCAAGATTACATGCATTATCATTGTTTTACCATTTGTATTTTCTTGGTTGCAATTGAGTTTCCTTGAGTGTTTGGTTTGTTTGATTACATTTTAGTTTGTGTCATAGCATGGTTGTATGGTCACAATGTATTGCATTATCTTACGAGCCTTCATCATGTCAATGAGTGCAAGGACACCGCTTTGAACCTCCACCTGCAAGTTGAATCATTAGCAATATGGCAAGCATAGCTATGAACATAGAAAATAGGATGCTTCTTACTTGACAAAGCACCCAAACAAGCTCAATGGTTTTACTAAAAAATGCTATAGTGTATCAAAAGAGATTTAGTCTAAAAGAAGTTGCGGTGTGAGGAATTCCATTTGAGAGCTAAATGGGGAAGGAGCCAAAAAATTGTTGAGGAAAGTAAATCCACTCAAGAGAAAAGCCCTAGGAGTAGGATATAATTCAGATCTATAGCTTTAGAAAGAGGTGTAAAGTGAGGTTCACAAAGCAATGGATGGCTTCCATAGGTGGTAACTACCATTGAGAAGAATGTAGCAAGCTTGAGGAGGGAAAGAATGTTTCAAACATGCTTTTTGCGAAGGAAAAGTGATATTGAAGAAGGAGATGCAAGTTGCAAGCTGGAGGGGAAAGAGGATAGAGATGGTACATCAAAGAGAGGAGGGAGGGGGAAATTTCCAACATGTTTTTGGAGAGGCTTCCTTTTAGAAGAGAGAGAGGGAGAAACTGATAGCCGAGAGAGAGAGAGAGAGAGAGAGAGAGAGAGAGAGAGAGAGAGAGAGAGAGAGAGAGAGAGTAGTTTTTACTCCAATTTTTTTAAAAAGGATTCAAATCTTCTAATTTATGAAATATTTCTATTACTTAAGATTCATGATATGGAATGTTATTAAAATTGACTAAAAGAATTGCAACATGTCTTATAAGAAGAGGCCCAACAATTTGACATAGAGAATCTAGGGAGGACCTCTTACCTACAAGGAGTGCAACCATATTTTCCCTACGTGGTCTTTCAAGTCCACTCTTTTCAAAGTGTTTGAACATGCAAAGCACTCGATGCCATTGAAGCTCTATCGGTACAAGGAAAAATATGGGCCTCTTACCCCCATAGTTGCAACAATAAGGATGATGTATTTTGCATCGGTGAGATTTTGGCTAATAAGAATGACCATCGAGGCATATGAACCATTGTATGATGTTATGCTTATGAATCATGATCCCCTTATTTTGTAATTGCAAGTATTTACATAAATGGACAAATCAATTTCACGAGCCTTTGTACTTTGGTTTTTGCTCTATAAACTTGTATACTCATGCGATTATCAATTTGAACTTTAACAAGTCAAAGAGTGCTCAACGATTTATTTAAATATCAATTCATGCCGTTACAAAGCTTAGGGTAGGTCACTCTTGACACCACCTATCACAAGCACAAGATCATCTACCTCCTCTAAGTGAGAGCTCTCGGGTGCCACCTCCCATTCCATTTCATCATCACTTGTTCTCTAGCAAGGCTTTCATGGGTCTATGATGGAAGTGATCATGCAGTGCCTTCGTTGTAATCTTTGATGAGGCAGGAAACACATTACAAAGGACATACACGAGGTCTTTAGTGCACGTAGGATTAAGACAAATCCTATGCTTTGAGTGAGTAAAATCATGGGCAAACCAATTGTGTTTGCAACTGCCATTAGAGGTTGCAACCGATAAAGCTTGTGTAGTCAAATGTTGCAGTTCCACTTTGCTTTAAAAACACAACAAAGAATAATCACTTGATAAGACTTGCTTGAACAACCTAAAGAGCAGATTGCTCACCATTTCACTCGAGAAAATAAGCATTCATGTACACATATGAAAGCAATAATGCAAACTTGTAATTTATATTGCAAAATAAAAAATGCACACACAAACACAAAATGCCAATGACAAAGATTAAAAAACTTAACAATTGCAAAGGGCATGAGCTGTATATTTTGTTCCATAAGTCTGCACTTTTATATCAAGTTCCTGAAGTCTACAAGAAAATTGCTTCAATGCCATGGATATTCAGATATAGCATACCTTCCCTATTTTGCACCAAAAAATAGGCAATTGGACAAGAGACACACATCTTTGGGTAATGGCTTGATAGCTTGGGGGCTTTTAGAGCCATATCTCTCATCTTCAATCGGCCATCTCTATTAATGCTGCTTTGATAGCTTGCACACCATCAAAATATAGTATGCAATTGCAAAGCAAGTTTCACAAAAGATTTGGAGGGCCTTGTTAGGTGACTTGGCCCAAAATAGGGCATAGAGGAATGGGTGGGTGCTCCCACTACAAGAGGTTATTCATATTAGCGACGCTCAAAAAAAAATTCCCGGCGTCGTTATGAGCGTCGCTATGAGCGTCGCAAATTTACAAGTAAATTTGCGACGCTCATAGCGACGCCGGCTGGGCTAAAAAAATAACAAAGAGCGCCCAAAAACTCAGATCTCAGATCTGAGTTTTTCGGTGTCCTCAAGCAAGGAGCAGGTAACGCTCTCCCTCTCTCTCTCTCTCTCTCTCTCTCTCTCTCTCTCTCTTTCTTCTCCACACACACACACACACACACACGAGGAGAGGAAGGAGAGCCAGGTATGCTCCTTCCCTCTCCTCACTCTCATGTTCCCTTCCCCTCTTTCTCTCTCCCTCTCTCTCTCTCTCTCTCTCTCTCTCACACACACACACACACATAGTGTTTTTGAGAGAGAGAGAGAGAGAGAGAGAGAGAAAGAGTACAAACATAAACAAAAACGCACACACACATACATAAACAAAGAATGCACACACACATTGAGAGAGGAAAAGAGAGAGAGAGCATGCATAAA
The DNA here is from genome assembly GCF_014529385.1 of Adiantum capillus-veneris. NCBI lineage: Eukaryota > Viridiplantae > Streptophyta > Polypodiopsida > Polypodiales > Pteridaceae > Adiantum > Adiantum capillus-veneris. Next base: position 53,415,985 of record NC_140956.1, read on the forward strand.
CAAAAAACGCACACATTGAGAGAGGAAAAGAGAGAGAGAACATGCATAAACAAAAAACGCACACATTGAGAGAGGAAAAGAGAGAGAAAACATGCATAAACAAAAAAACGCACACACATTGAGAGAGAAAGAGAGAGAAACTAATTTAACGTCGTAGGAAACTAATTAAAATTAAAAGACCTAAAGATCTAGCCGACGAGGAGTTGAACTCAAGACCTATTATTCAAGAGGGAAATGGCATAACCAATCTATCATACTTGGCATGGGTGATAGAAAGGTTATACCATTTATCTCTTTTTATTGGCACACACATCCACACACGCGCACACACACAAGAAGAAGAGAGTTATAACGCCGTAGGAAACTATCCTAAAAGACGTTAAAGATTAGGTTAGATGTAGACTTACGTTAAATTAGATTTAGGTTTATTTAAGTTAAATTAGATTAGATCTAGGTTTATTTTTAGTTAGTTTACGTTTATTTACGCTAGATTTAGATTTACGTTATATTAGATAAGATTTAGGTCTCCATAGACTGCGATGCCTCCATGAAGCGGGTGAAGAAAGCCCTCAATGGAATATAGGGTATTGCTGCCTTCACTCATGGTGGGCTCCGTCGATCCAAAGGTACTGGTGAAATGTCTTCAGAAGATAGGGAAGAAGGTGGATCTTCATGGCGGCAAGAGTCACTACATCCCCAACAATGACCATCTAGACAACCTCTAGTCATTCAACAGCAACTTCAAAGTTAGTAACAAGAGCAAGAACGGTCCAAAGGGCCAATTGCTATTGTCAGATGTGGATGGAGATGAGGCAGCGTCACCGCTGGAAGTTAACTCTCACATCTTTAGTGATGAGAATGCCAACTCTTGCCGAGTGATGTGAAAAATTATGTGTTAAATCAGTTTTAAGGTTCTTATAATCCCTGTTAGTTTAGTTCTTTGTTTTTAATACAACATAATTTACGTTAGATTTAGATTTATGTTATATTAGATTACACTTAGGTTTATTTAGGTTTACCCATACACACACACACACACACACACACACACACACACACACAAGAAGAAGAGAGTTTTAACGTCGTAGGAAACTATCCCAAAAGACGTTAAAGATTAGGTTAGATGTAGACTTACGTTAAATTAGATTTAGGTTTATTTTTAGTTAGATTTACACATATTTACGTTAGATCGAGTCCACGCAAGAATTACTTACGGTTTAATGTTTATAGTTAGACGAACAGTGAAAAGATCTACTGTGAAAAGATGTTAAGATGTTGTGAAGTGCTACAGCTAGAGAAGAGGCAAAGGGGTTTTGTCCACTACATGCAGTATCATGTAGACGTGGGTCTGTAGATTTCTTGTACCCACAAATATAGGTATTGACCAATAAAGACGACATTATAACCCAGTGGTTCTGATCTCCGTGCACCTCTAGACCGAGGTGTGCGGGGATTAGACATGACGAAGAATGCCAATAGAATATTAAATATGTTGTCCAGGTTATAAGATTTTTATCCTCATTATGAGTAGTGACGAGGATGTGGGACCGTCCAACCGAAACACCTATCTCTCAACGAGGGTCTTATGTCCTTGTAATCAATGCAAGCATGCTGTGCGACGGACAAGACGTGTTTCTTTGCAGCACGTTCGCGAATTTGGCGAGTTCGATCCATCTATTATAGATCGAGTTGTTGCCAATTATAACTCGTCGGACTCTGACGCTGGCCAACAAGCAGCAATCTTGCAACCCAATAGACGTGATCGCAGGCGCTTTGGTCAAGCAGCATATGTGAGGCCACAAGATGTAGCCTCTGACAGCTCGGGGGATGATCATGCAGAGCACATTCCCAACGAGGCAATGTTTGAGCCCGAGATTGATGAAATGATCGAGACGATCATGGATTCAGAAAGGCTTATCTATGATGATATGAAAAGTGAAGCCGATACGCCATTCTATAATGGAGCACGTATGTCTAGATTGAAAGCACTCCTGGTTCTTCTCAACATGTAGGCAAAGTTTGGATGGAGTGACACTAACGTCACAGCGCTTTTCAGGTGATCTATTACAATTAGTTTACTTTAATAAAACTCTAAATGTATAATGATCTGATAGATTTTTACACGACTGTATCATATTTTTATGTTGTGTAGATTGCTTAAAGAGCACATACTACCAGCTGACAATGTGATGCCAGATTCCCGAGATGAAGCAAGAAAGATTTTGCGAAACTTGGGGATGGATTACAATTCTATCCACGCTTGTCCTAATGACTGCATTCTTTTTAGAGGGGAATACATAGACATGGAGAAGTGTCCGAAATGTGATTCCGAAAGATATCCAGTAGATCTCCACGGGACAAAAATTCCACAAAATGTTTTGCGACATTTTCCTCTGCTTCCTCGCATCAAGCATTTCTTCGAATGTAAGTCCATGGCCACCCTAGCATCATGGCATGAGGAGAATAAATCTTCGGATGGTGTGCTACGACTTCCTACAGATTGCGCAGCCTGGAAACATATAGATGGAACATGGTCGGATTTTGCTAGGGAAGCTCGAAATTTGCGCTTAGGCCTAGCTATGGATGGCGTAAATCCATTTGGTCAAAGATCAACATCTTACATTGTATGGCCCGTTGTCATCGTCAACTACAACATTCCCCCGTGGTTGACTACGAAGAAGGGGCACCTATGGCTAAGCTTGATTGTGCCAGGGCAATATAAAGTGGAGAATGTGGATGTGTATCTTCGTCCACTATTGGAAGAGCTACAACAATTGTGGATTGGCATAGAGGTGGTGGATATAAGCCGACACACAAGACGAGGGAATGCTTTGATCAGAGGCATTCTAATGTGGACCATGCATGACTATCCCGGGCTAACAGAATACTCAGGTGATCTATTGACACTCCTCATTCAGACACTATAAATCTTGTTTTTTCCCATAGTTGATCTATTATCATGTGTATACATGCAGGGCTTCAAACAAGCGGATATAGAGCATGTGTCACATGTGGACCTAGACTGAATGCACGTAGGGCACCCTCACTGAAGAAGCAAATCTACGAAGGTCATCAAGCGTATCTTCCAGAGAATCATGTGTTACGCGACGGCTTTTTGAGAAGAGAGCCACCAAGGATGTCTGCACAAGCATGGTTAGAGCAGAAGGAGATGTGCGATGACGGATTGCCTCCAAGGATTAAGAGACTATCTCTATGGTACGAGTTACCATACTGGCCCCGACTCATGATCAATCACTTGCTCGATCCAATGCACATATTCAAGAATGTGGGTAATCTACTATGGGACCATCTGACCGGCAAGAAAGATACTTTGGGAGCTAGAGTTGACCTTAGAAATGTGGATCGTATGGAGCAATATTGGCCGCAAACAGCATCTAATGGATCGATAAAACTCCCTAAAGCACCATAGATTTTCACAGGAGCCCAAGAACGCAAGTAAAAGAGACCATTCGATCTTTGCGGACCCCCACTGGCGTAATGCACTTGCTCCGAACGTGTTTTACTAATGAAGAAAAGCTTACCGGTTTGAAGTCACACGATTGGCATAAAATGTGTCAGGTACGTTCATAGTGGACTTTAATATCATTGCATAAAATGTGGACTTTAATATCATTGCTACACATACTTTACAGTTTATTTTACCGGTTGCCATTAAGGGATGTTTGTCTCTCGACATCCGTACCACAATCTACAAACTTGCAAAGCTGGTGCAATGGATCTCACAAAAGGAGATCAACGTAGACTCCATACCATTCGCCAAACTAAATGCTACGGAGCTTGTGTGCATGTTTGAGAAACATTTTCCTACTACCATGCTAACCATTCAGGTGCATCTTCTTGTTCACATAGTTTGATGAGGTGGAAATAGCTGGCATACTTCATTCCAGATGGATGTTCTTCTTAGAACGTTTCATGAAAACGCTTAAGAGATATGTGCGTCAAAAGGCACGTCCGGAGGGTAGCATGGCAGAAGGTTGGATGGTATCAGAGTCCCTAGTGTACATTGGAGAGTGGCTAAACGGATTTGATAAAGCCCGGGACACGCTATGGCGAACCATAGATGATGAGCGCATATCTGGGATTGTCATGTGCAATCTCGGTGTTGAGAAGAAGATGACGGAAGATCTAGAGGCTAAAATCAACCGATTTTACATGCTTCACAATCTAGTGATGCAAAAGTGGATTTCACAATATGAGGATGCAAAGCAAGAGCGACAAAGGGCACGAATCGAGTGGAGACGGGGAAGACGACCACCGATGCACTATCCGACGGTTCTGGAGAGCCTAACAACATTCATGAGCTTAAGATGGTTTCACAACCAATTGAAAAGCGCACAACAATGGAGTGACGAAGTGACTGAGGAAGAGTGGGAGTACTCTCGGGGTTGCACGACCAAGGTAAGTTTGCAATGTACGACTAGCTAGTGACTTTATTTCTAAACTTTTGAACGGCCACTCATAATCTTTGTTCCTTGTAGTATAAGTCATACACAACAGCATGGTGTAAAGGTCGACATTTTAGGGTGGAACGGATCGACAAAAAGAGTTTTACTCAAGATTGTGAAATCATGGCAAAATTTGTACAGTCTAGTCGACGACGTTCCTCTGATACAGATCCTGTGGTGGCGGAACTCACTTACTTCGGCACGCTACAAGAGATTTTGCGGATCGATTACAAAGGATTTTTTGTCGACTTGTTCGACGTGCAATGGTTCAAGATAATCATGGAGGGTCGCAACGCTACTGTGCGTAGAGGAGAGTCTGGTTTTCTTGAGGTAGATTCTACTAAGAAATGGATTGACCTAAGAGACACTTTAGTACTACCCGAGCATTGTGAACAAGTATGTAAATAGTTAACATCCCCCTTTTACAAGTTATGTGCTTGAAAGCTCTCATGTAAGTTATGTGGTTCTGGCAGGTAATATTTCATTCTACGAAGTCTACATCAAACTGGTGGTACGTCATAGAGGTAGCCCCTCGTAGTGCAAGGACGTATGAAGGCTACCATGTGCCAATCACAACGGCATCAATGGAGGAGATCAGAGAAGATGCTCAATCAGAAGCCGTTGCGGTAGTGCTAGACGAGCATCAAGATACTACTACTCTATATGGAGTGCATGCAGAGGAGCTACAAAATGAAATAGAGGATATGTGTTTAAACGGAGAGCTCAATATAGATATAGGAAGTTATGCTGAGTTATGCGAGGATGAGAGAGATCTCTTAAAGCCACAAATATTGTATTTGATCAATTTTGCTCCGTGTTGTAAAAGCTCTGGCTCTCTAAGTACCTTCCATGGTGTGTAACGCTCTTTTCTACTCGCGCTCACATCTTTTGATTGAAAATTCTAAGTTTTCGACTTGCTTTTTCTATCACTCAATTCTTTGCGTCATTGTATTTATATGCGTCATTCCGTCATTGTATTTAATGGTATTTGCGTCATTGTCTACTCTATTCATTCAATATTAAGTTTAAATATTCGTATGTTTAATGCAGGTATGGATGATGAGGAGTTTCTTTCTTCTTTGTCACCGCAGCAGAGACAGTGGCACATCATTGCGCGTTCCTACTCCATCCGCATCTCCCTCTCTTTCGGAGCATTCGGCGCGCTCCGAAGCTTCGGCGTCGACGAGACGATCTTCACACTCGTTTAGACACCGGCGCTCTAGTGGTGGCGGTGGCGGTTGTTGTGGGGATTTCGTCGCCGATACCTCCACACCGCCTCATGTTCGACGAGGCTCTTTACCCTCTCCTTCTTTGCTCGCCCCCACACCAGCCACAGCATCGCCATCTACGCCAGGTTTTGCGCGGCTGACTGTTCCTAGCAGCTACACACCTCTACCTACTCCGCCAGGAGCCACCCCACTCGACACTCCTCGCTTCGGGGCCCAGACGCCGGTGGAGACACCTGACGTCCGTACCCCCATCGACACGCCACTAGAGACCCCTACCGGAACACCCAGGTTCACGCGTCACCGGCCAGAGGGCTTGCCTTACTCCGTCGACTTCAACGGCGACATCATCATGGATGATGACGGCAAGAAGGTGATCTCGCACATGCGTAGTCTTTACTCTCAGCTGTTTAGACACTACATACTAAACAAATGGAATGAAGTACCAAGTGATTTAAAAGTCAGAGTCATCAGCATACTTCATGATGAGTTTTCCGTTCCAACACGGGATCAACGCTTCAATGAAGACCTGATGAAGATTCAAATGCGCGAATACTGCAAACACAAGCGTTCTGAAGTGCAAAAAGCAATCAAGCATGGGTGGAACAGGCCAGATTGGCTGGCCAAAGAAGATTGGAAGAATGCGAAGAAAGCAGCGCGCGAGAATCCCGACAAGTGGAAGCAACAAAAGAATGCAACCAGAGCGCGAGTAGAGGCAGGGAGCTCACACCACTTGGGGAGCGGTGGATGGGCATCATTTGAAGCCGATTTTGTAAGTGTTTTCACATTGCTCTTTATGTTCGATAGTTTAGGGTTTATGAGTTTTTTAATTCTAACATAATAAAATCTTTGTATGTTTTGACAATGGTCGATGACAGGACGTGATCCCACACCGTACGAGCGCGAGTACGCAAGCAGAAAGGGCTTAAACGCCGTGATGGACATTCTCAGTTCTCGCGGCGACATGGTTAGTATTAGGGTTTACTCTTTTCTATTTTTTGTATTGTTTTATAAATGTCGTTATATATTTATACTTACTGAAAGCTGTCTTATTGTCTTTTTTTGCAAAATCCGACAGATACACCGCTTGGACGCGATGAGACGTCTGACTGGACAACATCAGTTTAGCCGTAGCTAGATAGCATTAGTTTAAGGTTTCTTATAGCTTATGTATCATGAGACGGATTTTATACGTCTTTTTGAACCATGTATATTATTACATTTGTCACCGCAGTTCATTTTGCCAATCAATTCTTTATGCCTATGATGTTGTACAATTGTCAGTATTACATTTGCCAATCAATTCATTTTGCCTATGATATGTACAATTGTCAATTTTACGCTTGTCAATTTTGCAAACAATGCGTCTTGTGGGTGACTATTTTGGGTCTATTATCTACCCTTGCACTTTTTTTAAAAAGTGAATCAAGTACAATATGGTTGATGCGTGGCAAGGCATTCAATGCCCTGTCACCAAAAAAAAATTCTCTCGGATGTCGCTATAACCGTCGCTATTTATGGCTCTGTAACGTCGCTATAAGCGTCGCTATAGACTTCTGTGTAAACGTCGCTATAACCGTCGCTATAGACTTCTGTGTAAACGTCGCTATAACCGTCGCTATGACCGTCGCTATGAACGTCTCTATATAGCAACGCTTATAACGATGCCTATAGCGACGCTCTCGTAACGACGCTATTAGCGACGGTTTTAGCGACACTGGGAGTTATAAAAACCAAGTGTATTTCCATCGCTAACAATGTCACAAGAGCACACAACCTCTTGTAGTGTCCCTAATAAATTGTACCACATGGTTGGTGTCTAACAAGCCCTGCTTTGTAAAAAAAAATGGCATTTTTTCAATGCCTTTCAAGAGCAAGTTTAATGTATAGGTAGAACATGGTACTCGTGTGATCCCTTGGTACTTCTCTTGGATTTCCAAGCCTGCACCCTTGTAGTTGGAAGCATTGTTGATCACAATTTTTGAAATATTTTGGGGTCTCCCTAGGTGGTTGATAGCATGCTTATACACCTTTGTTAAGAAGTTTTATTTGTCAAATGGGATAAGGCATCAAAGAAATAGTTGATTGAGATAGCGAGCCATTTTTCTCCATTGAACAACCATTTCTCTACACTGAAGATGCATCTTGCATGCAATCGATTGCATATGCCACAAGTGACCTACCTCTTGATCCTTGGAGCAAACATCTAAAGACTCACAAGCCTTGCATCCCTTTATATAAGGCTCAAAAAACATTCCATTACATGAGGCTCAAAACAATTAGGAATCAACAAATAAATTTACTAGCTTGACAAGCTCATGGGCCAAATGGGATGCGACATCATAGTCAAGAATTGCAAGCTAGAATCCAAAATAGTACAAATAGAAAATCTTCTTGCTCAATAAGACGCGAAAAGTAGTAAGTGATTTTAGGAGGCCTTTCCAATTGACATGTGTGGAATGTACACAGTTTTTAACGCACTTGCACTAGAAGAAATTTTGAGCTTGAACACAAGAAAGCTAAGAAAGAGAACTAGTACCAATAAGTTACACTACTTTAACTAAATTCCTATATTTGATCAATTACATATGTTTGTGATTAACTGGAGGCTAAGTTGGATTTTTCAAGGCCAACTTAGAAGTTCTAATAATAAGAGTTCTGTGATTCCATTGCATCTCCATCATGATAGATATCTTTCTAATTAATGACATGGAGCAACATTGCTGCCTAAAAATTCATCATTGCTTTAAACACTCTATTAAACAAGAGACCACTATCCCATTCATCCATTTATAATGTTTTGCTAATTAATAAAGTGTTTTTAGCCATGCAATGACACGCAGTAGCTAACACTATGGCAATGCACAATCAAGAAATTGGAGCAAGTGCTAATTTGAGTGTTGATGTTAGCACTAGAACCCTTGACAAAAGGCCATGTGTCTGAAACTCGCTGGCAATGAAAACTCGTCCGAGGGGTACCCAGGCCTCCAAGGGTGTGAGTAGGCAGAAGGGTCAAAGTCACAAAAGTGGCTGCCCTTTCGCCGAAGCTCACTTTGATGGAGTGGTTACAAAAGTTAGAACTAGAACCTTCAACAAAACAATCTTCTTTTTTTTTTCCCAAAAAAGAACCTGAAACAAAAACTAACCAATGGACCAATTTGTTGCCCATACATTATAGGCTTTCCAGATTTGAGTGAAGATATAAGCCACATTAAATCAAATGAGCCTGCACATCTCGATATGATTAAAATTGGTGTCCCTTGTCGAATCCATAGGACTTCATCAAAAGTGTCGGCCTGTGGCTTTGTCAAATCCATAGGATTTCATCAAAAGGTGGCACCCACTTCAAACAGCCTTCACCTTCATTATACCCTTCTTTTTGGACTTCATGGCTGCTTGATTCCTCATACCCAAGAAGATAAGTAGAGCACCAACAATGGAAAGATGCTGCACAAATTCTCTCTCTCTCTCTCTCTCTCTCTCACACACACACACACACACACACAATGGGACACTTAAAAGAAATATACAAGAAATGCTTTCCAAGAAAAAAACCCCACAAGAAACAACACAAAAGTAACATACATGGGGAAAGCCTTGTCTATTTACAACATAATGATACATCAAGGTAGAAACTTTCCATTTGCATGAAGCAACACACAAATCTACCATGTGCTTTTTGCACCCAGCTATTTGGAGAGCTCATCAGCCAACATCCAAGCTATGCGGACATGAAGCATCATCCTGCTCACAAAAATCTATATCTGAGCTCACATATTTTACAAGAAACATTGAAACCTGATGCTTGTGACGACATCATATCCTACATCCCCTCTATATAAACTCTCTGCTTGACATCAAAGGACAATGCCGCTCTTCTCGGCCTCCACAACTCAAATAAGGGAGGAAGGAACACCACTCATCCTCAAAAATGGAAACAATGGGCTAGAGCCAAAATGTAGAGTATACAAGCACAGTGAACACATCAACCTCCCCATCATATCAAACTTATATGCACCCATCAGGACCAAGAGGCCTCCTCTTTGCCCATTACCAAAGGTAATAATCCTCCATAGAGCAGCTCTAGTTGACTGCCGCGTGCCAACCTTCGTGGATAAATGTGCCCATGCGAGACCATGACCATTGCTTAATTGCCTCATGCCTTCGTGTGACCGATTAGTCTGAAAAGCTCTAATTCTCTATGATTATCCAAAAAAAAGGTCACTCTATGATTTTCCTATGTCCCATGATGGGGTTGCTACTAATTTGAAGAGTAGATGTCTAGCTCCTTGCACAGGGCTCGGACTTGCAGCATGATGAGGTTTGGCTCGCATGGTCATGTACCATGCACTATTGTCAAGGTAGTGGGCCGAGGGGCAGGAGGTCACAGCCGTTTAGTGAACACCCTTTACAATATACAGTAGTTCCACAACCTGTTATGGTTGAGATCCATCGATGGCAGCCTCCAATTAGTTGCATGAGGCTCTTGAACTATTCCGCTTGTCGTCCCCTCCATCAGCCCTTTGAAATTGCTTGTAGCACATCCTCTCCTGCCACCTCGGCTATGCATAGCCTCCCCCCGACTCCGCTACATGCTACCACCTCAGCTATCGAAATCGCACTACAGTACTCTGCCACCTTAGGTAATGGAGCATAGTGCAGTGCGCCACTACCTACCACCATATTGTGGCACGTGATTGCTAGCCCCACTCCCCCCTGACCTTCACAGCCAGGAGTACTCCCTGCAATCGTGCTCCCGCCAATGGCTCCCAGAATCCGCTGGTTGCCACAGGGTTACAAGAAAAGTGACCATTCCCAACACCATCAACAAGAGGATGAACAAGATGCAGCGAGTCTCTTTCATTTTGGGGGCTTCCAAAATGTAACGAAAGGGGTGTCAATGACTTGTTTCTATAGCATTGCAATGGGGATGTTTCTTCTCCTTCCACACAGGGTGTTCTCCTCCAAATACCCTCTTGAAAATTATACAACTATCCTCCCCCTCCTCCATTGCATTGCTATATGAGAGAAATAAATTCCCCATGCTTGCAAGAAAGTCAAGTGATGAAGAGGATGCAACTGTAGGTCCGCTCTTCCACAGGTGTATGGAGAAGACGAAGCCTACGAGCTGGTTGTGTGAATAATTGTAATACTATGACTTATTCTTCAAAATTCTTAAAGTCTGAAAGAATGTAATAGAACATGTCTTTTTGTTCAACATGGTTTAATAGATTATTGAATAGTTCATTGGGTATTAGTCTTATGCAAATGATTTCAAGATATTGAGAGAGAAAGTAATTACATATTCTCTTCTTTTTAAAGTAACATACTAAAGATGTATTTAATAATGATTAATGAATAAAGGATAGTTTCATTATAAACAATAAAGTTGAAACCTCAAAAAATAGTCATTATGGATGTTTTTATCAATATCAATGTTTTATTTTCATAGTTTTAGTTCAAAATACATGGGCAAGCTTAAAAATAGGTTTAAAAAGTTAAAAATAGGCTTTTTATGAGACGCAAACTTAAAGTTTCATTTTTAGCCAAAAAATGCTCCCCTTATCTATGACTGGTCTCTCTATTCTATTGTATACCAAGGAAAAAATTGCTTGATTCTAGGTTTTCATCTCTGCCTCTACCTACCTATCTGCCGCATAAGATCCACTTGTGGAATAAATAGTAAAGCTCAATGAACTATCGGCATACTCATTGGCTTCCAAAATTTGAGAATAAAGACCCCAACATTATATCCTCTTGGGCCAAGAAACAGCAAGAATTGGAGACTCACATTAGCTTTATCTTCAAAAACTGCTACCCCAAAAAAGGGCACTGGTCATGGTGGTCCAAGACACGAGGGACTCACAACCAGGATAAACCTTACGACCCATGATTATAAGGACATTGTATGCATACCAGTGGCAGACATTGAGTCGGCTTGCAAACCTCTTATTTAGCTATAGGTGTAGGTGTAGCGTACAGCTTGGTAATTTGCTGTTTGATGGTGTCTCCCTACCATCACCTACTAGCAGGTGTCCTAGTTTGCTTCCCAAGTTGCAAGTATAAATTATTTAACACCAGTCTTGAGCACTTGATTACTCTAGAAATACACTCGTATGCATACATAGGCCAGCATCTAGACGGGTATCTGTGTATTGAAGTACATGGGAAAGACAAAAGAAGCATGACTAGGAGCTTGATTTTGATTACCTTCAAAACTTGCATAAGTTCTTTGGTGTAATCACGGCTGGATAGGTCATGATTAGGAAAGTCACACAAGTCACATACTATCCCTGCAACCATAAGGATCAACTACAAAGAAGCAACAATGAGCAAATCAGTGCAGGCTAAAACATTGCCTCATGAAGCTACTTTCGGAAATGATTTGTACCAGTAGATAGGCTCCAAAACTGCTCCCAAACAGAAACAAGCTGGTAGCTAGCCCTTGGAAGACTATCGTTGCGTTCAGTAGATACTTGGACTGCACGTTCACAAAAGGAGGAAACTAAATTAATCTTGGAAGAGTAAATTCACAAAATATATATGACGGTCATGGACACAGACCAAAATATACGTCTCATTGACCAGTATAAAGAGCGTGCATGAAGTGAGTTATCGGTCCGACCAGATGTTAGAGACTAGACAAAGGACCTTAACCCATCACGCATAGGATACCTGAAGCGCAGGTCCAAGAACCCCATTAGATGTCATGCAGCTCCTCAGGATAGCTATCATTGGATCCATTTTTTGCAAATAGGTTTCTTCATGAATTAATCTGAGTTTCCACAGCTAGAAACGATGAGCATCATCAAATAGACATTCATAGGAGCTTTAAGCAACAAATTAGTTGCAGGTGAACTCAATCTCGGACCGAAGCTGATACGGTGAAAAAGATGTGAAGACATGCTGTGTCCATCATCTTATAATATTGGTTTACATTACTTGACGGCCTCTCTAGTCACCATGGTAACAGATTTACAAGACTTTGTCAACACAATGGCTGGTCTTGTTGAGGGAGAAAAATGCAATTGTGAAAAGGATGAGTTCATTCATGCAGAAACTCAGGCACAAAATGCAAAGAAAGCATTCGCACACGGTACATCCCTACTAAAAGATCTGTTAGGCAGTGCTGGGTAGTTGTAGGGTTTGCAGCAGCAGCAGCAGCACCGAAGACAACCCACGACGTTGCAATGATTCTGTAAGACAAGCACATGAACAGAAAAACTTACTTGAGCCACACCCCCAGGAAGAAAGCGGTAGTGAACAGAACGCGGCCGGCCAAGGCCGTCACGAAGGCCATGAAGGCAGCAGAGAAAAAGACTGCACTTCCGAAGGGCTCTTCTCTAGAAGGAACTGATGAGTTTCATGCATCAAGATCGAAGCTCCTCTCGTTTTCATATCACTCGTTTCGTTCCGTGCGCAGTACTGCGCCTCGCTGCAGTTTTCGACGACAGCATTTATTACTTTAAAGTCATGACAAGTGCATGTAGAGCTAGTTTCGCGTGCGTCGTCAGCCCTTGGTTTGCAACTAAGCTAGTTCACGTGGAAAGTTTTCCAAACAAGTGATAAAATCACGAGGCCAAACAAACCTTTTACTAGGGGTGAATGAGAGAGAGAAAGGGAGAGACCACACCAAATAGGGGGGGGCCAATCAAATAAAATCGGGAAAAGAGAGGAATTTGAGCTGATATCCGTAGCTTGGCAGGAAATGAAAAGAGAACAGTTACGTGCAGCAAGCAGAGGGAAGCAGTGATGCTTGCACGGACGTTCGTGCACTCAAGCAGAGCAGCAGAGATTTGCACACTGGAAGCAACGATGGCGGATGCTTGCACGAAAGTTGGTGCACTTGAGCAGAGCAGCAGGGATATGCACACTCGAGCAGTTGGTGCGATCCCTGCAGAGGTGGGGGTGGGAGGGATGTCTTGCAAGGATGAGAAGGAGCCGGGGAGGACGTCGAGCAAGCAGTCGGGGAGGATGTCGCAAAATATATATCTCTTAATTGACGATATGTGATATTATCGCCAATGTAGCTTGGTGGCCTTGTAGTGTAGGGCAACAATGATAAGGGCCTCCTCTACTGCACGCAGGTTTGACCACTGCTTTTGCTGGTAGGGAGGGGAGACATTAACTCAATGTCGAGGGACCTGAGAAAATTTGAAAAAGATTCTAGCTCTATCTAATATAATAAGAGTTGCAAAAAGAGAGGGAGAATTCAAAAGTCCCTCTTATAGATGCGTACAAGATATAGCTGTTGCAGGGATAAGAGATGAATAATTATTGACTTCGAGTGAGGTTTGAATCTCACTTTCCAAGTATAAAGTGTAATGCTCTTTCGAGACCTCCCCTCAAACCAAAACCATAATATAAAGAATAGAGAATTTACTACGAGATCCCCCCTCAAATGAGAATAAGACACACAAAATAAAACAATGTTGAATGAAGATGAAGCTTATGGAGCTTCCAAACTATCTTTAGCGGAACAAAGGGCATGCTTATCACGAGGGATTGACTTTGTGAGAAAATCTGCAACATTCTCATTTGTAGAGATATACTTGAGGTGGATGATGTTATCATTGACTAACTCTTTGATGAAATGATACGCCAGCTTGATGTGCTTTGTGCGCTCGGTGAGTTTCATAGTGTAGAATGACTGGAGGAATGGCACTTTGGAATGGGTAGTTCTTTTAGTAGTTGATGAAGCCATAATGCTTCACGAGCAGTGAGGGATGCTATTGTAGGGGAAAAGGCTAGGGAGGATGGCGTCTGAGGAGGATCACCATGGCGACGTGCAGAGCAGAGAACGAGAAAATATGAACGAGAGAGAAAGAGAGAAGCTTTGACACCCCTTGTATATTTGTAAAAACTATTACATATATAGAGTTGCATTTTCCATGCAACTTCTAAATGAACTAGAGTTTATCTGCATGCCTTAGGAGGAGTTTCTCACGGGCTTGACACATTAGCTGAACCCGGGCTTGAATGCCCAACAACCCCCCCGAAGCCCAAACCACTAACAATGGACTCGAAACAGACCATGACAGAGTTCAATCACCTGAAACTATGAGTAGAAGTCCCCCCCTTAACAACAACATAGATGTGTGTGTGTGCACTTCCCTCAAACAACTATCAGTGTGAGACAACCAGAACTCAGAACCAAACATAAAAGGGAGGTCTAACCACTTTGTTTTTGTGGCAATGTCTATAACCCGTACAAAATTTGGATATGGCTGTAACTAACAAGTGATAGGCTAAAACAAGGCTTTTGACAGAATGTAATTACGGATAGTTGATAAAATTGATTGAAAACTAAGAAAATATGACATAGAAAAGGGTAACAAACTTTTGAAAAAATGTTTTGATGTGTCAAGTACTCCAATCAAATTGTTGCATGAGTCTTCACTTACTTTCTTTCTGCATGAGCTTTGAATTTGAAGTCGTATACCACGTTCTTGAAGCGAATATCCATGTATGACAGCTGATGCTTCATACAACACAACATGGCTCCAAAATCTCTTCTTCTTCGTATGCTTGGAGCACAACTCATATGTAAACCAATTAATTTCTAGATCAAACTTCAGTACACATATGGCATGTTGTCTTTGCTAATTTTTGAAGTCTTGACGGAATATTTGAAATCCCCAAATCCTCCTATACATCCATGCCATGGCAAAGTTTTGAGATGTCGTAGGAAATTGGCAGCACTTGTGAGGTCGTAAACATAAGCATCTTGAGATGCTGTGAAAATTCCCAAAGAAATGGTTGTCTACTGCTTGCCTTTTGAGATGCTGAAAAATTGTGAGCCTTGGTATCCAAGGCCATTTTGATATGCTATTATTGACAGACCTTTGTTTGGCTTGACCACTGTGAGCTTTTTGAGATGCTCAAAGATTGCACACCAACTACCTCTACAGAAGACAACATTTTGAAAAGCTTGGAAAATTGCACAAAATCCTTCAATGCCTTTTGATATGTTGTGTAGGGCTTCTCCACTGCAACGTTTTGAGAAGTTGCAGCACCACCAAGCTTATTCACCTGCACCTTCACACCAACAAAACTGCTTGCGTTTTGATATGCACCTTCTTCACGACCTAGGAGGAGGACAATGAAGATTGTTGCTTGATTTTGCTATGCCAAACGACGTTTTGGAATGACCACCTAGGTTCTGTAGCACCACCTATTAAAATTCCATGTTTGGCAATGGAACCACGAGCATGGGCTGTGATACCAGTGTAGGGGGAAAGGCTAGGGAGGATGGCTTCTGAGGAGGATCACCATGGCGACGTGCAGAGCAGGGAACGAGAAAATATGAACGACAGAGAAAAAGAGAAGCTTTGACACAACACAATTAACACCCCTTGTATATTTGATTAAAAACTATTACATATATAGAGTTGCACTTTCCATGCAAACTTCTAAATGAAGTAGAGTTTATCTGCATGCCTTAGGAGGAGTTTCCCACGGGCTTGACACATTAATTGAACCCGGACTTAATGCCCAACATCTATGACATACTCTGCCTTGGCCGATGATAGATCAATAGGGGTTTGGTGCTTGGTTTGCCAAGATATAGCACTACCTGCGAGCTAGAAGAAAAACATGCCCAGAAATGCTATGTATATTCTATTATTTGGGTCTTTCCCGGCCCAATTCGCATCAACAAAGCCTTGAAGTTGCATTGGTGATGAGTGCTGCTGACGATAGTAGGTGAGAGAATGATGATGAGTGTGATGTAGATAGCATAATGATCGTTTGGCAGCTAGGCCATGGCATTTGTGAGGTGCACACATATGACAGAATAGTAGATGACCAGTGAAGCTTATGTCAAGCCTTGTGCATGAAATGAGATATCTTTGTTGGCCTATCAAGCGATCATAGGGAAAGCTTGACATTGTGTAAGTGTCATCAACAGATGTTGACAGATTTGTAAAGAGTTTATGCTTGAAAAAGGAGAGGTGTTGTGAGTCGTGCATTAGAAGATAGAAGACCATACTCACCTAGGATGTTTAATGTATTTCCATTGAGAGAGCTTCATGAATCTTCCATTGGGATCCCTACTGACTTCATTGCCCAAGAAGTAGGTCATAGGGCCATTGTCATGCACAAGGAATTCCTCTTAAACATTTCCACAACGTGTAAGACATATGTCTCATCACTTGCACAATCGGGATGTCATCGACACACACCAATGATTGCCACCCCATGAAAGAGAGTATGATAGAACAAATTGGGTTCCGACGTGCATTGAACCCATCCCCATTTGATTAGGAAAGCATGTAAGCATTTGAACCATTGTCATGCAGACTATCTAAGACCGTATATAGGTTTATTGAGCTTACACACATGGATAGTGGGATCATCACAATTGAAATAGGGTGGTTGAGCCATATAAATGAATTTGTCTATCCATCCATGTAGAAAGGCAGTGTGAATGTCAATGTGATGAAGAGGAATGTCAAAGAATGAGGCCTTGCTTTGTGGTGCTCGATAGATCCATTGGGGTGGTGCTTCTTCTTGAGAATCCATCGGCATCTGACGATATTGGCATTGTCGGGAATAGGCGTAATTATCCATGTCTGAGCATCCTCGTGTGCTTGAAGATCTTCTTTCATGGCTTCAATCTAGTGCTCGCCTTCGGGAGAGGTGATGGAATCTTCTACTGAGAGTGTGTTTTCCTTGAGTGGGTCAAGTATGTTGATGGAGATGTCCTCTTCTTCTTGAATCAAGAAAGAGGAGAAAGACGTAGCTTCGTATACTTCTTTAAGAGATCAGTGTCAAGGGTGAAGGGGTGGGGAAAGCCCTTCATCATCCATTGGAATTGATTCAGAGAGATTGCTAGAGGCTTTGAGGGCTGAGGAGGAAGAGGAAATGGTGATAGGATTAATGGATTTTCTACCAAGAGTAGAAGATGATGCAGGGGAGTATGAAGAGGATAGTATAATGGGTGTGTGTGCCATTCTTGGAGAGGAGGAATTGGGATCTTGGGGGCTGAAATGGTGAGGTTTTTGAGGAGCAATGGGGATGATTGTGTTTGTAGCAGGTGAAACTCTTGTCCTTTCCAAAATTTGAGCAAAAACACTTCCTATCCGGAATCGTAGTGTCATCTCATCTCCCTCTTGTAAGAGCTAACCTTAAGTTGGTTGTCACAATACAAAAGAAGAATTGAGTTTTTTTTTAAAAATGGTATCATGGCACTGACCATCTCACCAACAAGAAACAAAACACAGAGTGACAAAAGCAGGAAAACCCTAGGTACCTCAGAGACATGAAAAAGGAAGGGAAAGGGAGAAACCCTTTTGTATCGAGTGTTTAAAAAACCCATCTTGTGTAAAGTGCCCTCCAGGAAGTCCCAGACTCCCAGTCAACCTCTATCATAGTCACTCGTCTAGTCCATACATCTGAAAAACCTATCCTGTGTAAAGTGCCCTCCAGGAAGGCCTAGTCAACTCTATCATAGGCCTTCTCAAAGTCGAGAAGGAGCACCACAAGATCCTCTCCTTGCAGGCGGACGAGGACAGTTGCCTCCCAAAAGGTGAAGATGTTTTCAAGGATACTATGCTCCTTGACAAAACACATCTGAGTATAATGTATGATGCTCTCAAGTAGTGGCCAAATTCTCAAACTTAGAGCCTTTGCAAGAATTTTGTAGGCTCAGTTGAGAATGATTATGGGTTGCCACTGCCAAATATCCTCAAGAAATTCCCTCTCCATGGGGATGAGGTAGATCAAAACCTTCGCTCATGATATGAGGCATCTCCCGAGTGTGAAAAATGTGCTGGTATGCACTACATAGGTCCTATCCAAGCACTTTCCAATACTCCAAGAAAAAATTGGGATTCAAACCACCATCTACAGGGAAACTACCATGAGGGAGTGCTTCAAAATCCTCCTGAAGCTTCTTTGGTAGGAGAGTGTTTCAAGCATCTATCACATCTCCTCAGTGATGAGGTAAGACATCTGTGTCCACACCTGTTCTTTGCATGCATTTATGCACTCTAAATGCGGCTCAGTTGAGAGAAGCTCTCAGTAGAAGTTAGTAGCTACTACTCATATGTCCTCAGGCTCTATGGCAGCCATCATATTATATCTCCTCAACTGGAAACGTTGGTTTGTGCATGGGGAAGACCCACTATCTTTAAAAACTATGCAATAACTCTATTGCCCGCTTGGGTCCACTGAGATGCCTAGCGATGGTAGGCAACCTCACGGTGCTTCTCCTCAATGGTGATCAAATCCTGTTGAGTCATATGCAGCTAGTACTCCATCTAGGGACTAACTAGGTGTTGTTCCTGCATCTTGTGTAAGGAGACTATGCCCCGACGTAGTTGCTTCTCCTCCTCTAGGACCGTAGCCAGACGTACCGTCGACTCTTAGGGAAAGAACCAACTAAGATCCCTAAGGCCATTAGCCACTCTAATAACAACATCCCCTATGTATCCATACTCTTGGTACACATCATAGCCACCTGCTCTCTGAGCTCTATATCTAGAAAAATCTTCTCAGAAATGCGTAACATAACACTGTCACTCCTTTTTTTATGGGCTAGAGTAAGGATCACTGGCACATGATCAGAGAAGGAAATCCTTGCCAAAATGAAAACTAATTAAACCACCCAAGTTGCAAAAGTGATCACTAACATAGAAGCAATCTATCATGGATAGATTCACTCTGCCTACTCTGTGGTCAATCTAGAGAAAGAGAGACTCTCTAAGGGCCAAAAAAGCCAGGATGTTGCCAAACATCCCCACAAGGTCATACATAGCCATTCCCAAGTAACCAACTCAGCCCCATGTATAGTAGCATGACTATCCCCAATCCTGTCATAGGGATCCTTAAGCATGTTGAAATCCTCCCCAATGCACCACCAGTCGGCATGAGGTAGAGACTCCACCAAATGTGAACCCAACATGTGCACTTGCATGGCTGGGTGCATAAATGTTCAGAAAACCCACAAGGTAGCCATGTATCTACATAGTGACCACTTGGCCTTGCGTGCCTGGCACACTCATGCCACGCCCACAATAACCTACTACCATGAATCCACAATAGTCATACATAAACCTCCCTAAATGCCACGAGACCCAAAATCAACTGACTAAAAGGTCTCATAGCGACACTGCAAGATGTTTCCATAGCTCTTGATGTGGATCTCACACAAGTGATGCTCTTGGAGAATAAGCATATCAATCACTTCATCCACAAGGCATCTCTGAACCTCCTATCTGATTCAACCTCTCTTGCATAGAAACTGAGGTCCATCTAACCCCTGCATATTCCATGAGACTATCCTCATGGGGTTAATGAGAGAAGATAGATGCTACCATCATAGAAAATCTCACATCTTCAAGGAAATCTTGGATGGGAGTAATCCACATCCAAGTACCTTGATAAAGTCATATATGTAGTGTCTGTCGGACCCATGCCTAAGCTGGGCATTCAATCCATAGAGTTACATCCTCTGTCCAAGGGTCCTCATGAACACATACATAGTAGGTTTTCAATGTTGGAAGATTCCAACAAGGATTCTAGCTTATTTCACAATTTATTTAATCACTCTTGTAATTACAATTGTAATTCCAATTGATAGTGACATCTCTTCCAAAATTGGTATCTGCCACCTGTATGTAATTTTGAAGCCGAAAATGTAATTTTTGATGCTATAGCTTTTATGCCATAAAACCTAGATCCAAGGTATAAAAGGAAACATTGTAAGGTTTTTTACAATCATTAGATGAATGAAAAGCACATAAGAGCCATTGTGTTTGACTCTTCAAGCTCTATGTGTGGATATCTACATTGCAAGCATCACACAAAAACCAAGTATCGACTTCTATGACCTTTCAATCCTATATAGTCTCAGGGATCTGCGTATTAAGTTTGGAGTCAGTCGGAGTTTATTTGCTTGAGGATTTGCATGTGGTTAAGTCAGAGGAATGAAGGATAGAATGTAAGATTCTGGTAGATAGAATGCACATCGAGTGTCATGTGTTCATACAAGATATTGAAATCCTCTTGGCATGCCTCCATGCCCTAGTCAAGTCACTAGCTTCCCAGGATTGACATTTCATCTTGGTTTCGTCTCTTCCTAAGATGTGATAGGTGTTGAGCCTTTTGGGCCCCAAGACATTGGCACCGTTTTTGGGGAACGAGAACCTAGACTAGAGTGAACACAGTCGATTCCGCCGATAGAGTTGCCTTAAGCAAACCTTTAGGTTAGATAGGTTAGGAAAGGAGATCAGGGTATTCATGGCCTTTGTTCTGTGTGATTATGGTGAGAATGTCACTGCAAAAGTGTTATCTAGTTAGGATAAGTGTGTTGGATAGGTTTGGAGCTTAGTGCATGAATTCATTGATGGATGGAGCCGTAAATCTTGCACTAGGTGAGAAAAATGCAAGCAAACGGAAAATAATTCATAGTTTAGTCAGGGAGATGTTTGTCAAGAATTTTGAACCTAATTTCAATTGATTTCTTTTGTTTTAGGAGTAGGGTAAGTAGACAAGTTCTCTCAGCATCTAATTAGAATTGCATGTCATTGAGAGGGTCTTTTGTCAAAAGCAATGCAAGTTCAAAGAAGGATAGTGCACCCACGTAAGTAGGCGATTCTGGGCATGAATTGCATGAACAAGAGTGTGTGAATGCTCAACCATAACCAAAATTCTCAAGAAGCCCTTACTCAACATCTGTGAGAGAAAATCGTGATTTTCTCCTGCAAGTGAAGCTAAAAGACAAGATACTTCATCAATGTTTTTGACTAATGTGTTTTAGTACACGAATGAAGTTTCGGTGCAAATTGACCAGTCGAAAGTGAGAAAGAGTCAGCAAGGAGATTGTTAAGAAGGCTGACTACTTGTTGGTACCTACTTACAAGGCCAAAACAAGATACAAGCAGATAAAAGGGACTAAAAGAGGGTTTCAAAGGCCTTGGATGGCGAAAGGGGTAAAAGTGCATTTTGAGAGATTTCCTAGGGAAAATCACGATTTTATCTCTCTTTTCAGACCTAAAGCTTAGATGTTTGCAAGGTTGAGGTCATGCAATCACCTTGACTTAAGAGGGCTATTCAACGAGTTCAAAGGGGTGGCATTATAAGTGACTATAGAACCAAAATTTAACCCTTAATTCAAGAAATGTGTTGAAAGTGAGCTTGTGGTCACTTCACTTACACAATTGAGATGAAAATTGGCACACGTACTCTTAAAGAAGTGTAACACTTTGGAATTGACCAAAGTTGGAAAAAGTGATCAAAAGCAAGAATTAAAGACAAATCATGATTTTTTTCTCAACTTCTACTACAGAAAGACTATTTGGCGAAGTTTGATACCAGGAGTTTGTCTTAAGGTGGGAATTACATTCATTGAGTTGAAAGTGAAATTTGACATTTTTCCACACAAGGAGGGAGAAAATTGCGATTTTCTCCTCAGCCCCTAGCTATCTCAAGTTTTAAGAGCCAATATTTGGACCAGAGGAAGTCCTCAAGATAAAGACCACACCCATATAGTCAAACCTGGGATTAATCTCCTATGCATGAGATTAAACCAATTTCCAAATGGAAAGTAGACTAAAGGAAGGTCAAAAGACATGAGACCATCAAAAGAGTCAAAACCTTAAAATTATTACAAGAGTAAGTTGTTGGGATTGGGTAGTAAGTCTCTGAGACAATTGAAGTGAAAAAAATACCTCAAGGGACCTTAAGGAGGAGAAAATCACGATTTTTCTCCCACAAAGTGTTAAAATCAAAGTGTTTTGGCCAATTTTGAGTCCACCCTCTAAAGTGAGACTATTAAAGCATTACTAGGTCTGGAGATGATTAAAGTTGTGCATTGTAACATTTAATGGCCTAAAATCTTATTTGTAGCGGAAATTAGCATGAACATAGTGGGCATTTCATTAGAATAGATTCCTAAGGAGAATTACAAGAGTGCTTGGGTGGAGAGAGCAACAAAAAGCATAACACCTAGTTAGATAGCATCGACAATACTTTCAAAAGAGAGAGCAATTAAGCTATTGACAACAGTTGAGGACCGGATTTGCATGGAGCCGGTCCCCCCTCCAAAAGGCTTTGTATTATGGTTTCTCCCATCAAGAGAGACATTGTACAATACAATTCTTTGTGTTCCTTCAAGACTAGCTAGTGCAATGAAGATGGAAGCTTCATACACCAAGCAAAACACTTAATCAAACACAACTTGAATTATCCCCGTTCTCAGACCCAAGACCTCACACACCTTCGAAGATGGTGAGAGCTAGCAGGGTATGAGAGTAGATTGAGAGGAAAAAGAAGTATCTTACGAGAAAGAAGTACATCTCCTCACATAATCACTCATATTAGCATAGCTTAGCTTAGTAATTAGCTTGGTAGAGAAGATGAGCATGCATTGAAGCTTGGCTCTTGGTTGGATTTGCATCCACATGCCAAGAGAGTGTTGATGTAGGCTTCTATCTCACAAGCTTGGAGTAGGTGATGAGCTCTCCATTAAAGCTTGGGAGGAGATAGAGTATTTTTCCCTTCACACATGGTCAAGTGTGAGAGTGTGTGTGTGTCCATGCCAAGCAAAAATCAGCCCCCTCTCTCTCTTGGGCGAGCCCTAGCTGCTAAGTTAGGCTGGCTTTTGCCTCATTGGACCTCCCCAGGTCAAGCCAATAGGGATTAAGCAGCATAAGTGATAACCTTCTGACATGTGTCCCCCTTTCCCCTTTTGTGAGAGCTTTAGATAATTAAATAATTAAACTAAACTCTCATTGGACCCCTTTGCCTCCTGGCCAATAGGAATCAGGCAAGCCATGGGGCTCCTGAATGCTCATTGGACCCCTTGGGAGACTGCCCAAT
This sequence comes from Adiantum capillus-veneris, assembly GCF_014529385.1. Classification (NCBI taxonomy): domain Eukaryota; kingdom Viridiplantae; phylum Streptophyta; class Polypodiopsida; order Polypodiales; family Pteridaceae; genus Adiantum; species Adiantum capillus-veneris. The sequence goes on from NC_140956.1 coordinate 53,439,500, forward strand.
AGTCTTCTAGGACACTTAATTCTTATTGGTTTCTTTTATTAAATGTTTTTAAATTAATTAAACTAGATTTACTCTAGCCTAATTCTCATTGGTCCACTTCAAGGGTCTTCCAATAGGAATTGGGCACACCTTGTGGGCATCTGGCCTAGGGAGCTGACATGTGTCCCTCATTCCCTTTATGTAAAGGGAGCCTGTGTGTGTGTGTGTGGCTTTCTCTCTCATCCCCTAGCTTTGGGGCTCGCCCCCTCCCATGTAGGGATGTAGAAAGACTTTTTGGGCACACTAAGCATCCAATTTTTCCTAAGGTTGACCTTTAGACACAACCTTTGAATTTTGGAACCTTAGCATTTTGGAAGTCTTAATGGGCTGAACCTTAGGGTCTTTTTAGCCCATTGTTTCACATGGCTCTTTTGCAGATGGCCCCCCCTTTGGATCCCTATTTTCCCTCCTTTGGATCCCTACTGTGGCCGGTCTGCTAACTTAACCAATATTCTAGCTTTTTCTCCCTTGGCACTTCCCCACATTAAATGATCAGTTTAATATGAGAAAATCATTTAGGAGAATTAGATATTGATTATTATGACATTACCTCTCTCTTGAAATCATAGTCGTCCTCGACTATGGTGTAGAGAAGATAAAGCATATGCATGAGTCCTTTTCTTAGCGGGTAGAGGATCCCTATGTTACCCTACGACATCATTCCATAATGGATGACTGGTCCATTTGGCGCTTGAGAGCCTGAGGCTGCCGCAAGCATGTCTGCACATTAGTCCTATCAGTCTTCCATAGTAGAGTGACAAGCTCTACTTGGTGTTCGGGAGACGTCGTCTCCGCAAACTTGATCTAAGCATGCATACTACTTCATTTTTGTGCACAAATAAAGAAAAAGAGAGTCTTATAAGACAAAAAATTTTGTTCATTTTTAACATTTTGTACATTTGCTTACTCTTGGGAAGCATTGTAAGCATTGACAAGGTTTAGGTTATCCTTTAATTGTATGCCTTGCATCCATCTAGCATCTTCAAAAGGATAATTCTTAAACTTAATAAGATATCGTCGGATAGTCTTACCGCCTCTTAATACCTTGTCTTCATGTCGGAGAATGGACTCGGGCTGCAGCTGGTCCTCGATCTCCGGTGGGTCTTCAATAGTTGGTTCTTGAGGTGGCTCTCCTTTGTAAGGCTTTAAGAGGCTCACATGAAAAGCATTGTGTATGAGCCAATGATTGGGCAACTTAAGTTGATAGGCCATCTCATTGATTGGCCTAAGAATCTGGAGGGGACCATAGTACCTTTTTGCTAGTTTAGCATAGTACTTTTGGTGACCCGTAGGATTCTTGCCCGTAGTGTGCCTTAATCGAGCCTTGGGAAACTTTAACAAGACCCAATCGTTTTCTTTAAAGGTTTGGGCTCTTCTGTGCTTGTCAGCAGCAGCCTTTTGCCTTTGCTGTGAGATAGAGATAGCATCCTTAATCTTTTGGAAAGATTCTTGTAGGTCTCGGCTATACTCATCTGCAGCGAAGATCTTCCCATGTACCTTAAGTAGTAAGGGACTTTTTGATCTTCCCTCAATTACCTCGAAAGGTGCTTTTCTTGTAGAAGTATGTACAGTGTTATTGTAAGCATACTCTACTAAGGGTAAGTACTTCTCCCATTGGGATCTTTGATCTACTTCCGTTACATAGGCTTTTAGTAGATCGAGAATAGTTAGGTTAGCTATTTCACTTTGGCCATCAGTTTGTGGATGATAGGCCGAAGAGAAGTTTAGCCTTGTTCCTAAATTCTCAAAGAGACCCTTCCAGAAATTACTGGTCATTCTAGGATCTCTATCCGACACTATGGACATTGGCAAGCCATGGTACTTGAAAATTTGTGAAATGAAGAGGGTTGCCATTTGATGGGCTTTGATAGTCTTTTTGACAGGTATAAAATGAGCTTGTTTACTGAACCTGTCTACTATCGTCCATATTCCCGTATTCCCATGGATAGACTTAGGCAATCCAAAGATAAAATCCATGGATATGCTCTCCCATGGTGAATTAGGGATTGGCAAGGGTTGAAGCAATCCAAGTTGCTTCCCTCTATCAAATTTTGTCTTTTGACATACCACACATTTGGAAACATACTCATGTATGTTCACTTTCATGGTAGGCCAATAGAAATATGTTTCAATTCCCTTTAGGGTAGACTGAATCCCTCTATGCCCCGCATATGGGGGAGCATGAGATTCATACATTACTTTCTCACGTAGTGAGTTAGTAACGCATAGTCTTTTGCCATAGAGAAGATAACCATCTTGTAAAGTAAATGGTTCTTCTTTCTTCCCTAAGGCAAGGGCTGAAATCACATCTCTAAAATCGGGATCAATAGCATACTCATCTATCATTAAAGATAGATCATTGTGAGTTGCTATGGAAACCGCATTCACTCTCGGTCGTCTTGAGAGTGCATCGGCTACTTGATTATGCTTGCCAGCAATGTGAGCAATATGAAAATGAAATTGCGAAAGGAAATTTGCCCACCTCATTTGTTTGTCGGAGAGCTTGGTCTGCGTCATGAAGTACTTAAGACTTTGGTGATCCGTTCGCAGAATGAAAGGAGTCCCCAATAAATAGTGCTTCCATGAGTCTAAGGCATGTAGAACTGCAAGGAGTTCTTTTTCGTATATGCCTAGAGCTTGCTCAACAGGGTCGAGCCTTCGACTCTCATAGCCTATGGCGTGCCCTTCTTGGAGCAAAACAGCCCCAAGGCAATCACCACAAGCATCACATTGGACCTCAAATGGTTTTGAGAGATCCGGTAGTGTAAGCACAGGTTGAGAGATAAGCTTTTCTTTAAGCTTTTCGAAAGCATTGTTCTCCTTAGCAGACCACGTATACCTAACATTTTTCTTTGTTAGGTCATGTAATGGTCCCGCAATTTGTGAGAACTTTTCTATGAAGCGTCTATAGTATGCACACATACCTATAAAGCTTCTTAGTTCATGAAGATTCCTTGGTTTAGGCCATCCTTTTATTACCTCTAACTTGGATGGATCCATTTGGATTCCATCTTGAGAGATAATGTGACCTAAATATTGAATCTCTTGCAAGAAAAATTCACTTTTCTTTCGATTAACATAAAGTTTATTCTCTCTTAAAACTTGAAATATTACCTGGAGGTGTTGCTTGTGTTCCTCTAATGAATTAGAGTAGATGATAATATCATCAAAGAACACTCCAGTGAAGGTTCGATGAGGTTTGAACAGCTTCTCCATCAAGCGGTTAAATGTGGCTGGTGCATTAGTCAAGCCAAAAGGCATGACAATGTATTCGTAAAGACCAAATGTAGTACGAAATGCGGTCTTTACAATGTCTTGATCAACTATCCTTATTTGATGATAGCCACTTTTTAGGTCAATCCTACTGAAGTAGGTCGATCCTTGTAGCTTATCAAATAGGTCTTCTACCCATGGAACGGGAAACCTATTCTTGATAGTGATCCTATTTAGTGCTCTATAGTCGACACACATACGATATGTGCCGTCTTTCTTTTGCACTAATAGCACAGGTGAGCAAAATGGAGATGAGCTAGGCCTAACCATGCCCTTCTCTACTAACTCATGCACTTACCGCATAATCTCCTCTTGTTGAGCTTGAGAAACTCTATAAGGAGGTTTGTTAGGCGGTGAACTTCCTGGAAGAAGTTCAATTGCATGGTCGTCATTACCTCGTTTAGGAGGTAGCTCACAAGGGATGTCGTCAATAAAGACATCTTGAAACCCCTTGAGAAAATTGGATAACTCTAATTCCTTTTGGTTGCTTTTATTTTCTTTTGCTAAAGCATTAGGTTCATTTTGAGAATCTTTAACAAAAATCATGTACACGGAAATAGAGCTCTTTATTGACTTGTTGAAAGCTGGTGTATGTACAATGGGAATGGTGTTACCCATCTCCCTAGCATCTATATACATGTCCTTTTCCCTGAACTTAAAGGAGATTCTCCTTTCAGGAAATTTAACATGGGCAGCCAGACGGTCAAACCATGGTGCCCCTAGGATTACATCCTCATGCTTGAGAGGAGAGATAAAGAAGTCCTCTTTGTCCACATAGCCTTGGACATGAAGCCTCAATTTCCCGATTAAGGGAGTGACTGAAGCTTCTTGCCCCTTGAAGGCACTGTCTGCGGGTAGGATATCTCCCATCTCGTAGGATTGTATGCCTAGCTTGGTGGCTAACTCCATAGATATGAAATTGTGAGTAGAACCAGGGTCAAAGAGAATAAAAGCATCATGTTCTCTTACCTTTCCCCAAGCATGGCATAGAGGAGATCCTTTGTGGTGAGTTTGATGAATCTCCTCCTCTTGGATTTCAACCAAAGAAGCTCTAGGAGGATCTTGGCGGTTGTTCTTTTGGGGACAAGCGCGGTACGCATGCCCTTGTTCGCCGCACTTGAAACACCGGTTATCTTTACGATAACGCTCAAGCTCTTCAGGAGAGAGTTTATTCTTTCCTTTGTAAACTCCCTTCTCTTTAGCTTTGTTGGGATTGCCCTTAGGAGACTTTTGGACATTGTCCTTCCCCTTAGGCTCATTGGAACCCTTGTTTTCCGGGGGCTTATTATTTCTTTTACCCCCCGTTTGGAAATTGATTCGCGAGGCCACCATAGTATGGTGTATTACCGCCGATATGGTACGTGGCCTTTGGGAGTTGACATACTCCGCCATTTCTTCGGTTAAGCCCGCACAAAATTGTTGCTTTTGCTCTCCAAAATCCAACTTTTTGAAGACAGTGGCTTTGAGTTGTAGGTCCCAAAACTTGTCTACATATTTGTGGATGGATTCATTGGGAGAGAGCTTTAAGCTTCGCCATTCGGTGAGTACTTTGTCTTTGGCATCGGTGGCCAAAAACTGCTTCATAATGGAAGCTCTTAAAGCCTTCCATGTTCGTGGAGCTTCACCGTTGGCTCGTAGGCTAGACCACCATTGTCTGGCGGACTTTTGAAAGTGCATAGCTACATGGCGTAGCTTAGAGGACTCCGTGAAGCCCTCATCTCCAAACGCCGCATCGAATTGCTGGATAAAGGCCAAAACTTTGTCTGTAGCACCGAAGGTGCCATCATAGGTAAGGAAAGAGATGCTCTTCCCTCCCTCTTTGAATTTCTTCAGCTTGGACGACCTCTTCCATGCGGCATAGGATTTCCTATGGCCTCTTCTTTTTGATGGTTCAAAAGTTGCACCATCACTTTCTTCAAAAGATGAAGAAGGTGGAGAAGAGGGTGACCTCTTTCTCGCCTTTTTCTTGTCTTGATCTTTGTCGTCTTCACCATAGCTTTCATAAGAGGAAGAGGATGAAGAAGATGGAGAAGAGGGTGTCCTCTTTCTCGCCTTTTTCTTCTCTTGCTTTTTATCATCCCTCTTTGAATTATGGCGTGGAGAAGAGTGTGATGGTCTTCTCCGCTTTGGTGGTGATGGAGAGCGTTTAGCCCGCCGTCTTCGTGGAGCCATCTCCGCCGAGGTGGCGGGAGACTCGCTTCTTTCTCGTTCCTTCGGTGGAGGCTCTTGAGTTCTCCTTTGGGAAGGAGATGCATCATCAAGAAGTAAGTTCTTGAGCCCTTCATATGGATTCTCTTCTTCTTCCCGAATCGGAGAGAGACCTCTTTTGGTAGTCTCACAAGGAGGCTTCCTAGGTGTTCTCTCGTCATGGTGATGAGCTTGGAGAATCCCGTGAGCACGGAGCTGCCGTTGCACTTCACTTTGGAGAGATGGATTGCCCATGGCTTGTTGAAGCCTAGAAACAAGATAATTAACAAGCATTGAAGCATCATTAGTAGCTTGCTCATGAGCAAAATCAAAGTTATCAACATTAATTTCACTCTCTTTAATATTGTCAGCCATTCTAACAACTTTTAGGTGTAAACTTTTTAGGTGTACTTTGGCACTTCAAGCCCTAGTTGCTACTCCTCTTTACCCCTTTAGAAAAAGCACTCAAGCTACTGTACCCGCGGCTCGAATACCATTAATTGCAAGAAATAGAAGAGAGGGTCTTTCGACACCAAAACAGCACCGGCTCCTGTCAAGCTTCTAATAGCTCAATAGTGGTTAAGCCGTAGGCAAGCCCCGTAGGACTCCACTATTAAGACCATAGCTCTCGACGGTGATGCCCCGTTAACTGCACAAAGGCAGGCGCACTGCAAGGCTGAAAAATCCCTGTTCTACTTACTCACAGGCAATTAATAATACCAACCATTTGTAGCTAGCTTGAGGACCTCCCTTCTTGAGCAAGAAAAGAGAAACCTTGAGCTCTGATACCAATGTAACATTTAATGGCCTAAAATCTTATTTGTAGCGGAAATTAGCATGAACATAGTGGGCATTTCATTAGAATAGATTCCTAAGGAGAATTACAAGAGTGCTTGGGTGGAGAGAGCAACAAAAGGCATAACACCTAGTTAGATAGCATCGACAATACTTTCAAAAGAGAGAGAAATTAAGCTATTGACAACAGTTGAGGACCGGATTTGCATGGAGCCGTCCCCCCTCCAAAAGGCTTTGTATTATGGTTTCTCCCATCAAGAGAGACATTGTACAATACAATTCTTTGTGTTCCTTCAAGACTAGCTAGTGCAATGAAGATGGAAGCTTCATACACCAAGCAAAACACTTAATCAAACACAACTTGAATTATCCCCGTTCTCAGACCCAAGACCTCACACACCTTCGAAGATGGTGAGAGCTAGCAGGGTATGAGAGTAGATTGAGAGGAAAAAGAAGTATCTTACGAGAAAGAAGTACATCTCCTCACATAATCACTCATATTAGCATAGCTTAGCTTAGTAATTAGCTTGGTAGAGAAGATGAGCATGCATTGAAGCTTGGCTCTTGGTTGGATTTGCATCCACATGCCAAGAGAGTGTTGATGTAGGCTTCTATCTCACAAGCTTGGAGTAGGTGATGAGCTCTCCATTAAAGCTTGGGAGGAGATAGAGTATTTTTCCCTTCACACATGGTCAAGTGTGAGAGTGTGTGTGTGTCCATGCCAAGCAAAAATCAGCCCCCTCTCTCTCTTGGGCGAGCCCTAGCTGCTAAGTTAGGCTGGCTTTTGCCTCATTGGACCTCCCCAGGTCAAGCCAATAGGGATTAAGCAGCATAAGTGATAACCTTCTGACATGTGTCCCCCTTTCCCCTTTTGTGAGAGCTTTAGATAATTAAATAATTAAACTAAACTCTCATTGGACCCCTTTGCCTCCTGGCCAATAGGAATCAGGCAAGCCATGGGGCTCCTGAATGCTCATTGGACCCCTTGGGAGACTGCCCAATAGTCTTCTAGGACACTTAATTCTTATTGGTTTCTTTTATTAAATGTTTTTAAATTAATTAAACTAGATTTACTCTAGCCTAATTCTCATTGGTCCACTTCAAGGGTCTTCCAATAGGAATTGGGCACACCTTGTGGGCATCTGGCCTAGGGAGCTGACATGTGTCCCTCATTCCCTTTATGTAAAGGGAGCCTGTGTGTGTGTGTGTGGCTTTCTCTCTCATCCCCCTAGCTTTGGGGCTTGCCCCCTCCCATGTAGGGATGTAGAAAGACTTTTTGGGCACACTAAGCATCCAATTTTTCCTAAGGTTGACCTTTAGACACAACCTTTGAATTTTGGAACCTTAGCATTTTGGAAGTCTTAATGGGCTGAACCTTAGGGTCTTTTTAGCCCATTGTTTCACATGGCTCTTTTGCAGATGGCCCCCCCTTTGGATCCCTATTTTCCCTCCTTTGGATCCCTACTGTGGCCGGTCTGCTAACTTAACCAATATTCTAGCTTTTTCTCCCTTGGCACTTCCCCACATTAAATGATCAGTTTAATATGAGAAAATCATTTAGGAGAATTAGATATTGATTATTATGACATGCATGAAGTCTTGTAACTGGCGAAAGTTGTGCTCACATCATTTGCTAGCTTCAAAGCTTGTCTTAACTCCATATGTGTTCAAGTTTTTATTGAGACTGGTACATGAAGGGAGACTAGTGCACGAGAAGAGTTGGAGTATGGGAGAAGTTTCAAAGGATCCAAAGAACTCCATGTAACAAGGCTAGTTTGAAATCAATGAAAAACGCTTTTGGCTATCTCACTCACAACTCTGTTTACCTCTCAAGAATAGATCTAGCGATACCCCAACTTCAAGTTTTTTTTTTCCGACCTGATGATTTTGAGCTTTTGCAATGAAAACCATTTTTGCGAGCTTTTTGACTTCAAATTTAGAGTCTTTTCTAACGACACAAAAAAGTTGAGCAAAAAAATATACATTGCTCATATGATACACACCAAAAAATATGTATAAGTTTCCAAAAGTTCTTACTTTGAGCTTGAACATTTAGCAAGATATAAATTGCAAAGCATACATCTATAACAAGAGGGGATTCAAAAAAATATTCAAAGGGTGGAGAGAAGTAATTTTGAAGCTCATACACAAGAGGTTACTCCTTCGATGTATAACTCTAGACCACTTTGCTTTTCCGTAGGTTCACTACACAATAGGGTGTACCTTGCGTGTCTACCCCAATACAAATGCAAGGTCCATGGAAGTTAGTTTAGGTTGAGGAATGACCATGTGCGCTTTTGGTTAAAGTCCAAGTATGTACAAATACACATAATACATGTGCTTACATGCTAGAAAGGCTTTATACATAGATTCTCTCTTTTGAAAATTGAGACATGTGTAACTAGGTCCTGCCTTTATGTCTACATTATAAAAACTCTCTATCAAAACATGAAAAACCATGTGCTATTTTCTTTCAAATTTCTCTTCCAAGAATGTTGCAACCATGCATGCAGCTGACTCCAATCTCTTTTGTGCTTCTTTAGAAATATTACTCCTCCACTTGTGCCTCCTATTGCTTGAGCCTCCTTTTGTAGGATTAGTAGACATATTGTTGATGTTTCGTGATGGTGTTGCAAAATATGCTAATTGAAAACCACTTCGCACTAGGTTGTCACTTTCTTCCTTTGATAAATTTGTTCCAATATCCACTAGCTAGAACATAGGAACAATAGGTGAAAATTTAACTTGCCTTGTGTATGTCTTGTGTCCTGATTGCATAACCATATCCACTCTTGCAATGGTATTGTCTTTAAAGGCTCACTCTCATGATGTAAAAATTGCTTTTGTAGCATTAGTCTATTGTCATATCCATCAATAGACCTTACCCCGTTTAGCTTTCTCATGTGAGACAATTCCTTTGAATCCCCTTTCTAAACAAGTGGAATCATTTCTTTATGAAAATGATTTAGATTAGCATTAATGTCTTCCAAATCATCTTCTTTACATTATAAGAGGTTGTGTGCACTTGTGACGTTTTTAGCAACGGAAATACATTGGGTTTTTATACTCCCTAGCATCGATAAGATCGTCGTTAATAGCGTCACTATGGGAACGTCGCTATGAGCGCCGTTATAAGCGTCGCTATATAGCGACGCATAATGCGATGGTTGCAGGCTTCCTATAGCGATGCTCATAGCGATGTTGCTGAGACGCTTATAGCGACTCCCGAGAGTAAAATTATTTGGGTTCAATGCCCTGCCACCCTATTGAATGTTTCAATAATAGAGTAAACATAAATGAATTAAAGATAAGCCCAGATTCACATTTGAAAGAAAGTGCAAGGTACAAACCCAAAGTAGTTACCCACAAGACAATATAACCATTAACTCCATCATCCATAGTATTGTTTGCAGAATAAAGATACAAAATTGACAAAAGTAAATTGATGAAAGTAAATAAATGACAATTGTACACATCAAGATTTGCAAATGTAATAGTTACAACACCATTGTCATTATTGAAAAAATATATGTGGTTTTCCAATAGTTATAAAAAGACGTATATACGTCATCTCATTATACATGCTATGACAAAAGGAAACTAATGCTATCTAGCTACTGCTAGATTGACGTCATCTAATCAGACGTCTCATCACGTCCAAGCAGCGTATCTGTCGGATTTTGCAAAAAAAAAACAATAAAACTTTCTGTAAGTATAAATATATAATTTACAAAACAATACAACAAATGGAAAAGAGTAAACCCTAATACTAACCATGCCGCCGCAAGAACTCAGAATGTCCATCAACGCGTTTAAGCCCTTTCTGCCTGCGTATTGCGCTCGTACAGTGTCGGGTCACGTCCTGTCATCGACCACTCTTCGAAACATACAAAGAATCCATTATGTTAGAATTTAGAAGTACAAATAGACATAACTACCAAACCTAAAGAGCAATGCAAAACACTTACAATATCGGCCTCAAATGATGCCCACCCGCCGCTCCCCAAGTGGTGCGAGCTCTCTGCCTCTACTCGCGCTTTGGCTGCCTCCTTTTGTTGCTTCCACTTGTCAGGATTCTGGCGTGCTGCTCGCTTCGCATTCTTCCAATCTTCTTTGGCCAGTCAATCTGGTCTGTTCCACCCATGCTTTATTGATTTTTGTACTTCAGAACGCTTGTGCTTGCAGTATTCGCGCATTTGAACCTTCATCAGGTCTTCATGGAAGCGCTCATCCCGACTTGACATGAGAAACTCGTTATGCAGCATGCTGATGACTCTGTCTTTTGATTCACTTGGCACTTCACTCCAGGTGTTTAGTATGTAGTGTCTAAACACTTGAGAGCAAAGACCGCGCATGCGCGAGATCACCTTCTTGCCTTCATCATCCAAGATGATGCCTCTGTTGATGCCGACAGAGTACTACAAGCCCTCTCGCCTGTGACGCATGAACCTGGGTGTCTCGGCAGGGGTCTCTAGCGGCGTCTCGATGGGGGTACAGACGTCAGATGTCTCTTGTCATAATAATCAATATCTAATTCTCCTAAATGATTTTCTCATATTAAACTGATCATTTAATGTGGGGAAGTGCCAGGGGAGAAAAAGCTAGAATATTGGTTAAGCTAGCAGACCGGCCACAGTAGGGAACCAAAGGAGGCAAAATAGGGATCCAAAGGGGGGGGCCATCTGCAAAAGAGCCATGTGCAACAATGGGCTAAAATGACCCTAAGGTTCAGCCCATTAAGACTTCCAAAATGCTAAGGTTCCAAAATTCAAAGGTTGTGTCCAAAGGTCAACCCTAGGGAAAATTGGATGCTTTGTGTGTAACTAAAAAGTCTTTGCATATCCCTACATGGGAGGGGGCGAGCCCTTATTCTAGGGGATGAGAGAGAAATTCACACACACACACACACAGGCTCCCTTTACACAAAGGGAATTAGGGACACATGTCAGCTCCCTAGCCCAGATGCCCACAAGGTGTGCCCAATTCCTATTGGATGGCCTTGGAGGTGGACCAATGAGAATTAGGCTAGAGTAAATCTATTTTATTTAATTTAAAAAAACTTAATAAAAGAAACAATGAGAATTAAGTCTCCTAGAAGACTATTGGACAGTCTCCCAAGGGGTCCAATGAGCATTCAGGAGCCCAATGGCTTGCCTGATTCCTATTGTCCAGGAGGCAAAGGGGTCCAATGAGAGTTTAGTTTAATTATTAAATTACCTAAAGCTCTCACAAAAGGGGAAAGGGGGACACATGTCAGAAGGCTATCACTTATGCTGCTTAATAGCCATTGGCTTGACTTGGGGAGGTCCAATGGGGAGCCTGCAAGAGAAAATAGCAAGAGGGCTCGCCCAAGAGAGAGAGGGGGGCTGATTTTTGCAAGGCATTATCACACACACACTCACACAATCTCATGTGTGAAGAAAGAGAAGACTATCTCTTCCCAAGCTTTAATGGAGAGCTCATCACCTACTCCAAGCTTGTGAGATAGAAGCCTACATCAACACACTCTTGGCATGTGGATGCAAATCCAACCAAGAGCCAAGCTTCAATGCATGCTCATCTCCTCTACCAAGCTAATTACTAAGCTAAAGCTATGCTAATATGAGTGATTATGTGAGGAGATGTACAAGGCTTTCTCGTAAGATACTCCTTCTTTCTCTCAATCTACTCTCATACCCTGCTAGCTCTCACCATCTTCGAAGGTGTGTGAGGTCTTGGGTCTGAGAATGGGGATAATTAAAGTTGTGTTTGCTAAGTGTTTTGCTTAGTGCATGAAGCTTTCATCTTCATTGCACTAACTAGTCTTGAAGGAACAGAAAGAATTGTATTGTACAATGTCTCTCTTGATGGGAGAAACCATAATACAAAGCCTTTTGGAGGGGGGACCGGCTCCATGCAAATCCGGTCCTCAACTATTGTCAATAGCTTAATTTCTCTCTCTTTTGAAAGTATTGTTGATGCTATCTAACTAGGTGTTATGCTTTTTGTTGCTCTCTCCACCCAAGCACTCTTGTAATTCTCATTAGGAATCTATTCTAATGAAATGCCCACTATGTTCATGCTAATTTCCGCTACACATAAGTTTTTAGGCCACTAAATGTTACATTGGTATCAGAGCACAAGGTTTCTCTTTTCTTGCTCAAGAAGGGAGGTCCTCAAGCTAGCTATAAATGGTTGGTATTATTAATTGCCTGTGAGTAAGTAGAATAGTGTTTTTTCAGCCTTGCAATGTGCCTGCCTTCGTGCAGTTAACGGGGCATCACCGTCGAGATCTATGGTCTTAATAGTGGAGTCCTACGGGGCTTGCCTATGGCTTAACCACTATTGAGCTATTAGAAGCTTGACAGGAGCCGGTGCTGTTTTGGTGTCGAAAGACCCTCTCTTCTATTCCTTGCATTTAATGGTATTCGAGCCGCGGGTACAGTAGCTTGAGTGGTTTTTCTAAAGGGGTAAAGAGGAGTAGCAACTAGGGCTTGAAGTGCCAAAGTACACCTAAAAAGTTTACACCTAAAAGTTGTTAGAATGGCTGACAATAGTAAAGAGAGTGAAATTAATGTTGGTAACTTTGATTTTGCTCATGAGCAAGCCACTAATGATGCTTCAATGCCTGTTAACTATCTTGTTTCTAGGCTTCAACAAGCCATGGGCAATCCATCTCTCCAAAGCGAAGTGCAACGGCAACTCCGTGCTCACGGGATTCTCCAAGCTCATCACCATGACGAGAGAACGCCTAGGAAGCCTCCTTGTGACACTCCCAAAAGAGGTCTCTCTCCGATTTGGGAAGAAGAAGAGAATCCATATGAAGGGCTCAAGAATTTACTTCTTGATGATGCATCTCCTTCCCAAAGGAGAACTCAAGAGCCTCACCGAAGGAACGAGAAAGAAGTGAGTCTCCCGCCACCTCGGTGGAGATGGCTCCACGAAGACGGCGGGCTAAACGCTCTCCATCACCACCAAAGCGGAGAAGACCGTCGCACTCTTCTCCACTTCATAATTCAAAGAGGGATGATAAAAAGCAATAGAAGAAAAAGGCGAGAAAGAGGACACCCTCTTCTCCATCTTCTTCATCCTCTTCCTCTTATGAAAGTAATGGTGAAGACGACGAAGATCAAGACAAGAAAAAGGAGAGAAAGAGGTCACCCTCTTCTCCACCTTCTTCAAATTCTTCACCTTCTGAAGAAAGTGATGCTGCAACCTTTGAACCATGAAAAAGAAGAGGCCATAGGAAATACTATGCCACATGGAAGAGGTCATCCAAGTTGAAGAAATTCAAAGAGGGAGGGAAGAGTATCTCTTTCCTTACCTATGATGGTACCTTTGGTGCTACGGACAAAGTCTTGGCCTTTATCCAGCAATTTGATGCGACGTTTGGAGATGAGGTCTTCACGGAGTCCTCTAAGCTACGCCATGTAGCTATGCACTTTCAAAAGTCCGCCAGGCAATGGTGGTCTAGCCTACGAGCCAACGGTGAAGCTCCACGAACATGGAAATATTTAAGAGCTTCCATTATGAAGCAGTTTTTGGCCACCGATGCCAAAGACAAAGTACTCACCGAATGGCGAAGCTTAAAGCTTTCTCCCAATGAATCCATCCACAAATATGTAGACAAGTTTTGGGACCTACAACTCAAAGCCACTGTCTTTAAAAAGTTGGATTTTGGAGAACAAAAGCAACAATTTTGTGCGGGCTTAACCGAAGAAATGGAGGAGTATGTCAACTCCCAAAGGCCACGTACCATATCGGCGGTAATACACCATACTATGGTGGCCTCTCGAATCAATTTCCAAACGGGGGCTAAAAGAAATAATAAGCCCCCAGAAAACAAGGGTTCCAATGAGCCTAAGGGGAAGGACAATGTCCAAAAGTCTCCTAAGGGCAACTCCAACAAAGCTAAAGAGAAGGGAGTTTACAAAGGTAAGAACAAACTCTCTCCTGAAGAGCTTGAGCATTATCGCAAGGATACCCGGAGTTTCAAGTGGGGCGAACAAGGGCATGCGTACCGCGCTTGTCCCTAAAAGAACAACCGCCAAGATCCTCCTAGAGCTTCCTTGGTTGAAATCCAAGAGGAGGAGACTCACCAAACTCATCACAAAGGATCTCCTCTATGCCATGCTTGGGAAAAGGTAAGAGAACATGATGCTTTTATTCTCTTTGACCCTAGTTCTACTCACAATTTTATATCTATAGAGTTGGCCACCAAGCTAGGCATACAATCCTACGAGATGGGAGATGTCCTACCTGCAGATTGTGCCTTCAAGGGGAAAGAAGCTTCAGTCACTCCCTTAATCGGGAAATTGAGTCTTCATGTCCAAGGCTATGTGGACAAAGAGGACTTCTTTATCTCTCCTCTCAAGCATGAGGATGTAATCCTAGGGGCACCATGGTTTGACCGCATGGCTGCCTATGTTAAATTTCCTGAAAGGAGAATCTCCTTTAAGTTCAGGGAAAAAGACATGTATATAGATGCTAAGGAAATGGGTAACACTATCTCCATTGTACATACACCAGCTTTCAACAAGTCAATAAAGAGCTCTATTTCCGTGTACATGATTTTTGTTAAAGATTCTCAAAATGAACCTAATGCTTTAGCAAAAGAAAATAAAAGCAACCAAAAGGAATTAGAGTTATCCAATTTTCTCAAGGGGTTTCAAGATGTTTTTATTGACGACATCCCTTGTCAGCTACCTCCTAAACGAGGTAATGATGACCATGCAAGCTCATGAGTTAGTGGAGAAGGGCATGGGTAGGCCTAGCTCATCTCCATTTTGCTTACTTGTGCTATTAGTGCAAAAGAAAGACGACACATATCGCATGTGTGTCGACTATAGAGCACTAAATAGGATCACTATCAAGAATAGGTTTCCCGTTCCACGGTGTCGTACTGTGACACGCACATAGTGGGAACGCATGCTACAAGATCTATCTTGTATTTTTTTAGATACATAATTATATTTCCTATAGTGTACATATACATATTTAAGTATAATAATAAGCCTTCTATCTCATCCTATTATTTTTCTCAAGGGTAACATATCCTTACTTTACCATCAGAAAATACTATGGGAAAAGCATCAATAGCTCCGCCTCTTTAACTTGGGGCAAAAAGCATTGATTCTTTATTTCTACTATTTCATTATCATCTCACACCCTAGCTAGATCCTATATCTAGGGTAAACTCCAATATATATATATATATATTCTATGTATTTTTTTATACTTTTCTTATATTTCTTTTTAAATAGCTACTAGGAGAGAATCAAATCCTAGTGGGACACTAGGTGGCATGATTTCAAAGATACACTTATTTTAATGCATTATTGCAAGCATGATTACAAAAGTTTGTCAAGGAGCAATGTCATGCTTTCATATGGCATGAGGTGTCCTTTGGAATTAAATGAAAGTCTAGGCTAAGGAGACCACATGAAGACTTTTGCTTCCATAAATGGACCCTATTTTGATGAATTTTTTACACAAAGTTCCAATCCGAATTGGAAAACGATTTTAAAATGAACATCGTAGCTAATGAGCTGAAGTTTTTGCCCATATTTTTACTTTTTTATTTGGAGCCACGGTTGAGGAGATATGATCAAAATACTGGACCCCAGTCTGCCCACATCATGTAGGGGCAGCTCATTTCCAACTTTTCCAATTCCTATTCACACTGGCTCCTCTCTTCTTGTGTAAACCCTTGGGGGTTCCCTTCACCTATAAAAGGGGACCTCTTCTTCCTTGGAAGAAACTCAAGCATTCAAGCCATTGATGAGAGGAATTCTTGAGGGAGTGAGTAGTAATGCCTAATTGTACTTAGCCATTAACATAAGCCCAAGCCTACACTTTCTCCTAGAGGGAGACTAGCCATTCTTGCAACAAGCTAACCTTGTAAGATCGACTCTAATCAAAGAAGGTCTTGCACTTGGTGTATCAATCAAAGTGGAATTATCCACTCTTCTTCTCTCTCCCATCAATAATGGTGCCGAAGGGTTTCAAGTAAGATGTGTTCTACATTGATGTTTTCTTGATTTCTTGTTGTTTTCATTTTCATCTCTAATCCAACATATATATATGTATCTAATCTCATATCCTTAACCAAACCTATCTCTCTCATTCTTAGTAATTCATCCTCTCTAGGTTCTCTTTGCTACAGGTACATCTCTCCCCGCAGTATCCTTATTGCCTACGTGCAAGAATAGGGCTTGGGAGGGAAACTTCTCATCTCTTCACTTCTCTCATATCTACATTCCTCACATACTATCCTAGATGAATAACCCACATGATGATCATTTCTATCACTTTCATTCTGTACGATCTATTAGAATTAACGTTTGGATTAGCAGCGTAAATAACACTTTCAACAACGTATAGTGTTTCTCTTCGGCCCTGAAAGGCTCAATGAAATACTTCTATCACCGGATCCCATCATACTACCTCTCATAGACTATAATTTTTCTTTTGATGTAAGCGTAGTTATCTTGCTATGAACCAAGAGGATTTGTACACACAATTAATCCCAATCACTAGACAAAATATATATATTATGGTAAGCACAAAACTACAATTCCAAAGAACAATTCGTAGCCTATTTGGTCAGCCAAGATTGAATGCCATTAACTCATCCATTAACCCTTTCATATTACCCATGATACGATATGACCATAGCCTTGATGTTTTCATCTTCGTATTGTTTTGACATTCTCTTTTGCGTTCTTTCTTTGTGTGTGTGTGAGTGCAAAAGAGAAAGAGTGAGTCTTCTTTGATTGCACTTCTTTCCAAACCCTAGTCTTCATGGCATCTATGGTTTAACTCCTTCATATAGTTTTTGTTGAGTTCTCTCACAAACTCTCAAAGCCATAAGCCCGGTGCTTTCCTGGCAAGACCGCAAATTTCTCGACAACGGGTAGAAGACCTATTTGATAAGCTACAAGGATCGACCTACTTCAGTAGGATTGACCTAAAAAGTGGCTATCATCAAATAAGGATAGTTGATCAAGACATTGTAAAGACCGCATTTCGCACCACCTTTGGTCTTTACGAATACATTTTCATGCCTTTTGGCTTGACCAATGCACCAGCCACATTCAACCGCTTGGTGGAGAAGCTGTTCAGGCCTCATCGAACCTTCACTGGAGTGTTCTTTGATGATATTATCATCTACTATAATTCATTAGACGAACACAAGCAACACCTCCAGGTAATATTTCAAGTTTTGAGAGAGGATAAACTTTATGTTAATCGAAAGAAAAGTGAATTTTTCTTGCAAGAGATTCAGTATTTAGGTCACATTATCTCTCAATATGGCATCCAAATGGATCCATCAAAGTTAGAGGTAATAAAAGGATGGCCTAAACCAAGGAATCTTCATGAACTAAGAAGCTTTATAGGTATGTGTGCATACTATAGACACTTCATAGAAAAGTTCTCACAAATTGCGGGACCACTACATGACCTAACAAAGAAAAGCGTTAGGTATACATGGTCTGCTAAGGAGAACAATGCTTTCGAAAAGCTTAAAGAAAATCTTATCTCTCAACCTGTGCTTACACTACCCGATCTCTCAAAACCATTTGAGGTCCAATGTGATGCTTGTGGTGATTGCCTTGGGGCTGTTTTGCTCCAAGAAGGGCACGCCATAGGCTATGAGAGTCGAAGGCTCGACCCTGTTGAGCAAGCTCTAGGCATATATGAAAAGGAACTCCTTGCAGTTCTTCATGCCTTAGACTCATGGAAGCACTATTTATTGGGGACTCCGTTCATTCTGCGAACGGATCACCAAAGTCTTAAGTATTTCATGATGTAGACCAAGCTCTCCAACAAACAAATGAGGTGGGCAAATTTTCTTTCGCAATTTCATTTTCATATTGCTCACATTGCTGGCAAGCATAATCAAGTAGCTGATGCACTCTCAAGACGGCCGATAGTGAATGTGGTTTCCATAGCAACTCACAATGATCTATCTTCAATGATAGATGAGTACGCTATTGATCCCGATTTTAGAGATGTGATTTCAGCCCTTGCATTAGGGAAGAAAGAAGAACCATTTAGTTTACAAGATGGTTATCTTCTCTATGGCAATAGACTATGCGGTACTAACTCACTACGTGAGAAAGTAGTGTATGAATCTCATGCTCCACCTTATGCGGGGCATAGAGGGATTCGATCTACCTTAAAGGGAATTGAAACATATTTCTATTGGCCTACCATGAAAGTGAACATACAAGAGTATGTTTCTAAATGTGTGGTATGCCAAAAGACAAAATTTGATAGAGGGAAGCAACTGGGATTGCTTCAACCTTTGCCAATCCCTAATTCACCATGGGACAGCATATCCATGGATTTTATCTTTGGATTGCCTAAGTCTATCCATGGGAATACGGGGATATGGACGATAGTAGACAGGTTCAGTAAACAAGCTCATTTTATACCTGTCAAAAAGACTATCAAAGCCCATCAAATGGCAACCCTCTTCATTTCACAAATTTTCAAGTACCATGGCTTGCCAATGTCCATAGTGTCGGATAGAGATCCTAGAATGACCAGTAATTTCTGGAAGGGTCTCTTTGAGAATTTAGGGACAAGGCTAAACTTCTCTTCGGCCTATCATCCACAAACGGATGGCCAAAGTGAAATAGCTAACCTAACAATTCTCGATCTACTAAAAGCCTATGTAATGGAAGTAGATCAAAGATCCCAATGGGAGAAGTACTTACCCTTAGTGGAGTATGCTTACAATAACACTGTACATACTTCCACGGGAAAAGCACCTTTCGAGGTAATTGAGGGAAGATCAAAAAGTCCCTTGCTACTTAAGGTACATGGGAAGATCTTCGTTGAGATGAGTATAGCCGGGACCTACAAGAATCTTTTCAAAAGATTCAGGATGCTATCTCTATCTCATAGCAAAGGCAAAAGGTTGCTGCTGACAAGCACAGAAGAGCCCAAGCCTTTAAAGAAAATGATTGGTTCTTATTAAAGTTTCCCAAGGCTCGATTAAGGCACACAACGGGCAAGAATCCTACGGGCCACCAAAAGTACTATGCTAAACTAGCAAAAAGGTACTATGGTCCCTTCCAAATTCTTAGGCCAATCAATGAGATGGCCTATCAACTCAAGTCACCCAATCATTGGCTCATACACAATGCTTTCCATGTGAGCCTATTAAAGCCTTACAAAGGAGAGCCACCTCAAGAACCTGTTAGGAAATAAGACGTAGCTAAATAGATTTTTGAGTAGAGTACTTAATGGAGAGAGATAGATTTCACACACAAGAGATTATAGAGTAGAGAGAGAGAGAGAGATTACACACGATATACGTGGTTCACCCAATGTGGGCTACGTCCACGGGAAAGCAACCACTCAATGGCTTTAGCACTTCATAAGAAGAAGTAGTTTACAAAGGGATTAAACCCTTAATAGAGCTCCCGCCTTGCTTCACTCTCACCACCTTACACTCACCTTGTTGCATCAACTTCACACTATGAAATGTGTGTATAAATGGTCTCCTTTTATAGGCCAAAAGGGTTGCCCTCTCTTATGAGAGGCAACCATGTGTAGCCGCCCTTGTGCGAATAAGTCCAAATCGGACCCTCCAATCCGCCCATGTGTGGCCGCCCTTGAGAAGACAAGTCCGCTTTTGAATTCGGCCACCGGCCACCGGCCATTGACTTCGGACCACCGGCCACCGACCATTGACTACCGGCCACGGACCAACCGACCGGTTGTTTTCCGACCACTTTCCGGCCGCCGTCTGGCCATAATATTCCGGCGAGGAAAAAAAAAAGTTGCCCCTGATTCTTGTTTGTGAAAATTTTGGTTTCCGGTGAGTGATTTTCCTTCACGCACGATGGCTTCTCCTCATAATGGGGGCCTTACAAATGTGCGCTTTTACCACAGAAAATTACAAGGGTAAATCAGGCTCCATACTTAACAATCTCCCACTTGGAGACTGATCTCCAAACCAAACCTGTGACTGCTTTCCATTCTGGCTTCTTATCCTTGAATGCCGATTGAAGATGAGCAAAAGCTCAACTTCTCCTTGTTGACCACCTTTGTAAACACGTCTGCAGGATTTTCACTTGTATGCACCTTTCCTAGCTTTAGCTGTCCCTCTTCCAAAAGAGTGCGTATGAAGTGATATCTCACCTCAATGTGCTTTGTCCTTGAATGAAAGGCTGAGTTCTTCACAAGATGGATAGCGCTTTGGCTATCACTGTACAAGACACAATTGTCTTGTTTGAATCCAAGATCTTCTAAGAATCTGTGAAGCCACAGAATTTCTTTGCTTGCCTTCGTCATTGCTACATACTCTGCTTCCGTGGTAGAAAGTGAAACCACTTTCTGCAGCTTTGAAGCCCAGCTTACTGCTGTGCCTCCAACTGTGAACACATAGCCAGTAGTGCTCCTTCGAGTATCTTTGTCACCTGCCATATCTGCATCAGCATACCCTTCTAGAAAAATATTAGTTCCTCCAAAATACAAAGCATTTGTTGTTGTCCCTTTTAGATACCTAAGTATCCACTTCACAGCTTGCCAATGCTCTTTACCTGGGTTGTCCATGAACCTACTCACAACTCCCACTGCATGTGCAATGTCTGGCCTTGTCTAGACCATAGCATACATTAGAGAACCTACCGCTACAGCATATGGAACTTTAGACATATAGACTATCTCCTCTTGTGTCTTTGGACACATATCCTTCGTTAGTTTAAAATGACCAGCCAAAGGTGTAGAAACTGGTTTTGCATTTTGCATTGCAAACCTTTCTAGTACCTTCTTGATGTAATCTTCTTGAGATAGATTTATTGTCTTCTTCGTCCTGTCCCTTGATATTTTCATACCAAGTATCCTCTTTGCAGCACCTAAATCTTTCATTGAAAAATATTTGGATAGCTCCTCTTTTAGGTCTTTGATGTCCTGCATGTTAGCACTTGCAATCAACATGTCATCAACATACAACATTAGGATGATGAATTTCCCATCTCCCAAATTCTTCGTGTAGACGCAGTGATCCGAGTTGCATCTTGTGAATCCATGATCCAACATCCATCGATCAAACTTCAAGTACCATTGTCTTAATGCTTGCTTTAAACCATACAAGCTCTTCTTTAATCTGCAAACCATTTTCTCCTTACCTTTTACTTCATACCCCTTTGGTTGAAGCATGTAGATTTCCTCCTCTAAGTCACCGTGAGGGAATGCCGTATTTACATCCATTTGCTCGAGATTTAGATCATGAGCAGCCACAAGGCTTAAGACAAGCCTAATTGAGTTCATTTTTACAACAGGAGAAAATATTTCATTGAATTCAATATCTTTCTTTTGAGAAAACCCGCCTAGACTTGTACCTTTTCTTCCCACCTTCTTGTTCCTTCAGCTTGTACACCCATTTTTTTTGAAGTGCCCGCTTACCTTTAGGGAACTCAACCAACTCCCAAGTTTGGTTGCGATGTAGTGAGTCCATCTCCACTTGCATGCTCTTCGTCCATTCTTCTTTGGATTCATGTTGCATAGCTTCTTTGTATGATTCTGGCTCTCCAGAATCTGAGATCAAGAGATGGTTGAAGGAAGGAACAAACCTTTCTGGAGGTCTAATTGCTCTTGTAGATCTTCGGGGAATAGGTTGAGGCTCCTTATTTGGTTGACGTTGTTGCACATTGTCACCGTTTGCAGTCCTTGAGTCTTCACCGTCCTCAAGCTCCATGTACTCATCACCTGTTTCTTTTGTTTGTTTTCTTTACAAGTAATCTTTGTACATATTTTGTTTGTTAAAAATTACATCCCTACTCCTTAAGATTTTACCATCTTCAGGATTCCATAGGCGATACCCAAAGTCACCTTCTCCATAGCCAATGCAGAAACACTTTTTGGACTTTGCATCTAGCTTTGATCTTAGGCTTCTATCTGTGTGCATGAAATCCTCACACCCAAACACTTTGAGAAATGCATAATTCACCGGTTTACCTGTCCATGCCTCTTCTGGAACTCCCCCATCCAATGTCGTTGAGGGTGACCGGTTGATTAAGTACACATACGTACTTACAGCTTCCGCCCAAAGCTCAAGCGGTAGGCATGCATGTAGCCGCATGCTTCGTGCTCGCTCCATGATTGTCTTGTTCATCCTTTCCAAAATCCCATTTTGTTGAGGTGTCCTTGGGGTTGTCCTTTGCCTCCGAATGCCATTGCTAGCACAAAAGCTTTCAAAAGCTTGGCTGCAATATTCACCTCCATTGTCGGATCTGAGGCATTTAACCTTGGTACCTGTTTCATTCTCCACAAAGGCTTTCCACCTTTGAAATATGGAAAATACATCGGATTTAGTCTTCATGACATAAACCCATGTTTTTCTAGTCGCATTGTCTATGAATGTTACATAGTACAATGAGCCACCAAGTGATGGTGTACTTGCAGGACCCCAAACATCAGAATGAACCAACTCAAGTTTTTTATTTTTTCTTTCATTTCCTGATTTTTGAAAATTTACCCTCTTTTGTTTACCATAAACACAATCTTCACAAAACTCTAAGTCCACTTATTTCAAACCTGGTAGAAGCTTCTTTGTTTGAAGGATTTGCATTCCTTTGGCACTCATATGCCCAAGTCGATAGTGCCACACTGTACTATCAACTTCTGTAGTTGCTGCACAAGCTGAAGGTTGCGTGCTAACAGTACACAAGTAAAGTGTACCGACCTTTTCTCCCTTGGCAACCACCAAAGATCCCTTTGAGATCTTCCACCGTTTATTTCCGAATGCAATGTTGTGACCTTCATCGTCCAATTGTCCTGTAGAGATCAAATTTTTGCGAAGAGAAGGAACATGCCAAACATCTTTAAGCTTCCATTCATTTTCGTTAGCAGTTTTGACAGAAACTGTACCTTTGCCGACAATTTCACAAGCTTCATCATCTCCCAAGTATACATACCCAAAATTACCTTTGGTGTAATCTTGGAAATGTTGGTTGTGTGGTGTCGCATGGAATGAAGCCCCGGAATCTACTATCCAGGAATTAGACACATTGTCTAATGAGAGAATTAGAGCATCTTTCTCTACTTTACCTGCCACATTGGCCTCCGATGTTGGCTTGTTGTCTTGAGACTCAGTCTCCTTCTTCTTCTTGGACCAGCAGTCCTTCTTGACGTGGCCCTTCTTCCCGCAGTTCCAACATTCAAGAACTGACTTTGTGCGTGACTTGCTCCGTCTTGAGCGATCACGACCCTTTTGGCTTTTGAACCTCTCCTTAGGCCTTCCTCTTGTTTCCACTGACAATGCAGCACTTGATGATTCTCTTGTGCTTCTCCTTCGTATTTCCTCGCTTAGGAGAACACCCACAACATCATCAAACTTAAGAGTATTTGTACCAGAGATAGAATTACTTACAGCCATCACAAGGCTGTCCCAACTATTCGGTAGAGATGATAGTATAAGGAGATCTCGCACTTCGTCATCGAAATTGATTTTCACCGATCGAAGTTGACTTATGTTTGTGTTAAAGTCATTTAGGTGTTCTGCAACTGAACCATTCTCTGCCATCTTTAGATTGAACAAGCGCTTCATAAGAAATACCTTATTGGATGCTGATGGTTTCTCGTAGAAGTCGTCAAGAGACTTCATCAAGTCCTCCGTGGTCTTCATCTCAGAAACATTGAAGGCCACCGTTGACGCCAAGCTTAACCGGATTGTTCCCAGTGCCTTTCGATCAAGGACAATCCATGCTTCATCTGCCATTGTTGCGGGCTTCTTCGCAAGACCGCCTAGTGGCAAATAGAGGTCCTTCTGGTAGAGATAGTCTTCAATCTGCATCTTCCAGTGTTGGTAGTTTTTGCCGTTGAACTTCTCAATCTTGAGCTTCCCTTCCTCTGCCATAACTCCCACTCAATTCAAGGAATCCTTTCCTTGAGATAATTTAGCTACGAGCAAACCTTGCTCTGATACCAATTGTTAGGAAATAAGACGTAGCTAAATAGATTTTTGAGCAGATTACTTAATGGAGAGAGATAGATTTCACACACAAGAGATTATAGAGTAGAGAGAGAGAGAGAGAGTACACACGATATACGTGGTTCACCCAATGTGGGCTACGTCCACGGAAAAGCAACCACTCAATGGCTTTAGCACTTCATAAGAAGAAGTAGTTTACAAAGGGATTAAACCCTTAATAGAGCTCCTGCCTTGCTTCAC
This sequence comes from Adiantum capillus-veneris, assembly GCF_014529385.1. Classification (NCBI taxonomy): domain Eukaryota; kingdom Viridiplantae; phylum Streptophyta; class Polypodiopsida; order Polypodiales; family Pteridaceae; genus Adiantum; species Adiantum capillus-veneris. The sequence continues at coordinate 53,463,963 of NC_140956.1, forward strand.
TCTCACCAGCTCACACTCACCTTGTTGCATCAACTTCACACTATGAAATGTGTGTAGAAATGGCCTCCTTTTATAGGCCAAAAGGGCTGCCCTCTCTTATGAGAGGCAGCCATGTGTAGCCGCCCTTGTGCGAATAAGTCCAAATCGGACCCTCCAATCCGCCCATGTGTGGCCGCCCTTGAGAAGACAAGTCCGCTTTTGAATTCGGCCACCGGCCACCGGCCATTGACTTCGGACCACCGGCCACCGACCATTGACTACCGGCCACCGGCCAACTGACCGGTTGTTTTCCGACCACTTTTCAGCCGCCGTCCGGCCATAATATTCCGACGAAAAGGAATATTCTGACGAGGGAAAAAAAAGTATTAGGGGCCTCCGCCCCCGAGGCCGCTAAATTTTCCCTTGATTCTTGTCCGTGAAAATTTTGGTTTCCGGTGAGTGATTTTCCTTCACGCACGATGGCTTCTCCTCATAATGGGGGCCTTACAAATGTGCGCTTTTACCACAGAAAATTAAAAGGGTAAATCAGGCTCCATACTTAACAGAACCAACTATTGAAGACCCATCGGAGATCGAGGACCAAGAGGAGGTGCTGCAGCCCGAGTCCATTCTCCGACATGAAGACAAGGTATTAAGAGGCGGTAAGACTATCCGACGATATCTTATTAAGTTTAAGAATTATCCTTTTGAAGATGCTAGATGGATGCAAGGCATACAATTAAAGGATAACCTAAACCTTGTCAATGCTTACAATGCTTCCCAAGAGTAAGCAAATGTACAAAATGTTAAAAATGAACAAAGTTTTTGTGTTATAAGGCTCTCTTTTTCTTTATTGTTCACAAAAATGAAGTAGTATGCATGCTTAGATCAAGTTTGCGGAGACGAAGTCTCCCAAACACCAAGTAGAGCTTGTCACTCTACTATGGAAGATTGATAGGACTAATGTGCAGACATGCTTGCGGCAGCCTCAGGCTCTCAAGCGCCAAATGGACTAGTTCATCCATTGTGGAATGATGTCGTAGGGAAATATAGGGATCCTCTACCCGCTAAGAAAAGGACTCATGAATATGCTTTATCTTCTCTACACCATAGTGGAGGACGACTATGATTTCAAGAGAGAGGTAATGTCATAATAATCAATATCTAATTCTCCTAAATGATTTTCTCATATTAAACTGATCATTCAATGTGGGGAAGTGCCAGGGGAGAAAAAGCTAGAATATTGGTTAAGCTAGCAGACCGGCCACAGTAGGGATCCAAAGGAGGGAAAATAGGGATCCAAATAGGGGGGGGCATCTGCAAAAGAGCCATGTGCAACAATGGGCTAAAATGACCCTAAGGTTCAGCCCATTAAGACTTCCAAAATGCTAAGGTTCCAAAATTCAAAGGTTGTGTCCAAAGGTCAACCCTAGGGGAAATTGGATGCTTTGTGTGTAACTAAAAAGTCTTTGCATATCCCTACATGGGAGGGGTCAAGCCCTTATTCTAGGGGATGAGAGAGAAAGTCACACACACACACACACACACACACACACACACACACACACACACACACACACACACAGAGGCTCCCTTTACACAAAGGGAATTAGGGACACATGTCAGCTCCCTAGCCTAGATGCCCACAAGGTGTGCCCAATTCCTATTGGATGGCCTTGGAGGTGGACCAATGAGAATTAGGCTAGAGTAAATCTAGTTTAATTAATTTAAAAACACTTAATAAAAGAACCAATGAGAATTAAGTCTCCTAGAAGACTATTGGACAGTCTCCCAAGGGGTCCAATGAGCATTCAGGAGCCCAATGGCTTGCCTGATTCCTATTGTCCAGGAGGCAAAGGGGTCCAATGAGAGTTTAGTTTAATTATTAAATTACCTAAAGCTCTCACAAAAGGGGAAAGGGGGACACATGTCAGAAGGCTATCACTTATGCTGCTTAATAGCCATTGGCTTGACTTGGGGAGGTCCAATGGGGAGCCTGCAAGAGAAAATAGCAAGAGGGCTCGCCCAAGAGAGAGAGGGGGGAATGATTTTTGCAAGGCATTATCACACACACACTCACACAATCTCATGTGTGAATAAAGATAAGACTATCTCTTCCCAATCTTTAATGGAGAGCTCATCACCTACTCCAAGCTTGTGAGATAGAAGCCTACATCAACACACTCTTGGCATGTGGATGCAAATCCAACCAAGATCCAAGCTTCAATGCATGCTCATCTCCTCTACCAAGCTAATTACTAAGCTAAAGCTATGCTAATATGAGTGATTATGTGAGGAGATGTACATCTTTCTCGTAAGATACTCCTTCTTCCTCTCAATCTACTCTCATACCCTGCTAGCTCTCACCATCTTCGAAGGTGTGTGAGGTCTTGGGTTTGAGAACGGGGGTAATTAAAGTTGTGTTTGCTAAGTGTTTTGCTTAGTGCATGAAGCTTTCATCTTCATTGCACTAACTAGTCTTGAAGGAACAGAAAGAATTGTATTGTACAATGTCTCTCTTGATGGGAGAAACCATAATACAAAGCCTTTTGGAGGGGGGGACCGGCTCCATGCAAATCCGGTCCTTAATTGTTGTCAATAGCTTAATTTCTCTCTCTTTTGAAAGTATTGTTGATGCTATCTAACTAGGTGTTATGCTTTTTGTTGCTCTCTCCACCCAAGCACTCTTGTAATTCTCATTAGGAATCAGCTATTCTAATGAAATGCCCACTATGTTCATGCTAATTTCTACTACACATAAGTTTTTAGGCCATTAAATGTTACAGTCTCCACTGGAGTCTGGGCCCCGAAGTGAGGAGTGTTGACTGGGGTGACTCCTGGAGGAGTAGGTAGTGGTGTGTAGCCAGGAACAGTCGATAGCCGTGCAAAACCTGGCATAGATGGTGATGCCGTGGCTAGTGTGGCGGCGGGCTAAGAAGGGGAAGGTAAAGAGCCTCGTTGAACACGAGGCGATGTCGAGGCATCAGTGGAGGAATCCCCACAATAACCGTCGCTACCACCACTAGAGCGTCGGTGCCTAGACGAGTGTGAAGATCGTCTCGTCGACACCGAAGCTTTGGAGCGCGCCGAATGCTCCAAAACAGAGGGAGGTGCTGAAGGAGTAGAACTATGTGATGGTGCTCCAGAGAGATGACGATCCTCGTACCACCTCCTCTGTTTGGGTGAAAAAGAAGAAAGAAACTCATCATCATCCATACCTGCATTAAACACACGAACATTTAACCTTAATATTGAATGGAGAAGAGAGAGTAGAGAGAGAGAGTAGAGAGAGAGAGAGAGAGAGAGAGAGAGAGAGAGGACTCATAAAGGGGGAGGGATTCCTGTGTAGGGAGATTCCTGTGAAGTGCTTGTGAATTTGTCTCCCGTGTGCATTCTACGTATCTTGTAAAAACATTACGTTCTGAGTGCGATGGAGACTGAGGCTGCAATCGCAAAGGAGGTGATCCGTCTTTGCTCATAGATGTTGCTCGTCCCTCCAATAGATCTAGTTGATCGGATGAAAGAGACGCTAAGAAGTGCCAAAATACGCACACTATAAAGATTGCAAGCGGAAGGAGTCCCCTCTTCCCTAGAGCTACCTTATTTCTCTTTCTATAAACCCTCAATGCATCGTCGCTCTGGTCACTCTGGCAAAAAATTGTCCTTTAATGTCCTGACTGTTGACCTAGAACAAAATAGTTCTTCAGACATTGAACCGGGGTGGGAAGACTGGAAAGCTGCGGCGTAGCTTTATTACTAGCCACAAAGTGGCTTATCTGATAAAGATGATAGAGATCTTTACACTCTAGCTTGTTGCCACAAAAATCGCAACAAACTAATTGATAACGCAGGTAAACCTCCATCCACAAAACCCAAAGGTGTAAGCATAGAATCCATCGACTACCAATGGACTGATTACCAACTTGAGCCAATATGGGATATGACCAATGCAGAACATAGAGTTGGAATTAAAGATTACGGTCCTGCATTTATCCATGGTGAGTAGGATCAGTTTGATTCTTTCTATGATGAAAGAATTTACAATGGTCTTCAAGCAAAAATCATTCCTGACAACCTTCCATCATGATGAAAGAATTTACAATGGTCTTCAAGCAGAAATCATTCCTGACAACCTTCCATCTCCTCCAATAGAAATTGGCAGTCCTTTTTCTCAGGAAGAGTCATAAATAGATGATTCATTAGCTGACATCCCTCTAGTGCCATTACACATGGAAAAAGATGAACCTATGAATGAAGCCTCTACAAGTGTAGCCCAAGCTTCTAAGAATCCCCAATTTGTGCAAGGTATAAAAAAGGTAGGTGACATTACCTTTTACAACATTGATAATTTAGAACAAGAGGACATCATTCTTGTTCTAGAATACATGCATAATTGGATCTATCAACAAATGTTCTTTGGGCGAATGCGACAACAAACTGTAGTAGAAGCTGTAGTTAATGGTTTTACAGGTATCCTAAAAGGTGGTGGGAAATGTTACCTCCAAAGATCAAAAACTCTATCTTATGACCTGCGGGTAATGTGTCGCCTCTCTTACTACTGATAGAGTTCATCTACAAAGAATTCATTGGACATCAAGAAGATCAAGCAGTGCTGGCCTTACAAGCCTTTCAAGAGGCTAAGATCCGTAATTTCTCCTCTATATAGGATTTTTGTATTTATTGCAAAAATCTGATATACAAAGCAAGAAAATACAATTCTGGGGAAATCAAAGCAGAATTTGTGCACAATCTACCAAAAGCTATTACAAAGCTCCTTGTTGAGAAGCTGGATAACCAAAATTTAAATCTCTAAACATCAAATCTTGGAGATATAATCCAAGCTCTACAGGTGGTCATACAGGAACTCTGTATTCAGAAGCAGGCACAAAAAGAATTGAAGGATTCCAAACCTTCAAAGAAATTCTGCAAAAAGAATCGCTACTCCAGAGATTTTGGATACGTAGACAAAAAGACAAAATGTTCCTGCAAGCATTCAAAGAAGGGAAAGAAGGAGAAAGATTATAGAAAGAAACCCAAGCACAAGTTTTTTAGAAAACGTAAGTCCACATCTTCAAAGAATGACAATAAATGTTTTATTTGCGGTAAACAAGGTCATTGGGCTTCAGAATGTCCAAAGAAGAAAAAAACAGTGGCATTCAAGAATATAATTCTTGAAGATGGATATAGCTACTTTGAGATATCCTCCTCTGATATCTCTGATTTTGAGTTTAGTATTGCTCAATTTGAAAGCAAAATGCCTTCAACAGAAGAAAGCATCTACGACTCCGACTCAAGCTTTCAAGATTGTCCTATTGCAATGAATGTCGTGAGCCTAGAAGACTTCATGCCTATTCTCTTCAACCCTCAACAATGGAAAAGGTTTTCCAAAGGAAAACAATAGTTCAGATCAGATGACTATGCTTCAAGCAATTCAGATTCTTCTTTTGAATCTGAAAAACCAGGTAAGAAGACCTCTTCTCAACACACTTCTAAAGAAGCATCTACTTATCAGAAGCAACTCAAAAATGCTCTATGTGAAGCTGACAAACCTAAAGCACCAGCTTTAGAACGAATGGTCGTTTTAGCTTTAGCCACTAAAATGAAACTAAAGCAAATCAAAGCAAGTCAGCCTCTCTTTGATCGCAACTTCATCAACAATCTAGTCTCATGCAAAATTAAAGCTCAACCTCTCCAAGAATTTCCACCAAGAAGAACACCCTCCAATTCTTCAAATTCTGATGAAGAAACTTTTGTGTAATGGAATTGGCCTATTTAACTTGAGAGTAGCGAAAATTAATGAGAATACTTTTGAGAAATGACTTTGTGAGCATAACGGGTGAACATAATTGAAGATAGCAACATAATCATAGCAATTAGTTAACTTGGCATGAACAATACTTTTGCAAGAGAGAGAATTTAGAGAACATGACAACAGTTGAGGACCGGATTTATGTGGAGCCGGTCCCCCCTCCAATAGGCATTTGTATTATGATTTCTCCCATTAAGAGAGACTTGTTACAATACAATCTTTGTGTTCCTTGTGACCTAGGTGATGCAATGAAGATGGAAAGCTTCATGCATCACAAACATAACATAAACTTGAAGAAAGCTTTAACTATCCCAAGCCTCAGTCCCAAGACCTCAAACACCTTCGAAGGTGGAGAGAGCTAGCAAGGAATGAGGGTAGGGAAGAGGAAGAAGAAACATTTTGTAGGAGAAATAATTAGTTCCTCACTTATCATAACTCTTGTTGCTAGCATACATAATAGCATAGTAATGAAGAAGAAGGAGATGGCAAGCTTAGGCATTAAAGCATGGATCTTGGTTGGATTTGCACTCCATAGCCAAGAGTGTTGGTGTAGGCTCTCAACCTCCACTTACTTGGAGAAGGAGAGGGAGCTCTTGCACTTTGCATAGTACACAATGAGAGTGCTTGTGAGTGTGTGTGGGTGAGTATACCCCCTAAGCAACCCCCCTCCTTGCTAGGTCGACCCCCTCTTCTAGCTCATCATTGAATCTCATTGGCTCTTGCCAAGCCTAGCCAATCACAAGCTGGGGCCATTTCTAGCAATAGGTGTAGTCTTGGGACAAGTGTCCCCCTTTCCCTTTTGAGAGAGAGGACTTAATAAATGCAAAAACAATTAGATAATTCAAGTAATTTATCATTAGACCCCTTTGAAGCCTAGCCAATAGGATTCAAGCATCTCATGAAGGTAACATGGGTAGGAGCCAGACATGTGTCCCTGCTGCCTCTTCAAGCTTGGGCCTTCCTTGTGAGTGTGAGTGTGTGTTCTCTCTCTAGCCCCTAGGAAAAGGACTCGTCCCCCCTCTTGTAGGGATACTTTTGACTTTTGGTGCTCAAGCACCTTAGTCATCAAGGATGACAAGCACCTCAAGCACGACAAGCACGACAAGCACCTCGAGCTTGGGCCAGGTTCCCGCCTCAAGCTCAGCCCTAGCTTTCCTAAGGTCAAAGGACTTTTACACACATTATTGGAGGTCTTCAATGAAGCCAACCGTAAGGTCTTATGCTCCATTGGTTAGCCTTGCTCTGTGATAGACCATCTCTCATTTGGGCCCCTTTACCATTGGCCCCGTGTTGAGATAGATCTATAAGCACATATCTATATCTTAACACATGTTCCTGTTTATTCTCCCACATTAAGTGATCAATTTAATATGAGAAAATCATTTGGGTTGGTTAGATATTACATTTTATGACATTACCTCTCTCTTGAAATCATAGTCGTCCTTGACTATGAGGTAGAAGAGATAAATCCTTAGTCATTAGTCAATCTTACTTAGCGGGTAGAGGATCTCTTTTTACCCTACGACATCTTTCCAAGATGGATGACTAATCTATTTGGTGCTTGGGAGACATAGCTACTGCAAGCATGTTTGCTCTTTAGTCCATTTCATTGTCCCAAAGTAGAGTGACAAATTCTACTTGGTGTTTGAGAGACGTCGTCATCACAAACATGATTCTAAGCATGCATACTAGTTAAATTTGTGCACAATTAAAAAGAGGACTAATCTTATAAGACAAAAAAAAAAAGTACATTTGCTTACTCTAATGTAGCATTGTAAGCATTGACAAGGTTCATACTATCCTTAAGCTGTATTCCTTGCATCCATCTAGCATCTTCAAAAGGATAATTTTTGAACTTAATAAGATACCATCGGATAATCTTACCATGTCGTAGTACCTTGTCTTCATGCCGAAGGACAGCTTTGGGTTGTAGCACCTCTTCTTGGTCTTCAACTTCGGGAGGGTCTTCAATAATTGGTTCAGTTGGTGGCTCTCCTTTGTGGGCTTAAGTAGGCTTACATGAAAGGCATTGTGTATGAGCCAATGGTTGGGAAACTTGAGTTGATAAGCCGTCTCATTGATGGGCTTCAAGATTTGGAAAGGACCATAGTATCTTTTTGTTGGTTTAGCATAATACTTTTGATGGCCCGTAGGATTTTTGCCAGTTGTTTGCCTTAATCGAGCCTTAGGAAACCTGAGTAAGACCCAATCATTTTCTTTGAACATTAAGGCTCTTCTGTGCTTATCAGCAGCAGCTTTTTGCCTTTGTTGAGAGATGGATATAGCCTCCCTAATCTTTTGAAAAGATTCTTGTAGGTCACGGCTATACTCATCGGCAGCGAAGATCTTCCCATGTACTTTGAGTAGCAAGGGACTTTTAGGTCTTCCCTCAATGATCTCAAAAGGTGCTTTTCCCATAGAAGTATGTACAGTATTATTGTAGGCATACTCTACAAGAGGTAAGTACTTTTTCCATTGTGAGCGTTGATCTACTTCGGTAACATAAGTCTTGAGTAGATCGAGTATCGTAAGATTGGCTATCTCACTTTGGCCATCCGTTTGTGGGTGATAGGCTGAAGAGAAATTCAATCTTGTTCCTAGATTTTGAAAGAGTCCTTTCCAAAAATTATTGGTCATTCTAGGATCTCTATCTGACACGATGGATGTGGGTAGTCCATGGTGCTTGAAAATCTGAGATATGAAGAGAGTTGCCATTTGATGTGCCTTAATAGTCTTTTTGACAGGAATAAAATGTGCTTGCTTGCTAAAACTGTCGACTATTGTCCATATTCCTGTATTCCCATGGATGGACTTGGGTAATCCAAAGATGAAATCCATGGATATACTCTCCCATGGTGAATTTGGAATAGGCAATGGCTGGAGTAATCCAGGTTGCTTCCCTCTATCATACTTGGTCTTTTGGCATACTACACATTTTGATACATACTCTTGTATGTCCATTTTCATGGTAGGCCAATAGAAGTACGTCTCTACTCCTCGGAGAGTAGGTTGAATACCTCTATGCCCTGCATATGGAGGAGCATGGGATTCATACATAACTTTCTCACGAAGGGAATGGGTAACACATAACCTATTGCCGTGGAGAAGATAACCATCCTGCAAGGTGAATGGTTCCTCTTTCTTCCCCAAAGCAAGGGCTGACATTATGTCTCTAAAGTCAAGGTCAGTAGCATACTCATCTATCATAGAGGATATATCATTGTGAGTAGCTATAGACACCGCATTAACTTTTGGTCGTCGTGAAAGTGCATCGGCAACTTGATTGTGCTTACCAGCTATGTGAGCAATATGGAAATTAAATAGCGAAAGAAAATTTGCCCACCTCATTTGTTTGTCGGAAAGCTTGGTTTGCGTCATGAAATACTTGAGACTTTGGTGGTCGGTTCGTAGGATAAATGGAGTCCCCAATAGGTAGTGCTTCCATGTGTCTAGGGCATGTAGAACAGCTAAAAGCTCTTTCTCATAAATGCCCAAGAATCGTTCATCAATATTGAGCCTTCGGCTCTCATATGCTATGGCATGCCCTTCTTGAAGCAAAACCGCTCCAAGGCAATCACCACAAGCATCACATTGGACCTCAAATGGCTTTGAGAGATCCGGAAGAACGAGGACTGGTTGGGAAGTAAGCTTCTCTTTGAGCTTTTCAAAAGCATTTTTCTCCTTAGCAGTCCATACAAACTTAACGTTCTTCTTAGTTAAGTCGTGTAGTGGTCCTGCTACTTGAGAGAATTTTGCTATGAAGCGTCTATAGTATGCACACATACCAACAAAGCTTCTTAGCTCATGTAGATTTCTTGGGTTAGGCCATGCTTTTATTACCTCTAACTTTGATGGATCCATTTGGATACCATCTTTAGAGATAATATGACCTAGGTATTGAATCTCTTGAAGGAAGAATTCCCTTTTCTTTTGGTTGAGATAAAGCTCGTTCTCCCTTAATGCTTGAAAAATCACTTGGAGATGTTGCTTATGTTCCTCCAAAGACTTGGAGTAGATGTTGATATCATCAAAGAACACTCTAGTGAATTTGCGGTATGGTCTAAAAATTTTCTCCATCAAACGATTGAACGTAGCTGGTGCATTAGTCAAGCCAAAAGGCATGACTAGATATTCATAAAGACCAAACGTTGTGCGAAACGCGGTCTTTAAGATATCTTCATCCACTATCCTTATTTGATGATAGCCACTCTTAAGGTCAATCCTACTGAAGTAGGTCGAGCCTTGTAGCTGATCAAATAGATCTTCTACCCGAGGTACGGGAAATCTGTTTTTGATAGTGATATGGTTTAGGGCTCGATAGTCCACACACATACGGTATATACCATCTTTCTTTTGCACCAAAAGGTCTGGAGAACAAAAGCGAGAGGAAATAGGCCTCACCATCCCTTTGTCTACCAGCTCTTGTACTTGCCTCATGATCTCCTCTTGTTGAGCTTGTGAGACTCGATAAGGAGGCTTGTTAGGTGGTGAGCTTCCAGGAAGGAGCTCAATACGATGGTCATCATTCCCTCGTTTTGGAGGTAAGTCCATAGGGATATCATCGATAAACACATCTTGGAATCCTTTTAGAAAATTAGACAAGTCTAACTCTTCTTGATTCCTTCCATTTACATTTGATGAAACATTAGTATCTTTTAGAGACTCTTTGACAAAAATCATGTACGCAGAAACTGAGCTCTTCATTGACTTATCAAAAGCAAGAGGATTTACAAGTGGAATAGTGCGACCACGCTCACTAGCATCTATTTGCATGTTCTTTCCCCTGTAGGTGAAGTAGGTTCTCCTTTCAGGGAACTTCATGTTGGCAGCCATGCGATCAAACCATGGTGCCCCTAGGATAACATCCTCATGTTGGAGAGGAGAGATGAAGAAGTCTTCCTTGTCGACATAGCTTTGGACATGAAGCCTCAACTTCACAATCAAGGGAGTAACGGAGGCTTGTTGTCCCTTGAAAGCTGCATCATCCACTACTATATCTCCCATAATCTTAGTTTCCACTCCTCTTAGCCTTTGAAAATCGGCTTTTAAGTATCTACACCCACACCCACGGCTCGAAATGGTTAATTATAGAGAGTAGAGGAGTAGGTCTAACATAGCAGAGTTGCCAAGGGCTAGCTCCTTTCGGACTTCTTATGGCTCAATAATGGTAAAGCCGTAGGCAAGTCTAAAAAGACTCCATTATTAAGTCCAAAGCTCCCGAGGTGTGCACCATCCCCCACATAGTGGGCTCAACAAAACCGATATTAGATCCCACTTCCACTTACCCTAATATAATTAACAACATCAACCATTTATAGGCTACTTAAGGACCTCTCTTCTTAAGCAAGAAAAGAGAAACCAAATGCTCTTATACCAATGTAATGGAATTGGCCTATTTAACTTGAGAGTAGCGGAAATTAATGAGAATACTTTTGAGAAATGACTGCGAGCATAACGGGTGAACATAATTGAAGATAGCAACATAATCATAGCAATTAGTTAACTTGGCATGAACAATACTTTTGCAAGAGAGAGAATTTAGAGAACATGACAACAATTGAGGACCGGATTTATGTGGAGCCGGTCCCCCCTCCAATAGGCATTTGTATTATGATTTATCCCATTAAGAGAGACTTGTTACAATACAATCTTTGTGTTCCTTGTGACCTAGGTGATGCAATGAAGATGGAAAGCTTCATGCATCACAAACATAACATAAACTTGAAGAAAGCTTTAACTATCCCAAGCCTCAGTCCCAAGACCTCAAACACCTTCGAAGGTGGAGAGAGCTAGCAGGGAATGAGGGTGGGAAAGAGGAAGAAGAAACATTTCGTAGGAGAAAGAATTAGTTCCTCACTTATCATAACTCTTGTTGCTAGCATACATAATAGCATAGTAATGAAGAAGAAGGAGATGGCAAGCTTAGGCATTGAAGCATGGATCTTGGTTGGATTTGTACTCCATAGCCAAGAGTGTTGGTGTAGGCTCTCAACCTCTACTTACTTGGAGAAGGAGAGGGAGATCTTGCACTTTGCATAGTACACAATGAGAGTGCTTGTGAGTGTGTGTGGGTGAGTATACCCCCTAAGCAACCCCCCTACTTGTTGGGGTATAAAGCCCAATGTGGTCGCCCAGGTAAGTGGGCGGGCCGCCAGGTATGTACACATATTCTTTTGTAAAAACCTAATAAGAACTCACTATGCTGTACACATTACAGTAGAGCGAGTTCACCATATCGTCGTGCTCTTCTTCTCACACTCTCTCTCGCGTCGCACTTTCGCTCGTACTCCTTCAACCGGTATCAGAGCTCAGATCGAGGCTCGGGGCAGCACTGTAGGAGGCTAGAGTCACCAACTCAGATTGAAGTGAAATTTGACAGGCGAAGACACGGCCCCAAATCCTGTGGGTGAGGCCGAAGGGCTCGGTGTTCTCAGAATTTCATTCTGAGGTCATCTCGGTCACCGTTTGGCTTCGACAAAGTTCTGCGCAGGCCATTTTCGACTACGTGGTCTCGGCGGGTGCAGATCCGACTCTGCAAATTTGGGGTTTTCGGCCTACTACTGCAGGTGCTGAGGATATCGACACTCCGAGAGTGTTGATTTGTGGCTGTCTACACATCGAAGGACTGCTCACAGTTCTTGCAGGCGTGTCACATACGACACGGGCGCATCTACACACAGACTGTAGGCAACATCCACTAGTTCATCAGGTAGCTTGTGTTTGCTGCTTGATATTCCAGATTTCATCCTGACATTGCAGGTACTTCCACATGGGATGTATTGTTAGAGATGATGTATGTCTTTTGAGGGTTTGCTGGCTGTGAGTCACGCAGCAAACAACCGCCGCAGCGGTTACAGCATACAGTGGGAAATTTGTGGATGTATGACTTTGTGGGAAGTCTATGTACTGTCAGATTTACTGCAGCCTTTGTTGAGGGTCGAGTGAGGTTTTATTGAGCTGGGGGATTCTCGAATGTTGAGATACTTTCTGTGATACAGGTCTTGGAGTGATCCCTCGAGCACCCTTAGATAGGTAGCTAGGATGTATTGACTGTGAGTTATACAGTTGGGATTGCATCTTTTCTTTACTGCCGTTGAGGCATTGTCACAGTCTATGCTTATAGGACAGTGACAGGACAGTGAGAGACAGTACAGGTGCAGGACAGGTTTACCTGCAGCTTACAGTGTCAGAGAGACAGTGTTTTTTGAGCTGTTTTTTAGTCTGTTTTTAGTACACCAGAGCCATTTTACAAAGGAGACTCTGCCAAAATTTCTGCAGAATTTGAAGCTTTCTTGGTTCATTTGATAGGTTGATATTGGTTCAGAGGTCAGTTTACAGCGAAAACTCTGCCGAATTTTTCCCAGAAAAGTAAACTACTGTGAAGCGTAGCTACGGCTGGATCACAGGACACTGCTCTTTACAATATCAAGAAGCTGGATGGAACCAATTTCCCATTGTGGAAGAAGTAGATTTGGTACGTGTTGGTACAAAAGAAGCAGATAAAACCTATAATGCTCAAGGGGATAAAACCAGAAGATATGGACGAAGATGAATGGAGAGAAATGGATGAATTGGCACTTTCTACCATTATGCTCACTTTGGCAGAAAGCGTTTACTTCAATGTAGCATACGAGATGTCGGCTTATCAAGCATGGTTAAAGCTGAGTGATCTTTATGAGAAGCAGAGTGCAGCTTCACAGGTATACTGGCTTAAGAAGCTTGTTGACTTGAAGATGAAAGAAGGGACACCTATGTCCAATCATCTGAATGAATTCAACACAATCTATAGTCAGTTGTCAGCTCAAGGTGTCAAGTTTGATGAACCTATTAGAGATGTGTTCCTGTTGATCACATTGCCGGAAAGTTGGGACACTTTTCGCACAGCTTTGAGTAATTCTGCACCTCCAGATGGTTTGAACATAGCAGGTGTAGAAGGAAGTTTGCCTACTGAAGAAACCAATAGAAAGATATTGGACAAAGGCAAAGGAACAGCCTTAGTTGTCAGGGGAAGGACCAAAGAAAAGTACAAAGGTGGAAAGAGGAATCAGTCTTGTAGCAAGTCCCGCAGTGCTAAAAACAAGAGTGACATAGAATGCTACCATTGTGGCAAGAAGGGTCACATGAAAAGAGACTGCAGACAATGGAAAGCAGAAAAAGGCATAGAGAAAGCTGGAGACCATGGTGAGAAGAACAAGTCCTCGGTGAAGATTCAAGAAATAAATGTGACAAACATTGTTGGAGAGGATGACAGTCTAGTGTCAGGAGACATCTACTTCTTGAAGAATACAATGGACTCAGCTCTTCTTACAGCATCTGATGGAAATGAACTGAGTGACTGGATTATAGACTCAGGGGCATCACTTCATGTGTCTCCAAACAAGGAGTGGTTTACCTCTTATGTGACCACTAAAGATCATGTTCGGCTAGGCAATGGGCAGACATGTGAGATCTTAGGTGTTGGAGATGTTCAATTGAAGTTTCAGAATGGCTCTTCTTTCACGCTGAAGAATGTGAGACATGTTCCCGCAATTACAAAGAGCTTGATCAGCACAGGTTTACTTGATGATGCTGGCTACGTCACCACTTTTGGACAGAACATGTGGAAGATATCCAAGGGTTCTATGACAGTAGCACATGGAGTAAAGTCTGGAGGACTTTACATGATTTATGTATCAAATGTCTCTAAAAATGTAATCAATGTAACCGAGCAGCCGAACGTTTCTTTGCTGAACGTTTCTTTGTGGCATAGCCGGTTAGGACATATGTCCAAGAAGGGAATGGAAATATTGTCTCGTTCTGGTTATTTTCCTGGCTTTTCATTTAGTGATTTTGAATTCTGTGAACATTGTCTATATGGTAAGCAAACACAGCAGCCACATAAGCATAGAAGCAGTAGAAGAGATACATAGTTGGCACTTGTTCATAGTGATTTGTGTGGACCTATGCCTAACCTATCTCTAGGGGGAGCTTCTTACTTTATGAAATTTATAGATGATTACTCGAGGAAAGTATGGGTTTACTTTCTCAAGCACAAGGATGAAGCGTTTAGTGTTTTCAAAACGTTTGTGACACTTGTGGAGAATCAGAGTGGTAAGAAGCTTAAATGCTTACGCACTGACAATGGTGGAGAGTATGTTTCAAAGGCCTTTCAGGACTTTTGTGAGTCAAAAGGTATAAAACGTGAACTTACTGCTCCTTACAATCCTCCTCAAAATGGTGTTGCTGAGAGGATGAATAGGACCATACAAGAGAAGGTCAGAAGTATGTTGTCTAATGCACAACTGCCAAATGGGTTTTGGGTTGAAGCTGTATCAACAGCTGTTCATCTTGTAAATAGATCTGCTAGCAAGGTTTTGCAGAAGGATTCAGTGCCAGAGATGGTATGGTCAGGCAAAATTCCCTCATACAAGCATCTCAGAGTCTTTGGCTGTGAGGCATATACTCACGTTCCAAAGGAATTTAGGAAAAAACTTGAGCCAAAGAGTAGAAAGTGCATCTTTCTAGGCTATGGTAATTCTGGTGAGATGGGGTACAAACTTTGGGATCCCGAATCCAGAAAGGTTGTCCACAGCAATGATGTTCACTTTAATGAATCCAAATATTATTCTAAACCAGAGAGGGTTGAGGAGATTAGAAGAGTTGTCTTCCAAGAAGATGGACCTGCACGTGCAAGACAAAATGTCAGGGCTCAAGAGGAGCAAGGACAGGATAGAGTGGAACCACAGGTTGTGGCTGAGTCTGAGCCACCTATTGTGCATAGATCTGGATGTGTCACGCGACCTCCTGATAGGTTTGTTCCATCTATGAACTATGTCATGTTGACTGATTGCAATGAGCCTTCATGTTACAAGGAAGGAGCGCAAATGAAGGACTCCGGGAATTGGCAATTGGCCATGCAGGCAGAGATGACAGCTCTGCATAAAAACCAGACATGGAAGCTAGTTAAATTAACATGCGGCAAAAAAGGCTTTACCCTGTAAATGGGTTTACAGGTATAAGATCACCGCTCATGATAGTCACCAAAGTACAAAGCAAGGCTTGTTGCCAAGGGCTTTAAGCAAGAACAAGGCATTGACTTTGATGAAGTCTTCTCTCCGGTGGTCAAGATGATTACATTGAGATGATTTCTTGCATTGGTTGCCATATTAGATTTGGTGTGGCACCAAATGGATGTCAAGACAGCGTTCTTGCATGGTGATTTAGATGTGGAAATTTACATACAGTAGCCAGAAGGGTTTGTTGAAAAAGGCAAGGAAGATTGGGTATGACAGTTGTTAAAGAGTCTTTATGGCTTAAAACAATCACCGAGGGCATGGTACCATAAATTCTACAAGTTTATGCTGAGGGCGAGCTTTTTGAAATGGGGCCTCTAAACCCAAACCAATGGGCCTACCCTCACAAAATGTTCGTAAAGAGGTACGCACACTACTTGGGGCACCACCTTCTTTTGGGAGTGGAGAAGGAAACCAATCAAAATGACACTTGCACTCACCCACTCAAGCAACACACTTTGAAAACCCCCTTACTCTATATACACTTTGGACACTTGAACACCATCAACGATTATGCAACCCAATGCCGTGCATCAAAAAGAAATATGCAATTTGTGGAATAGCATTCACCTTCTCCCCATAAGAATACCCATAATACATCCAAACTCTTCCTCTCTCAAGCACTCATCAAAAAAATCATGCTCACAAGACTTGCCTCTCAAACACACAAGAGAATCACTTACATCAAACTAACACACTTTGCATAGAGAGCTCATCTCCATCTATGCAATGCCGTGACACAAATAAAATCACCATGAGAGGTAGCCACATGCATATGTAATGAAGCAAAAGAGAGTTGGAGTGAGAAATTTCTTTAGACCAGTTGAATAAGTGTGGAGAAACAAACCAATGGTAAATTGAGAATAGAACACTTACTTGATTTCTCGCACACCTTTTAAGGGGAGAACCGACGCTTGCTAACCATCACGAATTGCGACACTTGAAAGTTTTGAAGATGATTTCATGATCATTAACATAACCATGAGAGAGATCATGATGTATTTACAAGTTATTGAGGTGCTACAAATGATTTATTGGGTTGATGGAGTAAGAGATTGTAGAATGGAAAGAGTGGAGAATAGAGTTGCACTTCCTTCAAAGAGGAAGGTTAGGAGGGAGGATGTGAAAGAGGGAGAGTTGGGGTTTTCTCTACTATTGATCAAGAAACAACATGAAGTTGAAAATATAGGTGTGTGTGTGTGTCCTTGAGTCTCTCCAAGGGGGGCTATTTATAGTTGTGTAGGAGTGGGATTATGCTACACTTAATTAGAGTAAGTGATTAGACCTAATTAAGTGTCCTTTGACCACTCATTGAATATTGGACATAAAAGGGACTATTTATTCACCAAAAATATCATTTTAGACCGTGAAAGCTCCATAGGGGTGCCTAATGTAGGTGGGCCCCACCATGAGGCCCTACGGGTGGCTCCTGCGGGGTATCTCAACTTGTCTGTCTTGGCATTTAGAAAGCATCTTTAGGTTGGTCCCATCACATGTAAGTGACCTTGAACACTCATTGCTCTTCTAGAAGATGAGTAGGGGAAAAATAAGATCTCACTCTCTTGATTTACTTGATTTACAGTTCCCTTTTGCTGCGAATCTGACAGATTTACACTGTTTTGACCATAACTGTTTACCTGTAGCTCGGAATGACATGCTTCAAAAGGCAAAATTGACCTTCTCAACATGTTTGATAGGAATTTGGACTATTCTTCACGCCCATGCACCAAGAAATTCGGTTTGAAAGGTCCACACTAGGCTAGGGAACCTTTTGCTTCAAAGTCTTCTTGTATGGGCCCTTTGCTTGTATGCATCCAAGGGGAATCATGCTTTTTCAAAAGGCTATGATGCTTAAACAAATAGAGGAGGGCCCAATATTATTTGCTTGTGAAAAGAATATACAATTGGAGTCTTTTTGAAAGGAGAGAAACTATATGTATATTCTTAAGAGATATTGGGCCACCTATGTAGGGGGCATAGAAGACTTGTAGAGAGGGACCATAATCTTTGGTAAAAACAAGTGGAGAGTTGATTTCCATGGGAATTTATCTATAAGGGGTGGAAGATGGATATATTATTTTTCTACTACTAATTTACAAGAGGTAAGAAAGTTTGGGGGTATATAGTTGGTTATTGTATGCTTACTTTTATTTACAAATCAAAAAGAAAAGGGTGGTAATATAAATATATGACTAAGGTGACATTCTTGGGAAGAGTACAATGTATGTGTCTCCACAAAGGTTAAACGAAGAGAGGAAATTTACTCTAGATAACTTAATAGCGTAGAAAAATATATACACATATGAGGAAGAGGACATTGAGTAGGCTGAAAAATGTTGCAAAAAGATGGTTACCATTTTATGCCACTCATATTAGCCCTCCCCCAAGCCTAAAGATATTCATGTCTTTAGGAGGACGGTGTTGCTTTTTATTTTTCTTTCTTTTTTTCTCTTTTTTTGTCATGTTTCCTTTTCTTTTTTTTTTCTTTTTTTTTTCAATAGGAGGAGTGTCATGCACTCTTTTACTCCATTAGACCTGCTTTTCATTACCTCAATCCCATAAATCGGAGATGGGAGGGTTGCCTTGGGTATGTTCAGATTCCAAGACTGGTTCTTCTTTGCACATCAAAGCTTTAAAAATAGGTGGAGCATTTGCCAAGCCGAAGGGAGCCATGCCAATTTGGAGTTTAGATGATGTAGGCAGATGACTGCCTATCAACGGATTGATACGTTGAAAGTAGGGCTTTAATCTCCATCCATTGACTCTGGTCTTGTGGAGTTTTCCTAATAAATCTGCTAATCTGTAACTACCATTCCCAAACTTTGTTTTTATCATGAAAGGTCCCTCCCATCTTTGCAAAAACTTTTTGTCAAGTCGAGTATCAAGTCGGTTATCATAGCAAAGAACCAACATACCTTCCTTCAATCCTTTCCCCTTGAGCTTCTTGTTGATTTTATCCCTTTGGCTTGTCGCTTTGGTGATGTAGTGATCAATGGACTCTTCTCTATCTAGCTCAAGTCGTTGGAGATCTAAGATCCTTTCATGTAAAACCTCCTTTGGTTTTTTTGCCACTCTTGCAAGAACGCGCAAGCTTGAGAGCTCTACCTCAATGGGTAGAAGTGCTTCCTATCCATAAACTAGATGAAAAGGGGTGAATTGGGTAGATACCTTGAAAGATGTCCTATACGCCCAAAGAGCAGCCGTCAAATGGCGATCCCAATCATTAGGCCGGTCCACAACCTGTTTAGAAATGATCTTACATATCATTCCATTCACTTTTTCCACCAATCCATTGCATTGAGGATAGTAGGGTGTGGAATGCAGGTGTTTCACTTTTAACCTCCTCAAGAGATCATTCAGAAGGTCAGCCCTAAAACCCGGGCCTCGATCTGATAAGATTTCTAGGGGTGTTCCAAACCTACTACAAATATGATCAAAAATAAACTTTGATACCTCTTCAGCTGTGATTCGGGTTGTGCTTGTTGCTTCCGCCCATCGTGTCATGTAGTCAACACCCATGATGATGAAAACCTTCCCTGTAGAAGTACGAGGTAGGGGACCTATTGCATCCACACCCCACTTTTCAAAAGGGCCATAAGATATTATTGGGACTCGAGGCTCATATGTTAGTCGTCTATCCCCAGCAATTTGGCATGGCTTACATGCTTTACACCAATATTGGACATCACGATGTAAGCTCGGCCAAATAAACCCTACTTGTAAAATCTTCCTACTTGTAATATCTTGAGAAAAGTGACCACCACAGACATCATCATGACATGAAAGAAGAATTTTCTCTATCTCTTGCACACCTGGTACTCTCCTCAAGACCAAATCTTTCCCTTTGTGATATAAATCATCCCCGATCAACTGGTAAGGTGTGGCCTTCTTAACTAGTCTATGTCTTTGCACCTTGTCTAAGTGTTTGGCACACTCACCTGCTTGTAGAAAGAAGATAATTTCTTTTAGCTCCTCTTGACCTTGATATTTGGGTTCATATAGTTTCACACCTCCTACCGCCATTTGAAGCTTTTCATTTGCGAGTAAGTCTGCTTCCTTGTTATGAGTTCTCACAATGTGTTGTACCTGTGTTGCTTTAAAACCCTGCATCAAAGCTCTTACACTACTAAGCCACTCAAACAATGTACGATTCTTGCACCTCCAAGTCCCTTGGATTTGCCTGACCACTAGCAAAGAATCACCTTTTATAATAAGTCTTTGTATGCCTAATTCTTTGCATTCTTCTAACCCAAGGGTTAGAGCAGCATACTCAGCCTCATTGTTAGAGTGAACATTGGGTAGAGTGATACCTTTTCTAACCATTACCTCCTTTTGTGGGTTTAAAATGAGGATCCCCCCTGCTGCTTTGTCTTGTTGGAGTTGATAGGCTCCGTCAAAGCATAAAGTATGGGCATTATCAATCTCCTTCACTTTGAACTGTTTTGAGCCTTCCTCTCTTTGTGGTCGTGATCCTTCCCTTTCTCTCACTTTGTAGGTGAGAATGTCTGCAAGTCCTGCTCTTGTGCTATCTTCTACAAGGAAAGTGTATTCAAATTCTTGGAGTTCAAGCACCCACTTTGCTATTCTAGATGAGAGGCTCATGTGTTGTACTACATATGGTAGATTGTGCTCTAAGGTGAGAAAAACAAATGGCACAGGGAGAAGATACGATCGAAACTTCCTTACCGCAAACAAGATTGCAAAGACCACTTTCTCCATTTCAGTGTATCCCTTCTCGGCTGGAGTCATCACCTTGCTTGCAAAATAGATCGGCCTCATGTATGATGTTTTAGGATCTTTTTGCATCAAAACAACACCAATTGCTTCGAAACCTACACTTGGAGTGACATAGTAAGTCTCCTTTGGATCTGGTGGCATTAGGATTGGGAGAGAGCTAAGAATGCCCTTCACTTCCTCAAAACATTTTGCATGTTCCCTCCCCCATTCAAATGTAGATTGGCTTGCCAACCTATGCAAAGGGGCGATGGCTTCTGCTAGGAGATGGATGAAGCGAGACATGTACCTCACTTTGTGGTTGAAGGTCATTAGCTCCTTTGTTGTTGTTGGTGGAGATAATGACAAAAGGGCCTCTACTTTAGAGGGATCCACTTGAATTCCTTGTGAAGAAACCACATGGCCTAGCAAAACCACCTGAGATTCACCGATATGACACTTCTCTGGGTTGAGTTGTCCCCCAAATTGATGGAGCCTCTTAAGCCCCTCTTCAACCTTTTGGCAATGAAGTGATCTACAACTATAAATACAGTAATCATCCATAAAGACTCTTATAGATTTTCCAAAGAATGGCTGAAATACAAATATTGTGAATCTCATGAAGGTGCTAGGAGCATTGGTGAGCCCAAAAGGCATTACTCTGAATGCAAAACATCCCCAAGGTGTGATGAAGGTGGTTTTTGGTTGGTCCTCTTTTGATATTCTAATTTGAAAATATCCCGAATACCCATCACACACAGTGTAGCATTCGTGACCTGCTACTTCATTCAAAATTTCATCTTGGAAAGGGAGAGGGAAGTGGTCCCTCTTTGTCGCAGCGTTGAGGGGTTTGTAATCCACGCAAACCCTCCACTTACCATTCTTCTTGGGAGTGACTACAATAGGTGATACCCATTCGGAGTTGGATACTGGATAGATGAAGCCAGCCTTCAAGAGTCGATTCACTTCCTGTAGGAGAGCCTTTTGTTGCACAGATCCTAGTCGCCTTAACTTTTGAGCCACGGGTTTGGTCCCTGGTTTCAATTCAATTCGATGCTCTATTACATCTACACCTCTTATTTGTGAGTAGTCAGTGATAAACAAATTGGGATACCTCCTTAACATATTGATGTAGGACCTCTTCTCCTCACAAGTAAGATTTTTTGCAAGCATCTTCTCAAATCCTTCTTCAAGGTGGCATCTTTCATCCCCTCGTGTGTGATTGTCTGTTGGCTTTTCTTCTACTGGAACATCTTGAGTGTTGGCGTGGAATACAATTCCCATTACCTCCAAAGAAGACTCCTCTTCACTGGTTGATGCTTCCTCATCACTTGAGTAGGGACTCTCCTCCTCGCTCTCTTCATCTGCCGTGGTTTCATAGTTGATATCTAGTTGCTTTCCTTCTCGCCAATCATACACCACCGATTGACCCTTCTTAAGAATCAAACGACCACTTCCCCATTTTTGATCTGCATTCACAGCAATGAGCCAAGGCCTCCCTAGGATGATGGGATAGCCCTCCCCCTTAGCTGGCATGACATACATATCCACTCGTGCATCTATGTTACATACAGAGACTTTTACATTTTCAATGATCCCCAAACACTTCACACTTGAGTTGTTGGCTAGCCTAGCTTGACAATTAGAGGACTTTGTAATTTCAAGCCCTAACTTGTTCATTGATTTTTCCGTGATCACACACATTTGAGCTCCACCATCAACATATACATTAGACACCTTTTTACCCCTTATGTAAGCATCCACAATGGGTTCCACATCTTTTTGTAGCTTTGAGGCCACAACCTTAATGGAAAGATTTGCTTTCTTTTTTGGAATTCTTGTACTTACCAACTTTGGCCATTGCCTTCTTACTTTGGCTGATAGGTGTAGAAGTTGAGGCCATGAAATGTTTGGCTTTTGGGTTTGTAAATCCTCCAAGATGTTGTAGGGCTCTAGCTCCTTTCCCAATGGGAAGTCGTTGATACCAATTTCCCTTCGCCTTGATCTTTTCTTCCTGCTACTTTCAGCTTCTTCCATCTTTGACTTCTTCTTCTTGTCCCTTCTGGCTGAATTTGTTCCTTCACTTCTCATGTCTTCATCCTTATCATGTGCTCTTGTGCGTTTTTCTGCCGGCATAACATCAAAGTTTAGAGTATGCTCATCTATTACCTCTTCTAGCTTGATGATGTTGACTCCTCTTTCTTCCTCCTCATGTGGGACGGGAGGTATATTTGCTGGTGGTGGTGGTCGTCGAAGGATTTGTGGGCCTTGAGCTTGTTCTTGTTGCACAGTGAGAGGAGGCGGTCTAGGGGGATATATGTCTCCCGGAAGTCGCCTTGGATGTGGACAATTGTACATGCCATGGCCCATTTCATTGCAATTCCAACATCGCAACTCTTGAGCTTGTCTTCATTGATTGCGATTCCCTTCTCTTGGTTGTCGTTGTTGAGGTAGGCCTTGTACTAGATTCAGAGTGAGGTTCTCAAGCTGTTGAGTTAGCCTTTGTAAAACCTCTTGTTGAGAGTTATCTCCTATTTGTGAAGATTGTGCAAGAGGGGCCCTAATTGGTGCTTCCATGGTTTGTGAAGACTCCCTCTCACTCACTTCATTCAAACCCTTGCTCTATGTGCTTGGAAGTGTAGTTTTTTAAACTTGATGATGGCTACCTCACGTGCTTCTTCGAAGGTGGATGGGAATTTTAGCTCTACTTTAGCCTTTAAAAGTGGATACAAGCCAACCATGAATCTCTCTTTTTTTAGAAAGTTAGGTGCACCACTATGATTTTCTAATGTAGCCTCCCACCTACCCCATAGATTGACAAAGGTTGCTTCATAAGAGGGATAGTCTTCAAGTGATACCTGCTTATGCCCAATAAGACATTTCCATAGTCCTTCAGAAGTATCACCTTGCCCGAACTTGGAGAGGAAGCTTGCTCGCAGTCTCTCCCAATTGGACTTGATTTGGGGTTGCAAGGCCTCATACCATGCTTTAGCTTCTGCTTTTAGAACCAACGGGAAGGCTCGTAGCTTTACTTCCTCTTCATCTCTCCCGGATATGAGATGTGCCATCTCCAAGTTGTCAAGAAACTCTTGCGCATCTTCCCCACTTCTTGCATAGAACGTGGGAAAAGAACTGGACATTTTGTTTAGACTTTTTTAAATCTTTTTTTTAAAAGAAACTTTTCTCTTACAGGCCGCACAAGATTATTGACACTATAAATCTGATTACATTAAAATGAAGATGTACACATCCATTGTTAATTGGTACTTTATCATAAGTAGAATAAATGGATTAATTGAAGCATTGATTTCATTGAGGCGAGTGGATCCAAATATCCTCCTTATGATAGACTGAAACCTACACTTAGTTGCAATGATTATATGAATGGATTGCCGAGCAATAGGCCTAAAAGGTTCATTATTTTGATCGAGATTCATGTGCTACTCCTCGTTGTTGGTTTGAAGACCTCGTTCCTTCATATGGCCCTTGAGCACCCCTTCACCACTCCTTGTTCCTGCCTTTAAAACAAAATGAAAACGCGAACATCAAAAGAAGTTTCATAATTGATGATTGGAAGTATAATTGGATTGGGTGATGCCAGTATTTCTCTAAGTCTTTCTGCACCAAACATAAAAACAATGCGTTGCTGGAAAAAAACTTTTCTATCTATGTGAACATTTACTCTAATGTGTTGTGCAAAATGAAATGGATAGATGGGAACTCCATTGTTCATCACTATAGAATTTGAAGGTAACTTGGAAATATGTTCCTCAGTGGGGGCACCACTTTATGAGGGCGAGCTTTTTGAAATGGGGCCTCTAAACCCAAACCAATGGGCCTACCCTCACAAAATGTTCGTAAAGAGGTACGCACACTACTTGGGGCACCACCTTCTTTTGGGAGTGGAGAAGGAAACCAATCAAAATGACACTTGCACTCACCCACTCAAGCAACACACTTTGAAAACCCCCTTACTCTATATACACTTTGGACACTTGAACACCATCAACGATTATGCAACCCAATGCCGTGCATCAAAAAGAAATATGCAATTTGTGGAATAGCATTCACCTTCTCCCCATAAGAATACCCATAATACATCCAAACTCTTCCTCTCTCAAGCACTCATCAAAAAAATCATGCTCACAAGACTTGCCTCTCAAACACACAAGAGAATCACTTACATCAAACTAACACACTTTGCATAGAGAGCTCATCTCCATCTATGCAATGCCGTGACACAAATAAAATCACCATGAGAGGTAGCCACATGCATATGTAATGAAGCAAAAGAGAGTTGGAGTGAGAAATTTCTTTAGACCAATTGAATAAGTGTGGAGAAACAAACCAATGGTAAATTGAGAATAGAACACTTACTTGATTTCTCGCACACCTTTTAAGGGGAGAACCGACGCTTGCTAACCATCACGAATTGCGACACTTGAAAGTTTTGAAGATGATTTCATGATCATTAACATAACCATGAGAGAGATCATGATGTATTTACAAGTTATTGAGGTGCTACAAATGATTTATTGGGTTGATGGAGTAAGAGATTGTAGAATGGAAAGAGTGGAGAATAGAGTTGCACTTCCTTCAAAGAGGAAGGTTAGGAGGGAGGATGTGAAAGAGGGAGAGTTGGGGTTTTCTCTACTATTGATCAAGAAACAACATGAAGTTGAAAATATAGGTGTGTGTGTGTGTCCTTGAGTCTCTCCAAGGGGGGCTATTTATAGTTGTGTAGGAGTGGGATTATGCTACACTTAATTAGAGTAAGTGATTAGACCTAATTAAGTGTCCTTTGACCACTCATTGAATATTGGACATAAAAGGGACTATTTATTCACCAAAAATATCATTTTAGACCGTGAAAGCTCCATAGGGGTGCCTAATGTAGGTGGGCCCCACCATGAGGCCCTACGGGTGGCTCCTGCGGGGTATCTCAACTTGTCTGTCTTGGCATTTAGAAAGCATCTTTAGGTTGGTCCCATCACATGCAAGTGACCTTGAACACTCATTGCTCTTCTAGAAGATGAGTAGGGGAAAAATAAGATCTCACTCTCTTGATTTACTTGATTTACAGTTCCCTTTTGCTGCGAATCTGACAGATTTACACTGTTTTGACCATAACTTTTTACCTGTAGCTCGGAATGACATGCTTCAAAAGGCAAAATTGACCTTCTCAACATGTTTGATAGGAATTTGGACTATTCTTCACGCCCATGCACCAAGAAATTCGGTTTGGAAGGTCCACACTAGGCTAGGGAACCTTTTGCTTCAAAGTCTTCTTGTATGGGCCCTTTGCTTGTATGCATCCAAGGGGAATCATGCTTTTTCAAAAGGCTATGATGCTTAAACAAATAGAGGAGGGCCCAATATTATTTGCTTGTGAAAAGAATATACAATTGGAGTCTTTTTGAAAGGAGAGAAACTATATGTATATTCTTAAGAGATATTGGGCCACCTATGTAGGGGGCATAGAAGACTTGTAGAGAGGGACCATAATCTTTGGTAAAGACAAGTGGAGAGTTGATTTACATGGGAATTTATCTATAAGGGGTGGAAGATGGATATATTATTTTTCTACTACTAATTCACAAGAGGTAAGAAAGTTTGGGGGTATATAGTTGGTTATTGTATGCTTACTTTTATTTACAAAGCAAAAAGAAAAGGGTGGTAATATAAATATATGACTAAGGTGACATTCTTGGGAAGAGTACAATGTATGTGTCTCCACAAAGGTTAAACGAAGAGAGGAAATTTACTCTAGATAACTTAATAGCGTAGAAAAATATATACACATATGAGGAAGAGGACATTGAGTAGGCTAAGAAATGTTGCAAAAAGATGGTTACCATTTTATGCCACTCAATGCTTTCTCAAGGCTACAAACGTAGTGAGTTCGATCGCTGTCTATATACAAAGAAGGCTAAGGATGGTAGTTGGTTGATCCTTATTTTGTATGTGGATGGCATGTTGATTGTTGGCAAGCACTTGGAAGAAATTTCAGCTTTGAAGTCAAAGATGGCAAAATCGTTTGACATGAAAGACATGGGTGAGGCAAGTCATATACTTGGTATGCGCATTGAGAGAGACAGATCAAAGAAGTTGATTTGGTTATCTCAAACAGAGTATATTGACAAGGTTTTGCAACGTTTCAATATGGAGAAGGGAAAGGCATTGAGTGTTCCATTGCCACCATATGTGAAACTTAGCAAACAAGATTGTCCTGTGTCTGAGGAAGAACGGGATGAAATGGATAAGATTCCATATGCGTCTGCAGTGGGTAGTTTGATGTATGCAATGATTGCTACTCGCCCAGACATTGCATTTGTAGTGGGAGTAGTAAGTCGATACATGTCAAACCCAGGCAAGAAACATTGGGAGGCAGTGAAAGGAATATTGAGATACTTGAAAGCTACAAAGAGTATGCGTATATGCTATGGGAGTCAGGAGCTAAGTGTAAAGGGTTTTACAGACTCAGATTATGCAGGTGACTTAGACAACCGAAGGTCTACGTCAGGGTATGTCTTTACATTGGCTGGTGGAGCAGTATCATGGCGTTCTAGATTACAAGATTGTGTTACTCAGTCTACTACAGAGGCTGAATATGTTGCAGCATCAGAGGCATGCAAAGAATCAATTTGGCTTAATCGACTAGTAACAGATTTGGGAATCAAAGAAGAGATGCCTATGTTATATTGTGATAGTCAAAGTGCTATACAATTGGCTCGCAATCCAGGTTATCACTCAAAGACAAAGCATGTGGATGTGAAGTATCATTTCATCAGGGAAATGCTCGAGGATAAGCAACTTCAGCTTGTCAAAGTTCACACCACAGAAAATCCTGCTGATCTACTTACAAAAGGACTTCCCTCAGAGAGCTTTGCGCATTTTCGCAAGCAGTTAGGTGTAGGGTAGCACATCACTTCTCTACATCTCTTGTATATTAGCTTGTATAGTAGCTTCTCTCACACTTAAAGTACCACATTGGACTTTAAGTGGGAGGTTGTTGGGGTATAAAGCCCAATGTGGTCGCCCAGGTAAGTGGGTGGGCCGCCAGGTATGTACACATATTCTTTTGTAAAAACCTAATAAGAACTCACTATGCTCTACACATTACAGTAGAGCGAGTTCACCATATCGTCGTGCTCTTCTTCTCGCACTCTCTCTCGCGTCGCACTTCCGCTCGTACTCCTTCACTACTTGCTAGGTTGACCCCCTCTTCTAGCTCATCATTGAAGCTCATTGGCTCTTGCCAAGCCTAGCCAATCACAAGCTGGGGCCATTTCTAGCAATAGGTGTAGTATTGGGACAAGTGTCCCCCTTTCCCTTTTGAGAGAGAGGACTTAATAAATGCAAAAACAATTAGATAATTCAATTAATTTATCATTGGACCCCTTTGAAGCCTAGCCAATAGGATTCAAGCATCTCATGAAGGTAACATGGGTAGGAGCCTGACATGTGTCCCTGCTGCCTCGTCAAGCTTGGGCCTTCCTTGTGTGTGTGAGTGTGTGTTCTCTCTCTAGCCCCTAGGAAAAGGGCTCGCCCCCCTCTTGTAGGGATACTTTTGACTTTTGGTGCTCAAGCACCTTAGTCATCAAGCATGACAAGCACCTCAAGCACGACAAGCACCTCGAGCTTGGGCCGGGTTCCCGCCTCAAGCTCAGCCCTAGCTTTCCTAAGGTCAAAGGACTTTTACACACATTATTGGAGGTCTTCAATGAAGCCAACCCTAAGGTCTTATGCTCCATTGGTTAGCCTTGCTCTTTGATAGACCATCTCTCATTTGGGTCCCTTTACCATTGGCCCCGTGTTGAGATAGATATATAAGCACATATCTATATCTTAACACTTGTTCCCGTTTATTCTCCCACATTAAGTGATCAATTTAATATGATAAAATCATTTGGGTTGGTTAGATATTAGATTTTATGACATTTTGATTTCCCTCAGGATATTCCATCGGCATTGTGTTCTAAACAGGATCGCCCTTATGGAGAATTTTGTAAAAAAGAGCAGGAATTGCGTCAACGCGAGCTTCTGTTTGAAAAATAGCAAGCTCTCCATAGATGGAAAGCTGATCTAACTGCACGAGAAACCACTTTCCTTTCTCGGGGGGGGGGGGGGGGGGGGGTGAGACTTCTTAGTTCTTTCAAAATACCCCAACTCCACCTGCTCCAATTCCATGGGATATTTTGCGACCAAAAGAGCAATCACTAGAAACAACTAAAAACCCAACAGGTAATCTACTCTCTAAAGAAGACATACAAAATCTTAAGGAGATGATTACCTCGTTCAAGCAGCAAAAGATTCAGCCACCGTTAGAAGAAGCTACGATGAATATGGCTGATAAAACAAAAATTGGCGAAAATGATATCCTACCGCTAAAAGCGGATATCACGGTAATTAGCAAGGCCCCTTTCAAAAGAAAATTACCCCCAGCTTCCTCGTCCAAAGAGATAGGATCAAGCTCTTCATCAACAAAAGGTAAATATTCTAAAACTAAAAATAATGTCTCTATTACAGTTCAAGAAATCACTAAAGAACAGAGACAAGATATTTTGGAATCTCCAACAACCAGTATTGATGGTATTCCGATAGAAGATCTACCATTTCTCACACATGCAGAAAAGGTAGACTCCTCTATTTGTTATTCCCATAAGAAAGAAGAAACTATTCTAGATCCAGAATACCCTCTCAACCCACAGACTGATAAAAATAAGGCTAATTGGATCAATACCAAGGTGGCCATACTTAGAACATCATGGTATGGAGACTGGAAACAATTCTATGATAACTATGAAGACTCTGATTCAGAAGCTGAAATCTCTGAAGAAGCTGACCCTCCAAAGCAATTGGACGCTGAACAAATCAAGACAATCAACCTTGAAGCCATAACGAAAACATGGATCAATCCAATCAACAGACAGGTTCAACAATGGATTGATGATCCTACATAGCTTCAAGTCTTTACTCAAATAATAGATGATAAGTATACCCATGAGCAAATCTCAGGAGAATCATCTATACGGGGTAATAGAAAAGAAAAGCAGCCATTAGAAAACTGGTTTATCCAACAAACACCCAATCAGAAACCTCGGGCCTCTCAAGTTTGGTTCTCTCTAAACTTGACAAATTTCAAGAAGTCATTGATGACATCAAAACCACCATGTGTCACAACACAAGGTTGATTCTACATAATCATCAAAGCCTTAAGAAGGTCGCCAAATAAGTACATTAGGGGAATTTTGAGGTCACTTTTGTGCCCTGTAAGAATATGTAGAGAGAGAATATATACTTTATTTAAAAAATAGTGAAATGTTTGTAAAAAGGTGAGTTTGCGTCCTTTTTACCTCCACCAAAACATGTCATTGTCAAATCTTTCTAGGATCTTTTGTATTCTAAAAAATACTCCCTCCAAAACTAACGAAAATGTCAGTTCTGGCCCAAAATTCAAAATTTCCAAAAGCTGAAACAAACCTTTTCTGTGTCGTCTTCTTCCTCGTATCTGCACAGCTTTTTCCTATAGTACTATCTCTGACAAATACTGTTAACAAACTTCCATGAGGAAGAGAAGAAGCTTATACCATCTACACATTGAGCTAAATGAAGAATATTGTCTAGTGCGCAAGAGAAACAAATGTGCAGAGGTGTCCTCGTCCATATTTGAAGCAATGCGGCAAGATAAAAAAAATCACATTGATCTCTGGACTGATGGAAGATTGTATCCAGTGGACCCAATGACAAAGAGCACTCCCCCATTCTCAAATTGTTCATCTTTGATAAAATTTGTGGGTGATGGTCAAAGAGGGTTGCTGGGTTATACACAGAGTCTTGCGGCAAAGAGAGATATTCTTAAGTTAGAAGATCATTTGACCAAACAAATGATAAATACTCTTAAACAACAACTTGAGGAATGTAAAGAGAGCAATGAAAATCTACAAACTCAGCTCAAACAAGCTAGAAGCAAGAATACAATGTTAGGAAACAGACAAAGAGAAAAGAAGTTAAAGAACATTGAAGCTCAAACTCAGCTCAAACAAGCTAGAAGCAAGAATACAATGTTAGGAAACAGACAAAGAGAAAAGAAGTTAAAGAACATTGAAGCCTTGAGACGTGGTGGAGGAGGTTGCAGCAGGAGAATCAGAGCAGCAAGGTATTGTTATTTTATATGATTCTGCTTATGCTTATTTTATATGATTCTGCTTATGCTTATTTTATATGATTCTGCTTATGTTAGGTTGTTAATCTTTTTGTTAAGTTGTATTATGATTCTGCTCCACATTATTATGCTTATGTTATTGTTATTATGCTATTGTTCTTTATTAAATGATTAATATTCTATTAACTTTAATTTAGTTTGTTTATTTTGTTGGTGTCATTTGGACAATAATCAGTTAATTTTGTACCTTTTGATTTAGGACTTTGCTACAACAAAACTCTGCATCAAACATGGAAATGGCAGCTAAACATTATTGTGATGTTTTACCTCTCAAGGTTGCCAAAAAGATTTTCACAGAGAAGAAGTTTAAAAAGGCAAAGGAGCAGTGCATTGAGGGATTTTTGCAGAGCTCTTGCTTGGACAAGGAGGATGTGCAATATACTATGGATAAGGTAGGCATTAGCAGAGATGGTTATAGCAAGCTGTTCGGAAATATGAAGTCAAGGTTAAAGCAATGTAAGGTCAGGTCCTCTTTGCTTCCAAAGCCATCCATTGTGCAGCAGGCAAGGAAAAAGATCAATGAGAGGACAATGGAGATGTTGGGTGAGCCTCACCACATTCATGGTACCTATCATGGTAAAAAGAGGGATCTTCAATTTGACGAGTTCAATAATATTTTCCTTGACTTGAAGACACTTCAGAAGGAAATGATCAGATTCTATGAGCTGGAGCATACAAAAGCAAATGGTGTTGTCAGTTTTGTGATAAAGCTTGATGAATGTGAGATTGTTAAGAACAGAAAAATTGAGAGGATTTCCATAACTTTAATGAACAGAGCATTGAAACCAAAGGATACCAAGTACTTCAGCGTGCAATCGGAGAAGAATGTCTGGTGGCTAGGTGCTTTTGAAGTAGAGAGTGAAGACTTTGATGTTCTGGATTGGGTTTTCCATCAAACAACAATACCCGAAGTCATTAATGCACAAGAATTAGGGGAAGAGCTTGAAGTTGAAGGGTTTGGAAGTTACAGGGTGGAATGGCACATGGGAGGAGACCTTAAAACCCTTAAATGTATGTACAATGTCTCCAAAGGAGCTATGGCAAAGAGCCCTTTTCTGTATTGTATGGCATCAGCAAAAGAATGTAATCCTGCAAATTGGAACAAAGCACCCAATAGGCATACTCAAGATCCAAACTTCAAAGCAGTTTTAAATATTCCACTTGCTAATGTCCACATATGCACTCTGCATGCTCTTTGCAGAATTGTGGAGAAAATTGTACATCTGTATGTGGGGTTTGCCTGGAAGTTACAGCCAAAAGCAGCTAGAGATGCTACAATCAAATGTATTGAAAGGGTTTTATCAGAAATTGGCCTTCACAGTGGTAAGGTTAAGATTGAAACAGACCTGAAGAGGTATTCAAATGGAAACAATGTGCCTAGAAAGGTATATGTTGGTGGTGTGAAGGCCAGAGCTTTCCTAGGGTTTCATGGCAAACTAGGAAAGGTAAATGCCAAGAAGGGTTCATCCAATGTGAAGTATAACCAGTGGAAAGCTCTCCACAATGCCATCAAAGATCATGGTCTTGAAGGTACATCAAGAAACAAAAAGGCAGAGGTATGGGAATCACTAGACAAAGTATTTTCCTACTGTGATAAGACATCCTGGGGCAAAAATGATCTGCCAAATTTCAAGAAAGTGCTCAATAACTTCAGAAGTGCAATGAAAGATGCTTGGGATCAGGAATTCACACATTACATGGTAAGTTTTTTATTTATTTTCTGACCTTTTTAATATGTACATACTTTTAGTTTGGAAGCATATGATTAATCTCATACTTACTAATTATTGACACACTTTTACTTTGCCAGCATATAATTTACAATCACACTCCCTGGTTTGTAAAGAGATGGGGCTCCCTGTCCATATGGTCTACACAAGGCATGGAGAAATCCCATTATCAAGCAAGAACCAAGTTTTTCAAGCATACAAGACATGGAGGAGGTGCAGTGAAGGCAAACAGCTTGCTTGAGGTTTTCCAATGGTTCTATAGACAAATATGGCATAGAACCAGATCAAAAATGACAAAGAAAGCACTACTGAACTCAGATTTAGCAAATGCCTTACACAGGAACAAGTAGAAAAGACAAAATTCATATAATAGTTCATCTGCAAATGAAAAATTCTTACAATGGCTAGCTACAAGAGAGAGACAAGGTAGAAAGTGGGCCAAAGTACAGGTTTGAGCAAAGTCAGTCTTTTGATGAAGGTACATCAACTTCACCCCTAAACTTCAGAAACTTCTGCTTATTGTAGCCTAACATTTGTCTCTTGAGGTCCCCAGAGTGGGCAAGCACATAGGATGCCATTGTTGCAAAATAACTAGCTCTAGAACCAGTAAGGCCAGGGAAGAATCCAAAAATTCTGATGGCTTCCTCCTTTTCCACCAATATTAACTTCTCTAACCCTGGAGGAAGCTGATATGAACCAACAACCTTTGCAAGTGCTTTAATTGCAAGCATTGGCAGCAATGGTTCTCTTGTAAACTTGTTATGGAATATAATGACAGTCTCTTTGTTGAGCTTCCCAATAAAGTGTCCCAAGCTCTGGTTCCTTCCTAAATTTAAGGGTCTGGAACCCTTCCCCCTGCCAAGGAATTTGTCTGTGTCCAGTATTTCAATCTGCAAAAATATGTCTTGGTTAATTGTTCAGCACATTAATAAGACAGGGCAAAATGGTCATTAACATACCTTAGGAGACTCATCCTCCTCAAACAAGGCAGGTTCCCATATATCAATGGATCTAGTTGGCCTTACTTCATAATCTCTGGTCTTTTCCTCTCCCATATGCTCTATTTTAAGCCTTTTCTGGATCTCATTGAACTCCTCTTCAGAAGGTACACCCTGTTGCTCATATCTCAGAACAATGTCCTGCACATACTTTCCAACACTTGAGCTGTCAATAAAATTTTCTGCCTCTGTGTCCAAGACTGCTAAGGGGCAAGGTGAGTAATCAATAAATCCTATGTCATTAGATCCCCACTCAGCCAAAACTGCCAAAGCATAATCTTCCCTTAGATAAAAAAGATGCTGAATGTCATTCAGCAAAACATATTCCTTTTTGTTAACTTTGTATGTGGGAAATGTTGCTGTGCAATGCAAAGGATCAACATCTTCATCCTCAATGTCAACATTCTCCACTTTAGTGATGTTTTCTGCTTTAAATTTTGCAATGTCCAGCATCTCAGTGCTTTGTAGCTTCTCTTACTCTTCATGGAACTCCATCTCTATCTCCTCTTTCTCTTGGTCCTCCTCAGCCTGGGAAATCTGCTTTGGAATCTCTTTGCCCTCTGGTGTTGGGAGTACACTGAAGAAAATGATAAGTCCAAGGTCATAATCTACCAACTGGCAATGCATATTACCATGAAATTTGCAAGGCTTTATGATCTTTTGCCAGTCTGGATGAAGGCTTGACCACTTCTTTGCAATACCTGTCCTTGACAAGCTACCTGCTTTGCATATATCAACAAAATGAACAAGATTGTCAAGCCTGTGATCTCTGATCAATTTTGTATATATCTCTTTCAAGTCACTAATTTGTGTAGAGAAGCCATCCACAAGTGCTTGAAGATCAAAGGCAGCATTAAAAATCTGTTTAACACTTTGGAATCTTGTAAGTTCATTAACTTTGTAAAGAAAAGACATCAGCCTGTCATCAGCGGTCTCTTGTATATCCTCTGTATCCATTATGACAATCCACAAATGCTCATCTGAAAAAGAGAAAAGAGAAGTCTATCAAGACATTAACCACCCTTCTTTATATCAAGTCTACAAACAAATTAAAAGCATGAAATTGTCAAGAAAATTAAGCGCAAGCAAAAAAGAATTACATAAAATTGTCACATGCTAAGTTTGTCACTTGCTATGCGAACTCTGAGGGGTTAAGAGAAACTCGGTACTCACTAACTACGCGCACGGAGTGACACTTGCAAGGTACGCGATTTCCTATTGCTAGGAAGAGGTCGACGGCTCCCAAAATCGCGCACGGGGTGTCGCGGTGTGTCGCTTGGAGGGTTGAAGGCTTAATTTCGAAGCCTTGTGAATGACAATAAGCGAAAAAATGGGTTGGGTAGGTTCTTTTTATGGCCAAAAACGCCGCCTCGGGGGGTGTCGCGGTGTGTCGCTTGGAGGGTTGGAGGCTTAATTTCGAAGCCTTGTGAATGACAAAAAGCAAAAAAACGGGTTGGGTAGGTTCTTTTTATGGCCAAAAACGCCGCCTCGGGGGGTGTGCAAATCGGTTGCCGCCTCAAAGTGTGGTCCAACGGCTAGTATGCGCCTAGGGACTTGCGCAAAGCACCCTATATAAACCTCCTCAGAGCCCAAACTAAGCGCATTTTGAAGGAGGTTCTACCCGGTTCTCGCACTTCCACAACCCAAAATTTTGAGCGCTTTGACCGTCACCCCGCGCGCGAGATTCGTAAGTGTGAAGACTTTGCCCCCTTTGTCATTTCATGTACGGAGTATCAAAGCAATGTGTTCCACTATGTCCACAAGTGTGATCATGTTTACGATGTGTACCGCAATGTGTGCCACTAGTGTGAGGACTGTGCTCCCTTTGTCATTTCGCGTACGGAGTGTCACCGCAATGTGTTTACGATGTGTACCGGAATGTGTGCCACTATGTCCACAAGGAGAAGTTTACCATGCATACAATGTGTGCCTCTGTGTACCGCTTGGCACTCCGTCACCCCGTGCGCGATCATCGAAAGTGTGAGGACATTGGTCCCTTTGTGATTTCGCGTACGGGGTGTCACCGCAATGTGTTCCACTATGTATGGAAATGTGTGCCACTATGTCGAAAAGGAGGAGTTTACTTTGATAAAGTAATAATAAAAATTAAATATACATCGTTTACTTTTTTTACTAATGTTTGTTGTGTAACAATCATTCCTATCCCTTTTGAAGATGGCAAGGACCAAGAAGACTGCAAGGAAGGTTGATAAGCCTCTATCCAAAGATGAAGAAGAAGCTCAGCCTAGCAAAGCTTCAGCTGGTACTTCCAAACCAATGAAGAGCACATCTCAGAGGAAGGACCCTAAACCAAGCACACCTGACCCTCAACCAAGCAAAAGAAAAACTACACATTAGAGGAAAGCTTCCAAGCCACTGCAGCTTAAGCCTCTCCTTACAAAGAGAAAGTTCAAGCAGGGGGTCAAATGTCTAAGAGAGATAAGGAAGGCCATAAAGGCCATCAATCTTGCAATTCCAAAACTGCCCTTCCAAAGACTATGCAGACAAGTTGCAGAGGAGTACAAGATTGACATGAGGTGGACTAGAACTGCATTGGCATGTATCCAGGAGGCTTCTGAGGGCTTTATGATTGAGCTTTTCCAAGATGCCTATATCTGTGTAGCTCATGCCCATAGGGTTACTTTGATGGACAAAGACATGATCACTCTCAGGAGGCTGAGATACAGGTTTTCAAGAATGCTGGAGCCTGTCCCTATGCATGATATTAAGGCCTTTAATATTCTCAACATTCCTCCATGGAGGAAGCCCAAGGAGCCTAAAGTAGGAGTAGTTGATATTACTGAAGAAGAGGAAAAGGAAAGGAAAAAGAGAGCAAAGGAAGACAAGGAAATTGCAGAGAGAAAGGAGCTTGACCTGTTGGAACCTCAGCTAGTGCCCCTCTTGAGGAGTGTCAATCCTACTGGTTTTGTTGTCGCTCTATTTAGTGAGGAGGATCCTAGGGAGGATTACAATTCACTTGACTCTGAGACCTTGGAAATTCTCAAGGACAGGACCAAGGAGATGAATTCTCCACTCCTTATCACATGCCTCAGGTTGTTTTTGTTTTCCTATGTATTTTTGTTTATAGCAAGAACTCTTTATATAACAATATCTTGTACCAGGTTAATGATGCATACATATGAGCCAGACTTTCAACAAAAGGTGGAATTTTTAGACCCTTCTATCTCCCACTTTCTCAGGACAGAGACAAATATTAGAGAGCTCACAAAGTGGTTGACTCATGTGGACTTGGAAATCTGTGAAATTTTCTTGATTCCTTATCATGAGAGGTAAGTTTCCTACTTACACCTTGTGAAGAGAATTTACTAATTCATGTTAGAAGGCTAACTGAGGCTTGTTTTTATAGCTCACATTGGAGTTTAATTGCAATTGATATTGTGAAAAGAAAATGCTACTTTGTCAATTCTCTTGCTGGAGTACATGGTCAAGCAAAATTGTAAGTATAGTAGCAGACACATTTTGTAAACC
The DNA here is from genome assembly GCF_014529385.1 of Adiantum capillus-veneris. Classification (NCBI taxonomy): domain Eukaryota; kingdom Viridiplantae; phylum Streptophyta; class Polypodiopsida; order Polypodiales; family Pteridaceae; genus Adiantum; species Adiantum capillus-veneris. Next base: position 53,500,958 of record NC_140956.1, read on the forward strand.
ACAAGCAGAACCTCAAGCACATACTTTTAATAAAGAATTTTGGACAGTGCTGCTACAAGATTTATAGAGACACTAGAGAATTGTCCACCCATGCCAAAGATGCTGACTGAAATCCAATTTTCAGTTTGTGAAGGTTGGAATTCTTTATGCTTTGTTCACTTCAATGGATTATCCTCAAATATTTTTTTCCATAAATACATGTAATGAGTTGCGGGTTCCAATCCAGCCTGAAAGCCATTCATGTGGATGGAGGGTAGGGACAAATGCCAAGCTCCTCTTGGACTTCATATACTGCAATGACAATCAGAATATAGAAGTATAGCATATTTCATATTTGCCAACTGTATTTTTTCTCATTTTATTGTTCCTAAAACTTGCTTTCTATTGCCTTGTATAGATCAACAGAGAGTGCTATAGTGAGAACCATGTATGGTTGACAAGAGCAAAGATTATCAAGTATATGATTGAAGCAAATGGACAACTGCAAGAGGTATTTAAAGATGATGATGTTGAAGAGAAGCGGAAAGCAAAGCTAGAAAAGGCAAAGGGGAAAGCAAAACTAGAAGAGGAAAAGGGAAGTGAAGAGGAAGAAGAGATTGGTGAGCAGGAAAAGGCAAGTGAAGAGATGGATGATAAGAGAAAGAGGAAGCAGCCCTCAAGCCCTCCTGCCAAAGAGCCCACAAGAAAATCTCCCAGGATAAAAGAGCCCACTGCAAAAGCACCAACCCCATTAAGGAAGTCCCCTAGGGACAGGAAAACTCCTGGCAGAAAACTATTCTAGCTTTTTGTAGCCCACTCTAATTGTAGCCCACTTGTATCAAGCTTCCCACTTGTATCCAATTGTCTATTCTATAGCCCACTTGTATCCAATTGTCTATTCTATGTAATTGCAAATATTTGAAATTGAATACATTTTGATCACCTTGTTTTAAGACTTTGTTACAAAATCAAATCATTGAAGTAAAATCATTGATGTTTGGAAAAGTTGCATTTCAATAACAAAATAAAGATCCTTTTAGATCTTTATTTCAATAAGATCCTTGCAGGTCATGTGATACAAAACAAGATCCTTGCAGGTCATGTGATACAAAATAAGATCCTTGCAGGTCATGTGTTACAAAATTTCCTTGAAGGATGTTTAAGGCACCAAATGTACAATGCCATCCAAGATGTCCTTGCACTGTAGCCTCTTTTCATTCCTTTTTGATACCTACAAAAACAGTCCAAGTTAAATAAAGAACCAATAAGAGAACAAGAGACTTTTAGGGATAACAGTTACCTTTCCACCATTTATTTGAAAGCAGAATGTTGTGGGCAGTTCAATTTCATCATTTTGCAGGTCCAATCTCAATTGATGTAAGCTACACATGCCTCTTATCTTTACAATTGACAGATGCTCATTGTTTACCCATATATCAATGTCTTCTATTGGGCTGTCAATGAAGTCCTCCATGTCTTGATCAAGTGGAGTTAGCTGATCACCAACATAGTGCCATCTTCTGTAATAAAATGACATAATGAAGTTTTGTGTCCCTATCATGTATTTGCAAGCAATTGAGCCAGCTTACACATTACAAGTGATTCCATTCACTGTTTTGGTGTTCCAACCCTCATCCACAAATTCAAGTACATTTGCTGGGTCTAAAGTCTTCACTGAAAACATTGTTCTAGATTTTCTGACTTCAGCATTAGAGAAGAAGTCTACAAAAAATGTAATGGGCATGAATATAGAAATTCTACTCTGTTTGCTTGCTATGTTTGCTTTCAAACACTTTTGAATCTCACAAAACAGTTTGCACCTGTAGCCCTCACTTGTATTTGAGCTAGGGAGTGACCATTCTCCACTTTTGAAATCAGGCAAGTCTAGCTTGGTTGTGGCTCCAAGTTCTCCAGTCCTTCTAGGTGGAACATAATAATGGTCAAAGAAGAATATTCCATTCTCTGCCAGTGAACCCTTAGTCCTTCCCTTGTATATTTCTTCACCAATTGATCCATGACACACATCCAGAATATTTATAGCACATTCTACTGGCTGCCATTCCATAATGTTTGAAGGATACAAATCTATACAACAAATAACCTTATACAACATGCATTACAAATAAGGATTTAAGTTAAGAGACTTACAGTTTGGTCTATGTAATGGTGAGGGCGAGCTTTTTGAAATGGGGCCTCTAAACCCAAACCAATGGGCCTACCCTCACAAAATGTTCGTAAAGAGGTACGCACACTACTTGGGGCACCACCTTCTTTTGGGAGTGGAGAAGGAAACCAATCAAAATGACACTTGCACTCACCCACTCAAGCAACACACTTTGAAAACCCCCTTACTCTATATACACTTTGGACACTTCAACACCATCAACGATTATGCAACCCAATGCCGTGCATCAAAAAGAAATATGCAATTTGTGGAATAGCATTCACCTTCTCCCCATAAGAATACCCATAATACATCCAAACTCTTCCTCTCTCAAGCACTCATCAAAAAAATCATGCTCACAAGACTTGCCTCTCAAACACACAAGAGAATCACTTACATCAAACTAACACACTTTGCATAGAGAGCTCATCTCCATCTATGCAATGCCGTGACACAAATAAAATCACCATGAGAGGTAGCCACATGCATATGTAATGAAGCAAAAGAGAGTTGGAGTGAGAAATTTCTTTAGACCAATTGAATAAGTGTGGAGAAACAAACCAATGGTAAATTGAGAATAGAACACTTACTTGATTTCTCGCACACCTTTTAAGAGGAGAACCGACGCTTGCTAACCATCACGAATTGCGACACTTGAAAGTTTTGAAGATGATTTCATGATCATTAACATAACCATGAGAGAGATCATGATGTATTTACAAGTTATTGAGGTGCTACAAATGATTTATTGGGTTGATGGAGTAAGAGATTGTAGAATGGAAAGAGTGGAGAATAGAGTTGCACTTCCTCCAAAGAGGAAGGTTAGGAGGGAGGATGTGAAAGAGGGAGAGTTGGGGTTTTCTCTACTATTGATCAAGAAACAACATGAAGTTGAAAATATAGGTGTGTGTGTGTCCTTGAGTCTCTCCAAGGGGGGCTATTTATAGTTGTGTAGGAGTGGGATTATGCTACACTTAATTAGAGTAAGTGATTAGACCTAATTAAGTGTCCTTTGACCACTCATTGAATATTGGACATAAAAGGGACTATTTATTCACCAAAAATATCATTTTAGACCGTGAAGGCTCCATAGGGGTGCCTAATGTAGGTGGGCCCCACCATGAGGCCCTACGGGTGGCTCCTGCGGGGTATCTCAACTTGTCTGTCTTGGCATTTAGAAAGCATCTTTAGGTTGGTCCCATCACATGCAAGTGACCTTGAACACTCATTGCTCTTCTAGAAGATGAGTAGGGGAAAAATAAGATCTCACTCTCTTGATTTACTTGATTTACAGTTCCCTTTTGCTGCGAATCTGACAGATTTACACTGTTTTGACCATAACTTTTTACCTGTAGCTCGGAATGACATGCTTCAAAAGGCAAAATTGACCTTCTCAACATGTTTGATATGAATTTGGACTATTCTTCACGCCCATGCACCAAGAAATTTGGTTTGGAAGGTCCACACTAAGCTAGGGAACCTTTTGCTTCAAAGTCTTCTTGTATGGGCCCTTTGCTTGTATGCATCCAAGGGGAATCATGCTTTTTCAAAAGGCTATGATGCTTAAACAAATAGAGGAGGGCCCAATATTATTTGCTTGTGAAAAGAATATACAATTGGAGTCTTTTTGAAAGGAGAGAAACTATATGTATATTCTTAAGAGATATTGGGCCACCTATGTAGGGGGCATAGAAGACTTGTAGAGAGGGACCATAATCTTTGGTAAAGACAAGTGGAGAGTTGATTTCCATGGGAATTTATCTATAAGGGGTGGAAGATGGATATATTATTTTTCTACTACTAATTCACAAGAGGTAAGAAAGTTTGGGGGTATATAGTTGGTTATTGTATGCTTACTTTTATTTACAAAGCAAAAAGAAAAGGGTGGTAATATAAATATATGACTAAGGTGACATTCTTAGGAAGAGTACAATGTATGTGTCTCCACAAAGGTTAAATGAAGAGAGGAAATTTACTCTAGATAACTTAATAGCGTAGAAAAATATATACACATATGAGGAAGAGGACATTGAGTAGGCTGAGAAATGTTGCAAAAAGATGGTTACCATTTTATGCCACTCAATGCTTTCTCAAGGCTACAAACGTAGTGAGTTCGATCGCTGTCTATATACAAAGAAGGCTAAGGATGAAGATTCCATGGTGAAAAAATAAATGAGCAGAGAAGTTTAGCCTGAGTTCAAGAGAAGAATAAGCAGAATGTGCAAAAAATGGTTCAAATCTGGAAAAGATCATGAGATAGAATCCAAACGTTGTTTTATGATGACGACGTGCAAAATGAAAACAATATAATATGAGAAGTACGTCTTTCTAAAAGCGACAGCTATTGAATGCCTTTGCACTTTTACTTGTTTACATTGCTATTTACCAGCTCAAAGTTGCGGTAAAGATAGAATATTTGCTTTTTTTGTGAGTTTTCAAAAATAGAGGTTCCATAACGGAAGCTCTTCAACCATTGGTTGAGACCACTCTCTCTCTACACGCTAAAAGGCACAAAAATGACCTCAAAATTTCCCTAATGAAAGAGTTCATCTCTTCACAACAGGAAGAAATTTAGGAGCCACTAAATGGAGACAACAATCTCTCACTACTAAAAGGAGTCTCCATTGCAATAATTCTGAATACTCAATTTCAGAATTCCCTGAATGCTATATTAGATACAGGAGCCAGCTTAACTCTCCTGAATGAAAGGTTTGTTCCCGAAAACTAATGGGAAAAACTATATGAACCATTTCTGATAAAATGTGCTAACAAATTTGAAGAGCCGATAAAAAATCGGGCCAAATTATGGTTACTGCTTGGAAAGGCCAGAATACCTATCTTTGCCTATCTCTGTTCTCAGCCAAGTTATGATATGATCATCGGCAATGATATTCTGGATAAATTGCAGCCTATCACCTTTAATGACAAATATTTTAAATTCTAATGGAAAGAAAACCGGCATCATGCAACAATCCTGCAACAACTTCAGTATACTATTCCTACACATGAATGGTTCAATGTGTATTTTAATGAGTTTAACCTAACTCAAGCAACCACCCAAACTAAAGTTGTAATCCTACCACGAGCAGCTACCTATCCAGCTCCATCATGTATATTCTTGCCACAAAGGACTACACGTATGAATACAATACCTACAACGTCCTTGCTGTCATCATAAGCCATCTCATCCTAGAGGCCGGGTGGAATAACATTATTTCCTCTCCACTATCTCCTCGTGACACAAGCACTGATGTCATCCACAATGCTACGGCTGTGCCAGCACATAGTGACTGGAAAAAAGCGTAAGCATAAAAGAACTCATAGGAAGATTCTACTTTAGTGGAATACACATGTTCACTATAATGGAATACACATGTCCACTTTTTCTTTAGTGGAAGAACACATGTCCACTTTTTCTTTAGTGGAAGAACACATGTCCACTTTGTGGAATGCGCATTACAGGAAGCTTGTAAAGGAAGCCACCCAATCGCCTGTAAAAGGGGAGACTCCCCTTCATTGTAAATGATCTCGGAACAAGCTTAGTATATCTTGGATTGAGCCTAATATATCTTGTAGTGAGCTTAGTATATCTCTAGTGAGTCTAAGATATCTCATAGTAAGCCTTAAGCCTTATGTTGTAGTTTCTATAGAGATCCCGTGCACACCTTGTCCATAATTTGTATGTCGAAATCATCTTAATATACTCCTTCCGCTTGCAATCTTTATAGTGTGCGTATTTTGGTACTTCTTAGCGTCTCTTTCATCTGATCAACTAGATCTAGTGGAGGGACGAGCAACATCTATGAGCAGAGACGGATCACCTCCTTTGCGATTGCAGCCTCAGTCTCCATCGCACTTAGAGCGCAATGCTCGTCGGCATATTAGACTTTCACGACACACCGAGGAGTGTCCCTGCTTGTGAAAACATACCTGGAGCATATGTACGTGGAGTGGACACAATGACGATTAAACACAATTTAAATTTCTCAAGTATAGCATATAGACAGGAATGGACAAAAAGCCACGTGAATACAATATATCTTATAAAACGGAGCAAAATTGTTCAAATACAATGTTTATGGATTTAAGAGGTCTCTCTCTCATCTTTGCATAGCTCAGCATAACACCCTATATTTATATAGAGCTCTCCATTTAGGCAGATGTCCTCCATTTCATTTTGAAGATCCTCTGCATGCACTCCATAGAGAGTAGCAGCTTGATGCTCGTCTGGCACCACCTCAGCGGCTTCTGACTAAGCATCTTCTCCAATCGCCTTCGGTGATGCCACTGTGATTGGCACATGGTAGCCCTCATATGTCCGAGCACTACGAGGGGCTACCTGTATGACGTTGGAGAGGGAGAATGGGAAACACACCCAACACACAAACAGCTGCCCCTATATAGCTCAGGATATTTACAACACTCTTGTCCTCTCAAAAAACACCTTCAAAACAAGCAACTCACACGAGCAGGGCCTTGCCTGCACTTCGCCCAATGCACACACAACCTGCACAATTTCTAAACAACGATCACACCGATCTTGCTCGCTTCCAGATCTTCTACAACTCAACACCTCTCTCTCTTTCTCTCTCTCACACATAGGGGACCTGGGGACGCACATGATCACACAGACTAGCACCATACAACCTGGAGACGAGAAAAGAAGATAAGGGGGGAGGGGGGAGAGATGATACCAAAATCAGCAATGACAGCTTCTCCTTCAACCAAAAAAGCCATGTACAAGATCCGTACAGTCTGCTCTAGACCGCACCATGGCCATCACTGTTTCACACAGAGGGGCACACACATCCCTTGCCACTCGAATTTGTCGGCACACACCTCAACAAAAGCCCCATTGTTGGCTTCACTTCGACAGAAGCCGCTTCTCTTGACAACCCTCGCTGGCTTCTTTTTCTACAGAGCTTTTGCCCTTCCGAGCCTCTTCACGACGATTCGCCTTCCATGATTGCTTCCATCCTCAAACTCACGAAGCGTTTTTTTTCTTTCCCCAATTCTCCTCTTCCTTTTTCCAAGCAAAAGGGAAAACCTCCTTTTTCGAAAAAAAAACGATGCTCCTCTTTCTTTTTACTTTTTTTTTTCTAAATGAAACTTCTCCAGCAATAGCTCCTCACACTATTGCCTTTTGTTGACACTATTGCCTTTTGTAGCTCCTCATAGTTTTTTACCTTAACTTTTGTAACTTGGCCATTAGTTTTGAAGCTCAACCTTCCTTTCCTTTCTTTTTCTAACTCTAGCGACCACTTCCCTTTTATATTTACAAAACAAAGAGAGCTCAAGCATTTGATTCACGTGCCGTCAGTGCTCCATGTGCTCGAGCTCATAGATACTTGTCGTGCCATTCCACCCATTCCACCATGGAGCTTCACTTTATCATCTCCAAACCCAAAGAACTCCACTACATCCCGACCGTCCTTGGGCCCTAGACAACGTGTCCAAAAAATTGAGAAAAAGCATTCAATTCGCCACCATTGTAATTTTTTGTCAATTATTGCGCATATCCTGGTGACCATGACTTCGATCAGCGAGCCACAGATTTTGGCTAACTCCCCACATCACATGCAATGTTCGAGAACCCTGGCAAACTCAATTATATCCTTGTCAGCATGCCTATCAATGCGGTCCGGTGAGCACATACCCGACCCCTGAGAAATATTCCACAGGCCATAACTTGCCCGTTTGAAGCCCAATTGATAATCCGAAAAGACCGCCATGCTTCATAGCTTGAGCTTTACAAGCATACCGATTGATCCCATTTTTGGCTACCTATCTGTACCGTCCCTGCTCGTCAAAGATCTGCAAAGCATTCCATCTTTGGACAATCATAACTTTCACACCCGGACTCCGTTTGACAAGTTCTCTGGATGGGCTCATAGAGCATCTCAAAGACCACATTTTAGAACACTGACTTAGGATTCCGGGCACCTTTACCTGATATTCCACCTGGACCATTCTGGGGCCTTTTTTGGCCTAAAAAACCGCATTAGACATACACTTCTCCACGACATGCTCTCCCAAGGTCTTCATTCCTCCTTTAGCTCTTTGCCATGCGCGTGCTAGCACCCATAGCTCGCCATAGAGCACTTCCCTTCATAGACCAACTTTGGTTGCACCATCATTGCCCACCCCCTTGTTGAACATTCATGTTCAACCAAAAGTAGCCTTATTGAACTTGAAACTTGCAACACTTTGCAAACACCCAAGCACACTGGAAACACACCACCATATCTACAGTATGTATAATATGTACAAAACTGTATGTCTGTTACTGTTGAGTCCTTTCAGGTGGGTTGCCCAACCCCCCTGGTCACAATTTGACTTACATCGGGCACCACTCCCCTATCAAAGTATAGCTTGAGCCGTACACCATTTACCTTGTACCTGAGAAGCTTACCATTGGCTCTCACCAGCTGATAGGTCCCATTTAAAAAGGCCTTTTTTTACTTTGTACAGACCCGTCCATTTCTTTTTAAACTTCTTTTGGAAGGTGAAATCCAAGTAGCTCTCATACTTCATTACTAGGTCTCCTTCTATCTTTTTTTCTGGCAGACTCTCATTGAATTTGGCCATTCTCCTTTCCTGCTGCTTCACGTAGTAGTCTATTGCTACCTCTCTATCCATCTGCAATGCCTCAAGGCTGACAATCTATCTTGTAAGACAGCTTGTGGAGTGGCATTGATGCACCACATACCTTTTAAAGCACCAAACTGTGCATGCACTGGCAACACTGCCTCCTTACCATAAACCAATTCAAATGGAGTAAAGTTGGTTGCCACTTTGTAGGATGTCTTGTAGGCCCATAAACACTTCTCTAGATTGATGTCCCATTCTGTCTCCTGCTTATACACATACTTCATGAGCATTTTGATGATTTGTCCATTGGCACTCTCCACAAGACCATTGCATTGGGGATGATAAGGCGAGGAAAACCGATGATGAATCTTTAGTTTTTCCACCAATGCCTGCATAAGCTTGCTTCTGAATCCTTGCCCTCTATAAAAAATGAGTACCCACGGCACTCCAAAACGACAAGAAATGTTATCGAAAACAAAGTGGGCCACAACCTGTGCATTTACCTCCTTCACAGCTTTGGCCTCGACCCATGGCCTTGACCCACCTGGTGAGGTAGTCGATGGCTACCACAACATACTTCTTACCACTTGTAGATTTAGGGAGTGAAACAATACTTGACCTTTCCTCTGGTGTCCGCTCTCCTCATGACATTGCTCCGGCACCAAGTTAATCTCTTCTTTGTAGATTACTCTCCTCAACACCCCGTCTCTGCCGTAGGTCATTAGGTCTTCACCTATTAATGTAAATTTGTGAGCTTTCTGAACTATCCTCCTCCTTTGCAGTCTAGACAAACCTTGAGGACACTGCCCTGTACCCAAAAAATCTTCCACCTCCTTCAATGAATCCCTACCTGTTTATGTGGCCGGGGCCACATATATACCTGCGACATGTACTTGCACCTTACTGCTTGCTAGCTGGTCCTGCCTCTTGGTTGTGCTCTCTCTTCACATGCTTGAATTGGATTTCCCTAAAGAATTTCAACAGCTTTTTTATGGCAAAGAACCAATGTTTTAAGGAATCTCTCTTACCTGCCATTGACCTACCAGTTGCTTGATGACCAATAACGCATCCCCTTTGACCACCAACTTGGAAATCCCGAACTCGACGCATTGTTTCAAACCTAGATGGAGGGCAAGATTTTCTGCTTCATTGTTGGTATGGACATCCTCCAAATCATAGGCTTTTGAGAAGATTACCTTGCCGTGTGGATCGTGTATCACCACACCTCCACCAGCTTTCTTTGTTACCTCTCTATATGCACCATCAAACCACATGGTAAAATCTTCGACCAAGTCTGGCTCCTCTCTAGCTTCATCTCGTACTACTCTTGGATAAATTGGCAAATCCACGGCTTTGCTGACCAAAATGTTTGCCAAATGGGACCGACTTGTATGGTAAATTTTGAACTCGAACTCAAATTTCTGCAACTCTATCACCCACTTCATGATCCACTTCCCTGGCTTTAAGTGTAACACCACTTCATGCAATAGATTATTAGCTATCAACACATAGAACTTATGTACAATGAGGTGCACTTTGAACTTCCTGCAAGCAAAAACCAATGCCATGGCCCAGTGCTCCGCTTCAGTGTAAGTCACCTCTCCAAGACTTATTACCCTGCTTTCAAAGTAGATAGGTTTATAGCTCCTTCCTACCTTTTGCTGTAACACCGCCCCAATAGCCACGGTACCTACAATCATTGACACGTAGAAGTCATCCTCTTGGCTTGGAGGGCACACAGCTTGCAGCTGACACAAAATTTCTTTCACTCTGTCAAAAGCTTCTTGAGAATCTTCGTCCCATTCAAAGCCATGCACCTGCTGAGCCCTCTTTTGGAGAGGATACACATACTGTGACAGCATCCAAAAACAATGCGACAAGTACTTTAGCTTATGTACAAAGGAGGCCAAGCCCTGCGCACTAGAGGGAGGCTCCATCAAGACTAGCGCCTTGACCTTTCCTGGATCTGCCCCAATTCCATTTTGTGACACCACATGTCCTAGCAACTGCGCTCAAGGTTGTGCTAGCTTGCACTTCTTAGGGTTTAATTGACCTCCTTATTCGTCCAGCCTTTGAAAACATAGCCGGAGCTTTGACAAATGATCCGCCCTTGAGCTATAGCATCCAATGTCATCCATGCTAATGAACTTGCCAAAGTAGGGACCAAACACCCTATTTATCCAGTCTTCGAAGGAGGTGTAGGCATTCACCAAACCAAACGGCATCATGCGATAGGAAAAGCACCCCCATGGAGAGATAAATGTTGTCTTCAACTGATCTTCAAGAGTGATCCCTATCTAAAAGTACCCTGAAAATCCATCCATAATAGAGTACCTCTCATGACCTGCCACCTGATTTAAGATTTCATCTTGGAATGGTAGCGGGTAGTGGTTTCTCTTGGTCACCGCATTCAATGGCTTGTAATAAAACCCTCTATTTTCCATTCTTCTTAGGGGTGATAACCACCGGAGAAACCCACTTCGACTCCTTCACGGGGTATATGATACCTACATCTAACAATTGGTTAATCTCTTGCCAAAGAGCCTCCTTCTAAATCTCCCCTAACCTCCTTAGCTTCTGCGCCTTTGGTTTGCACCCTTCTTTAAGAACTATCTTGTGCTCTGCATCCTTTGCTCCTCGTAGATCCTCGTACTTCGTCGCAAATAAATTCGGAAAAGAGGCACACAGCTCAACATAGCCTTCTCTCTCTTTCTTGGTCAAATCTTCGCTTAGCATAGCAGTTACCTCCTCCACACCTATGCCATGAACCCGTGGTTGCACCTCCCCTTTTGCACGGGAGCCTTCAACAGTGACCCCAAACAAGTCGAAATCTATCTTTAGCATATCATCCTCGTTTTCATCTTCCTCAGTATCTGTGTAGCCCTCATCATAGGCCGTCTTGGTCTCATACTCATAGCTTGTCATGTCATCTTTGTCTTTTTTTGCCATAGGGTGAAAACGGCTCTCTTTGGTCTTCAAATCAAGCACCACATGTCTTCCTCTCTCTTTGTCAGGCAAGGTGAACACCCTGCTACCCCAATCCGGCTTAGCCCCTATTGCAAGTAGCCATGGCCTACCCAAGATGATTGGATAAGCATTGTCACCCGCTTTCATCACAAAGAAATCGATTAGGCACTCAATGCCCATCACTTTCAATCTTACATCTTGAGCCAAGCCCAAACACCTGGCTTTGGTATGGTTAGCCATCCTCATGCATACATTTGATTTAGCTATTGCTTTGACCCCTGTTTGCTTCATAGCAGCCTCCGTCATGACGCAAACCTGTGCTCCACCGTCTATATAGGCATGAACTTGCATCCTCTTTTGAATGACCGCATCCATTAGAGGAAGGACATCCGTCGGGCTACCCACTCTCAATGCCATGTTTTGTATTGCATGCACATTTCCATAAGCCTTTGGCAGCCTTGTGCTGACACTTGTAGACCACTGTCTTCGTAGCTTGGGATTTAAGGCCAATAGCTGACCAAAGGTTATGTTAGCCTTTTGATTTTGAACATCGCTTACCAAGTCATATTCGGGGTAGCCACGCCCTAGCTGAAAGTCTGCTTGCTTGATTTTGTGACGCCTCCTCTTCTTGATAGTTTCTGGTTGCTCCTTGCATTCGTACACTTTCTCTTTACCTTTACGGGCCCTCATCTCCCGCTTGGTTTCTGTCTCTCTTTCCATCCTTGCTCTTTTGTTGGCCAAGACTTCAACATCTTGCTTATCCACTCCGATGATATTCACCCTAGGGACTTCACCACAACCTGGAGGAGCTGGCTGTACCTAATCTGGACTACCTGCTCCCTTGGGCCATTGAGTTGTGCTTGGCCTCTACCTCTACCAAACAGTGGATAAATACCGCCTCTCTCTCTTAGCGGATGAGGGAAATCCGGTGCATAGTGTCCTTCCTCATTGCAATTGTAACATCGGCTAGGCAGCGGCCTTGCCCTGTCCCTTACTCCTCTTGGTTGACCTCTATCCATCACGCTTAGCCGCAATTCCTGCATTTGCTTAGACAAATCTTGCACGGTTCGCACCCAATTTTGTGGCACAATGGCTACACCTCGGTTTGCTTGGTTCTCATCATGAACTGCATCCCTCAGACCCTGAGGTTGGACCATCGCTTCATAACCTGAAACGCCTTGTTCAATCTTCTTTTTGATTTTCTTGCTTTTTGCCTTTGCAATGGCCACTACACCATTATAGTTTTCTGGGCTCTCTAAATCCACTTTCTCCCTCACTTTAGGATGCAGGCATGCCATGAATTTATCGAGCTTGAAGTAGTCGCTATTAGCCAATTGCATGGCACCCGCTAACTCTGCCCAACACACTTCAAAACGATCCAAAAACAAACTGAACTCTTCACTTACATTCTGTTTGAGTGCCTTCAGTTTGTCATCCATCTCGACTGGGGACGCCTCTTTGAAAAAATCATGTAGGAAACGCGCCCGCAGAGCCGGCCAAGCATGCCTCGGCTCACCTTCCAAAGCTTTGTACCATACCTTTGCCTTCCCATGCATCACTAAAGGAAATGTCCGCATCTTGCTGTCCTCGTTCGGCATACGCAACGACAACATATATAGCTCAAAGTCTACAACCCACTCATCTGGATTTTCTTCACCTATAAAAATCGGCCCATAACTTTGAGACGCCATGCCGACCAACACCCAAAACTGCTTCTTTTCACTTAACTAGGAGCAATCACTGTGCTCCTCAGTCGGGGCACGAGAAGATGGAAAGGGGGAATAGGGAACACACCCGACACACAAAAATTTGCCACTATATAGCTCAGGATATTCAGAACACCCTTGTCCTCTCAAAAAACATCTTCAAAACAAGCAACTCACACTAGCAGGTCCTCGCCTGCACTTCGCCCAATGTACACACAACCTGCACAATTTCTAGATAGCGATCACACTGATCTTGCTCGCTTCCAGCTCTTCCACAACTCAACACTCTCTCTCTTTCTCTCACACACACAGGGGGCCCAAGGGGGCGCACATGCTCACACACATCGGAACCACACAACCTAGAGACGAGCAAAAAAGAAAAGGGGGGAGGGGGGAGAGACGATGTCGAAATCGGCAATGACAGCTTCTCCTTCAAACAAAAAAGCCATGTACAAGATCCGTACAATCTGCTCTAGGCTGCACCATGGCCATCACTGTTTCACACAGAGAGGCTCACACATCCCTTGCCACTCAAATTTGTCGACACACACCTCGACAAAAACTCCATTATTGGCTTCACTTTGACAGAAGCCGCTTCTCTTGGAAGCCCTCGCTGGCTTCTTTTTCTACAAAGCTTTCTCCTTTTCGAGCTTCTTCACAGCGATTTGCCTTCCATGCTTGCTTCCATCCTCGAGCGCACGAAGCGTTTTTTCTTTCCCCAATTCTCCTCTTCCTTTTTCCAAGCAAAAGTGAAAACCTCCTTTTTCGAAAAAACGCTCCTCCTCTTTCTTTTAACTTTTTTTTTCTAAACGAAACTTCTCCCATAGTTTTTTAACTTTTGTGTATAACTTGGCCATTAGTTTTAAAGCTTAAACTTCCTTTCCTTTCTTTTTCCAACTCTAGCCACCACTGACCTTTTACATTTACAAAACGAAGAGAGCTCAAGCATTTGATTCACGTGCTGTCGGTGCTCCACGTGCTTGGGCTCACAGATACTTGTCGTGCCATTCCACCCACTCCCTTAATCACAACATACTTCCTTAAAATTAGGGATTCTTACAAGGCCCATGGAGAGTCCATATTTTTTCTAATGAGAAGAAAGAACTTTGCTAATCACTAAACTCTAAAACAGAAACACTCATATCGTACTAATCTTACCTACCCTCCATCACTTGAGTGATGAGGATCAAAGGTGTTTGATGACATAGGTTTTTGTTTCAATGTACCAGACGTGAATGTGTAGGTCTGGTCAATGTTTCGACTATTTTTGTTTTTTTGTGAGTATAAGGATTATATATATACATTCCCTAAGATCAGAAAGCTCAAGGGTCAGGGAAAGAAGGGTAATAGGGAAATAATTCAATGATAAATGTCAGCAAACACTCTCCCTTTCCTCGAATAGATTATACCTTTTGGAATGATGTCGTCGCCTTTTGAAACCAATTGTTCCAAGTTGTTATCAGTGAAGGCTTTAACAAATAGTTTTTGACCACCCTTTACGTTTCATCTAGTTGCAAGGGTGGTCACGTACTCTCCCATGATTTTATTTGCAACATTGTTGTAGGTGGTGAACTTACAACGGGAGGTGCAAACTCTTTGTTGGTTGTATGGATATGTACAATGGTAGGTGGAGGTTGTGTCGAAGCTTCTATTACCGTATAGGAACTACATGAAGATTAAGAAGCTTCATTTGACTTCCCTGTTCCTGAGCAAGGTGAAAAAAATCATTCTTTCTTCGGTACCCAAACTAGCTCTGGAGCTGGTGTGTAGCATTCTGTGATTTTTTCTTTCCGCAATTGTCAATTCGTTTTGGAGCTACATGATTGGGCTCACATGGGTCAGGTGATAGGTAAGAAGACACTCTACGTTTTGACACCTAGATTTGATCATTTCCTTGATAGTAGCCTTGGGCTTCCAATAGTCATTTAGGACTTCATCGCCATGTTTCCTTATATTTCTTGGAGCGAGTGGGACGTTTCTTACAAGGGTTCTATTTTTTAGCACTAGCTATGGTCGCTAAAGAAGCTTTAGGGACCCACTTGTATGTTTTCTTTGTGATATTAGGATGAGTCTTGTTAGAAGCTATATGCATTGCTTCTAGCATATTTAAGGGTACGAGTGATGGCATTTCATCCCCCTCAGGTGTTACCCAGGTCGTCTCCCTGTTTCCCCAAGTATATATGGTTGCTCCTGGTGGACCCAATCCACATTTTCCGACTCAATCATCCCAGGTAGTACATCCATATAAGGAGAATCTTCCCCCACATCAGTGTCCGCTTTACACGTGTGACAATACTGCAATGGGGCCGAGTGAATTGTGGTGTCATATCTATGATCAATTATAAACCTGTTTCCTAGAGGATGTCCTTGACCAGTTACAAGATCTACTCGAATGACAGAATCTTGGAAATGCAAGTAGACAGTTTTTAGACCAATCATGCACCATTTTTGCTTCCCTCATGAAAGGATGTCCTAAGATCATCTCAGATGCCATAGTGTGCTTGGAGGAATCCATAACGAAAAAGGTAATTATTATTTTATGTCCAAAGATCTTGATCTTGAGATCTTCTAGCATCCCAATAGGTTTAACAATAGACCCATTGGCCATCTTTACCTCAAAGTATTTTCCCAACTTGTTAACAGGTATTTCTACCACAAGGTTCTCATCTAGGTTGGGTTGTGGATCTAAGTGTTCCTCCTCTATTGGTATCTCCCCAGCTCCATCCATCTGTGCAAATTGTGGTAGCCCAAAATTCAGTTCTCCATTGAGGAAGGCTCAAAGAGCTGAGACTAGCTCAGGGTCTTTATATAGTTTGGACATGATGGTGGTTCTAACTTCTGAAGATATGAAATCCATCAATTTGGCAATGTTTAACGGCACCTTTTGGGCTTCAGTCCCTTGACGTGGGGAAGATGGGATCTCCATTTCTTTGATAGGATCAGGTAGTCCCTCTATAAACATTCTTTCCATCAAGAAGTGAGTAGGCCCACTTTCCCATGACTTTAAGTCACTTTCTTCTTGGATGACACTAGGTACGGCTAAGGGTCTATGGACTTGGTGAGGGTGTTGTTGCGTAGGGGAACACTGTGTCTGTAATCTGGATCTTCTACCAAAATCCTTAATTGCTTGACTCGCTCGATCTCCTCTGTAGGGTTTCGATAAGTTCCTATCTTCTTCTTGGATCCTGGCATTATGGCTCATGAAGATCTTCCTTCTTGGTTTCTATCTTAGTGGTCCTTTTGGTATCCATGGTTTCACATGAATGAGAATCCTCTTCAGTGTCGTTCATATATACGAGGTCATCACCAGTTGCTATGTTAGTCTTTGAACTGGGGTTTGACTTCGCTGCTTTTTGTGATCTCTTCCTTCATGTTTTCTTCATTTTCTGAGATTGGGCAATTGATGCCGTGTCTCTTTCCTCAAGAATATAATTTTGTTTTTGGAGCATCGATCGTGTGAGTATGTTTACTGGTATCAAAGGTGTACTTTGTGATGGCTCCTCGATAACCTCAATCAAGTTTAATGGCGTGATCTTCAGTGCATGTGGATTATTTGGACATTGGGCAATCAAATGATCTATGCCACATTGATTACACATGAGTATCAGCATTGTAGACGTGCTCGCTTGATTGGTTTGCATTAGTGTGGCGTTCTTTTGTAGCCTAATAGGACACTTGGCCACACGATGTGGACCTCCACACTCATATCATTGAAGAGGTGGTCTCTTAGTAGTGTAATTGATATTTTGGCCGCTTGCAGCAAGAGCAGCTACTTGATAAACAGGTTTGACTTGTCCCCAATAGTCCTCCATGTAGCATTGTGGACTTTCTTCAATAGCCTTCCAAACAAGCAATAGATGACTCACAACCCACTTGATTCATTGAAGTGATTCTCGGGTGTGGTGGTTGTGATCCTAGCACTGGAGATGGTAAGGGTGTCGTTTGAACAACATTTTGGGCCCTAGGGACCATGTGTTGTGACGTTTTTTCAAGAGGTGGAGCTGGCATCAATGCAAGCACTCGAGGTGTGTCTGTCCATGCTAAGGTTGGTATATTGGCCATCGCACGCTAAAATACTATGCAATCCTTAGCTTGATGACCATACCTTCCATAGACATTGTAGTTCCCATTGAATTTTTTACTCTAAAACTAGGGTATTCACTGGTACTATGCGGTCCATAGCATACTGAGCACCACTGTTTCTCCCTTCTTGGATACATATGATTGTTTTGCGGAGCATGATTATCTCTAAGACTCTCTTGAATGGCCTTGGTGAGGTCTGCTAAAGTCATCTTAGATATCTTTGTCTCGTTAGCAATAGGTTTTAGGCTCATTGGCTAATGCCCTGATGCTTGCGAGCTAATAGATTTAGGCTCAACAGATACTCTTTCTCCTTGAATCATTAAATTATCCTCCGATTGGATCGCATTGGTGGTGACTGCTTCCCAAGTGGTGATATTTCTAATGACTAGGCCATTGTAGATATCCTCATGTGATAATCCCCTAATGAATCTATCAAGCAATTGGTTATTATTGAAGCGCCCATTTGGATTACATCGAGAATTCAAATGCTTCAAGCGACTAATAAAGTCTCTCACCGACTCTCCTTCCTCTCGTTGGGCTTTCTGGAGCTGAGAGGCTACACCCCAAAGCACTCCCTCTCGTATGTATTCTTTTAAGAATAGTCTCCTAAGAGTAGGGTAAATCGTTTTTTCTTCCACCCTTAGGGTTCTATACCAATCCCTAGCCTTCCCACTTAAGGTTAGGCCTAAAGCATTACTCTTATGTAGGTCATTGTGTTCTTCTAGAGAATCACATATTTGTTCAAACACTTCGATATACTTTCTCACATCCACGTCTCCACTAAATTTTTGTGTGAGCTTGGCTATTTGTACTACCTTACTTCTAGGTTCTCTATCAGGCTTTTACGCATATTCTCAGCAATAGATCGATCGATAGCTTGAGAAAATGTTGCCAAGTCACCTAAGTGAGCACGAATCGTGGGTGGAGGTGCTCCAGAGAGTATATGTGGAGTAGGTCTTGGCATTGGTCTTCGCGCATAGGAATCCCTTGGGTTTCACGTTTGGTGCGGTGTTGCACCATGTGGCGGCTCAAAGTTCATATGTGTGGCCCTAGGCATAGCAGACGTCAGATGTGACATGCTAATGCTAGCCGGTAGAGTCCCATGGAAATAGGATCTTGGGTTTTGTGGTTGGGGATCATAGGTTGTTGAAACAATGGGAGGGGTAGGGACTACATGATTACGAGGACCCATAGGTGTATACGATTAGTACACACTTGTAGGTATTGCTATAGGCATTGAGCTACTATGTAACAGTGCTTTACTAACAAATCATGTCCATGGCGTGTTTCTTGGCATGCCCATCATTGGGGTAGGCATGGTAGCCGTGGTGTTATCAAGGGAAAGATGAGCTATACTTGGAAAAGTAAAGTTATCACTTGTAGGGTTAGATTGCACCGAGACCCCTGGCGAAACAACATATGGGGGATCCATCGGACTTACCGAGGGAGTCTCCATTTGCGATAAGGTTGGTTGTTTAGCCTTCCCTGTATCCAAGAATCTTATGAGACACGTTGAATGCATATGGATCCCCTTGTTCTATCTCTCTAGCTCAATAACCCTATGGATGACCTCACAAACTCTTTGTTGTTGATCCTACACGCTAGTAGCATCTATTGTGGATTGTAGGACACTAACCAACCCACGTGATAGGTGTGACCTATCTATAGGTCGGTTAGAGTTTCCGTTTGTAGTTCGTACTCCCAATTATCATTTAGGAACGCTCCATCTAGTCTTGAGGTGCTAGGGGTGTTCTTTGAACTAGATGCAATGTGGCTCTCTATGGGTTGACCCTTAGTGGTCACTAATTCAGGAGCACTCCATTGATCTCCTAGCAAAGATATTGACATAGGGGCTTTCTCTTTTAACTCTCTTCGTTGCTCCATGTTGCGTAAGCTCTCAATTTCCTTTTCCCTAGTCGTGATGATATATCTCTCAACCTCTTGCACTTCGGCAAGGCTTCTACCATCAGGTAATATGACCTCAGAGGGGAATAGCTCTGAAGAGTCAGGGGGTGCGGTGAATGGAGTATTCATGTGCACACTCTCTAAGAGCATGGAGTCTACGTTGGCCATGAATGGAAAATTTACTTCCCCACCCCCCTCATTTACATCATTAGCTCCATGTTCGGAGCGAGTGGCTCTATTAAAGGTTTCCTTCAAGCGGCTAAGCACACTCGGCCCGGACCGTGGGCCCATGGCAAACATGTCATGGCTTGAGCTATGAGGATTAGGTATTGGGTAACCCTCTATGACGTCGTAGTCAAAGGAAGAGTCACTAAACGCTATATGCAGGTCCTAAGTGGTACTACCTTGGGTTCCCGCCGAGGGCCCGGAACCTAAAGTAGGTGGGTATTGAGAACTTGCGTAAGTTGAAATTCTCGCTAGTTCTCGGCCTCTAGTACACGACCAGAGTGTAGATGCATGTGCCTTTGGCACCCTACAAGCGTCAGTAAGGAACCTCGAAGGTTAACCGCTTACTTTTTAAGGCGTCCGTTTTCACTCGTTTTTTTAAATGTTTTTTAATGATCGGTTTTTGGATTAAAGTGTGTGATAGCTTAAAACAAGCGTATCGCTTAGGGAGTCATGGTGTGCTTTACGGCATAGCGTTCCGTTACCCGAAACTGCATTGGCTCTCAAAAAGGTCGATTTTTACCTGCGCGTGAGACTAAAACACGTAATTTTAAAGGGGGATTGAGACCTGAGCCTGAGCGTGGGCTTGGGCTTGGGTCTGGGGGATATTCTCAATCTTGGTCCTATCTTTAAAATCTTCTTCTTTTTTTAAAGATCGCAGCGGCCGCGCTATGCACACGAGCACACACACACCTAACTTACCTACTTACAACTAATACAGCTACTTTTACATACTAACACACTACTACAGTAACTCATTAGCTAGCATATCTACTTACTATAATTTACACAGAACTAACATCATGGATCTACTACCTTAATTCTAACACCTTATCACAGAGAAAACACAGTACATTTCAACACCTTATTAACAAAAAAAACACAGTACCTTTCAACACCTTATTAACAAAACAATACACAACAGCAAAACAAACTCCTTCTCAACACACACACCTTCCCTCTCTACCTTTCCTACATTTGAAATTGCACCACAACTTCAATCCGAAAAACTCACGAAAGGGGCAATGTGGCATCAGTCGGGTAGAGATCGAAACAAGACCATAATTCAACAAGCACTAACCTGATAGCTACAAGACTTGATAGGGGGTTAACCCTAGGCTAGATGAGCAGGTTTATGCCTTCCAATGCCGGTTTAGGTCAGCAAGAAAAACCCTGACTTATCGGGCTCTGCAAAAAGCCAGTCAGAGATAGTTGGCAAAATGGCACGAAACTTCAGGGATAGGTGCTTCTCAAGATTGTCGACAAGCTTGTGTAACTCCCTCCAATATCAATCATCAAAAAGTGGGTCAAAACATTGAGTAAAGCTTTGGACACGCAAAGCATCATTTGGCTCACGGCCAAATGGTGTGTCCGTTTGCCACCAAACTTCACGAGCATCATCAACATACCATCAACAACCAAAAAATATAGTCAAACATTGAGGAAAGCCGCCACTGACCATCACCTAAATAAAAGACGCATTATGAGTGACAAATCACTAAAAACAGCATTCATAAGGCCAATTGATCAAGCTCAAGAAGAATCGTCGCAGAAAGTCATCCCCAAATACAAAATCCATTTCAAAGTTTTAAGTACCAAACAACAAGTTTCTAAGCTAAACTAGTAAATTTTAAAATTGAACCAAAGCTTAAAGGGTTAAGGACACTAGCACTAATCTCCCCAATGCTTCAAAACAAAAATTTTGCATTCCATACATCATATGTGTATGATGTTTTGCTGGAATTTTTACACATGCAAATGGTATTTCTCCACACCATTCACTTCAATATGTTCATTATAGCTCACATACCAAGTCTCAAGCAAATTGGACCACGTAAAGCCACCATTTGGTCAAAAACCGCTAAGTTGGAGTTCTCAAGAAAAATATGGTCTTATCGATAGAAATAATGCTCCAAACTCAGGGAAACTTGACATTGTCAACATTTTGGGTATCCATAATTCAATATCAAGACACATATAGCCTCTACACCAAGTTTGGGCATGGATGGGCACATTTTGGTCATTATACATCCCCTTTTTCAAATTCAAGTTCCAAACACACCATTTATGACCTTGGGCACAGTAGCACTTATCCAAATTTAAATCTGAACACATCAAAGCGATGGAGACATCATGAGCAAACTAAACATCAAGTTTGCACCAAAAAAGCCAACATAGACATTATATGTGTATGATGTCTAGACCCCTGAAATTGACATATTGCAGTATTTTTGACAACCCAAGCACTTTTATCATATCTTTATTAGCTTGCGAGCAAATTTTCATTATAATTGGATACCATTTGACCTGTTTTCACCCATATGATGGAAATCTAAGCATGCAAATCCCATTCTTGGACATTGACATCCAATTACAGCTCAAATCCAATCCTAATGCTATAGACACTATACTCATGCTATGGGCATCCTATCATATGAGTTTCAAGTCATTTGGACACAAAAGACATCATATATGTATGATGTCTGAAATGTCAAAAGTGGAAATCTGAGGTGGTTTTGACCTATCCAATGCTCTTACCATAGGCTCATGAGTCTAAGCCACAAGCTTCAAGCCATTTGAGCCTCATCTACCCCAATTACACCCAACTACCATTTCAGAGTTTCAAAAGAGTTTCTAATCCAAAATCTTGTTCATTACTTGTTCAAAACCACATTCCAGGCATATATATGTGATGTACAAGCTATAAGTTATGCATATGTCAAGTTTCACCTCATTTAGGGCACATAAACATCATACGTGTATGATGTCTAACATCATAAAATGAGCACCCAAACGCACTTTTGTCGGCTTGCAATAGCATCCTTAGGCGCTAATTAGCTTGTGATTCAATTTTGAAGTCATTTGGATAGCTAGAAGCTGATCAATTGCCAAATTTAGTAAAAGACGCTAACTTTTGGATTTGGAGAGTGCAGGATCAATGGAAGCCGGCAAGTCACCAGTCAAGAAGAAAAGGCTCCCCTTGAAAGATATCATAGCAGCAGTTGAGCCCTTCACCATTCAACCTGAGACACTAAAGCGTGGATGGACGAAGCTACTCTAGAAGCTGAAGGCATAAGGCTATACCAAGGGACATTCAGAGATCCATTAGGCAACACTATGGACGTGCCAATGATTCCAAGAGAACTCAATGAATATGCAAGCAAAGAGGGCATCCTCAACCACTTAGAGAGAGTGGACCTACACGGTTTTTTTGCATCAGTGCCAGCTGGTATTGATTTCCAAAGAATTTATGAGCTGACCACCACAATCAAGAAAGACGGCACGACAATCCTCACAACACTTGAGGGGGAAAGCAAAGAAGTCACAATTACACCACAAATCATTGCCAATGCTTTTGGACTGCACAATAAAGGCGGTCCCGTCCGAGAACAAAGAGATGAAGTAAAGGTACACTCTCAGAAGAAGACCAACCAAACTATTGAAGACACTAGTAGTGGACCCAAGAGAAAATAGAATCTGCAAGGCATGGGCCACCAAGTCCCCTTCGTTGGACCACTGCCAGAGCCTGCATCAAGAAGTGTGGTGGTAGCTAATAAAGAAGATGCTAGAGCTGCCCACCAAATTTTATACCAAATCAGAACAAGATCCCTCTGTGGTTGAAGAGAACAATATGCTCATAAGGAGAGAGGTAAACATGATGAAAGAGCACGACAACCTTGAAACAACACTGCAAAGATATATTCAAAGAGAAAAAAGTGTTGAGAGAGAGCAAGATGCACATAGAAAAGCACTACAGGAAGCTAAGGCTCAAAGCTAAGGCTCAAAGCTAAGGCTCAAAGAGATGCCCTCACATTGCAAATAGCCGAAGTGTCAAAAGAAATTGCAAATATACAAGAGGAAAAAGACAAGACTCAGGATGAGTTGAAATCAACTAGAGATGAGATTATGGAGTTGAATGAAAAATTCGAGCTGCAAGAGATTACCACACAAAGGCTAAGAGGAACCCCAAGGGCTGCTAGAGCCAGCGCAAGAGCAGCTAACTAGGCTGTACAAGCCTTGAAAACCCATATCGCAGCTCTACAAAGGGAATTAAAGTTAGAGCAAAGACAATGAATCCATATTGCATAAGGGTCATTAACAACGAAAGAAAGATTAAAACACAACAGCAAGAGCTCTAGAAAGAGAACGACAAGCTAAAGCAACAACTGGAGACGATGGAGGAGCTAATGCTCAACAATGCAGAAGAGGAAACAAGAATAGATGAGGTGGTGTAGCAGCAACTAGCAGACCTAAGACAAGAGGTAGAGGGGACACGGGGTCAACCTATAGACCCGGATCCAAGCTACTCTATAGTCAATGCCCAGCAAGAGACTATGGAGCTCCCAGAAAGTTCAAAAGAGCTCGTATTGGTGGAGATACCTCCATAGATCCAAGAAGAAGGACATGTGTTGAGTGCAAAAGAAGAGTCCCACCTCCTCACTTTAATAGAGAAATCCATTGAAGTCGTTCCTAAAGTGGCAATAGAATGGGAGCAATGGATGGTACACTCTGCAGGCATCCTAAAGATTGATACAAATGTGATCAGAGAGTAATGGATGCAGCCATCCCTGCCCTACCATTTACTTAAATATGAAGTGCTTACAATGAAGAAGCACATCCAGGGAGAGGAGACAACACCTCTCTTCGATGGTGGTATCAAAGATCAAATGGTCTCCAAAAGAATAGTAGACTCACAGGCCAAATGGAAAAAAGGTTGGCTTTGCAAGTACCCATCATACCTTGTATGTATGGTTGATGCACCAAAGTCAATGTGGAATGATGTTTCCTTTTGCCCTGTGCCAAGAATGAGAACCTCGAAGGATCACTCTAGATTACTAGAGAAACATCCCAATTGGCTTAATTATCCTAAGCTTCCACCACCCAAAAAGGAGAGAGAATAAGTGGAACTTATATGGTGAAAACCCTCACGAGCGCCATAAAGCTTTTCACTGGCTCTCCTTACTTGACATGTGTAATGCTTAGAAAGATATGCAAAACATTTCTAGCATGCATCAAAGTGCTTGCGTCGCATAAATCTACAGACTCAAGTCTAGTCTCGACGGGCGACACCCTCCTCAAGCTGGATTACAACCTCTCCACCCAACCATCACCACAAGTGCTACATCATTTCTACTAGAGATTGATGTTCCTACCAAGCTATCACATGCAGGCCTTTGAGGAGGCATTTTATACACGCTTTTTGGGACAAGGGTGAGCATCGGCAATATAAGATATGAATCATACTTGAAGATGATTAAGCCACCAGGGTTCTATTAAGAAAAGATTCAATTGAAGAGCCTACAAGGACGAATATCCGTCATGTTATGAAGGACATGGATGCGGAGAAGGGGAGTGTTGACGGATAAACACGGAAAAGCTACACCACTTTTGTATTATTTGATTTTGATGAGAAGCAAGGATATTTTGTAAGGGTTAAGAGATCATTTTTGGTGGGAATGAGTCTCTAAGGAGGATTGTGTATAAGCCAATTTTTGTAACCCTAAAACAACTTTTGAATTAATCAAACTATGGCATTCACCGTGCCGTGTCTGTGTAACTTTGAGAGAGAGAGAGAGAGAGAGAGTGAGAGAGGTCTTATCTCTTTAATACGAGCGCTACAAATCAGCTATGCAAAGGTGACACCACCAACAAATTAGCAATGATGAGGGCTACGCTCCAACGCCAAGCTTGCGAAGTTTTGGCTCCATCGGGAGGAGAATTTTGAGTGAGTTATCTTGCAAATTGTGTGTCTGTTTTGCGAGTTCTTTATACCGATGGATTCACAGTGATGTGTAGGGCTACATGTTAGGACCATATGTGATGAGAAAGGATGACCTATAATACATTGTATGTCTTCATACGTGTTTGCTGCACAGAGTGGTTACATGCAAGATATCGGCTTAGAGTCCATAGGGTAGTGACCTCTTGGTAAGTAGATATGCCAACGCCAAGCTTGCGAAGGTTCGGCTCCATCGGGAGAGTGAGCTTTTGAGTGAGTTATCTTGCAAACTGTATGTCTGTTTCACGAGTTCTTTATACCGATGGATTCACAGTGATGAGTAGAGCTACATGTTAGGACCATATGTGATGAGAAAGGATGACCTATAATACACTGTATGTCTTCTTACGTGTTTGTTTCACAGAGTGGTTACATGCAAGATATCGGCTTAGAGTCCATAGGGTAGTGACCTCTTTGTAAGTAGACTATGCCTTGTGAGTTTCGTGGCGATTCGAGCACATTTGGTCTTGATTTGGAGAGTGTGTGTGTTGTAGGTCGAGTTGCATTCATGAGCACATAGTATGTTGAGGTATGATTTCCTCGAGTAGTGATTGTCCTCGAAGGAGATTCATGCACATTTGGTCTTGATTCGGTGAGTGTCAGTGTTGTGGGTTGAGTTGCATTCATGAGCACATAGTATGTCCAGGTTTGATTTCCTCGAGTAGTAGTGATTGTCTTCGAAGGTCGAGTAGGTGATTGACAACCATCCACTTGTTTCCATGCACCTACGGGTCGAGATTTATCCTTGGTTGACATTTAGTTTGTTGGCCTTGTTCTCATTGTGCTAGCGTCTGCTCACGGCATATCCACCAAAAGCATGTAATATGATGGTAAAAACGTCACACTCTGGCATATAAGGTGTAAGGTGTTTGTTTATTGGATACTTTGAGAAGTCGTGGAGCCCTTGATTTCCTTCTAGAAAGGACATACACGACGCATCTATTTTTTCAACTTGGTGGAAAGTTTAAAAACATGCTAGAATCATTTTGGCAATCTTTATAAACATGATGCAAGCTAGATCAAGAATCCTCTTGAATATCTTGATGAATTCTGTTAGAGTCCTGATGATATACTCTTCAGCGGGCTTCCCTAATGGTGAACGAATTGGTGGCTACTCTGCTTCAGACTCGTGGCATTGGACAGAGGGTATGATCCTTTCTAATTTTTTGGTGGCGCTCATGTATAGAGGATCAAATATCTTGGATATCTTTCCAACAATATTTGTCTCCATATTAGATGCGGCTCTGTCCCATCAGCTGCTTGATCGTGCAGTAGTCTTTCTTTGAGCTTTAATACTTCATACTTTATCAAGGGGTATGGTAGGGATTGTTGATTCCATGTGTCAATAATCCACTTGGATGTGAGTTGAGCCACATTTTTCTCTTTCTCCACTTCAACTATGACAATATCGAGTGGCGCCCTTGTGTCCTTTTCATGTTTCTCAATGGGAGCAATCTCTGGGAGGGAGGTGGCCCCCTCTGTTTTGTCTATGCAACAAAAAAAATTGCAAAGCTTCATTGTCCTGTGTGCCCTATTCAAGAACATCTTCATTGGTTATTGTTTGCTTTCTTTGATCAAATCCTGGTTGTCTGTTGTACCCTATTCAAGAACATCTTCATTAGCTACTATTTTCTTTTCTTTTATCAAATCCTAGGCTTTTTTAGATCATTTTGGAGTTGTGCTATTTGCTTTTGATAGTCCTCTTCTTTGCAACGAGAAGGACGGGTAGCAGCAACTGCTTCTTCCTTTTGGTGCATGCCAGATTCCCTCAAAAACATTAGCGTAGGAGGCGAGTGACATATTGTTTGTAGTTGTAGAGCTTGTATGTGTGCACAGGTTGTGTGCTTGCAGCCCTTGTGGCTCGCACACAGTGTTGAGCAAGTTCCCCGGAATTGACACTCTTGGCACCATTGCCGCGGAGCCGCTCTACGCCAAGCTCCAACCATAGCCTGCATTCTATGTGTTGAGGTTATTTTTTGCATGTTTGAAAGGTCGAGCAGTATGTGTGTGTTGTCTGTGTGTGCAGATATGGATGCATTGATGTCGGTCGTCTTGCTAATTTTTTGTTAATCTACCCTCTACTTTCCTATTCACAAATTTTTGTATCTCAATGTCGATTAATTTTTACTTTTTTGTAGACCTAGGCTCTCTTATTTTTTGCTAATTTCAATTTTTCTGTCAATGCAAGCTTTGTTTGAGGTCAATTTCTGAGTTGTTTCCTTTGAAAACTATTTTTCTTTTTATAAAAGAAACGCCATATAATTGATTGTGATTTTTGAATTGAAAAATAAAAACGACTCCAACTAGTCCCTGTGTAGGCGAGAGAAGGAAAGATCCCCTTTGGCAACGGCCCTGGCCTCAGTCTCGATCTTGATTTACATATATATATATATAGGAAGTAGTAACCTCCATAGCTTCCTCTCAAGTGAAGGAATAGTGTATCCCATCTTATATATACACCCCACTTCTCAAGGGAAAAAGAAAGCATGTGGGAATTAGGATTTACCTCTCCCTCCACAAGCCTCCTTTAGGCTTTCTCATTTTGCCTACACGCCCAAGTAGAAATTGACTATTTTGGGGGCTACGAGAGCTTCAGGTAGCCTAATTGTGTGTTGTAACGCACACCAAGTTTCTCCCAATGGTACACTCATTTGAGCTATCACATGAACTAAGAAAAAAACCCAAAAAATCAAGTGAAAACAAACAACATAGCTAGTGGCGAGGTCTCTTAGGGTACTTGTCAACGCTTTTAGGGTACCCGCATCACATGGATTTATGTTATGGACAAGTGTTAGATTATGAGAAATTAGAGAGTGCCTCAAATTACGCAGGAACCCATTACCCACCCACGTTAGGTTCCGAGCCTTCGGCTAGGACCCAATGTATTGCAACCCAAGATGCACACATCGCGGTGGCTAGTGACTCTTCCTTTGATTCCGACATGATGGAAGGACACCCGACCCCATACCCTCAAAATAAAAACCAAAATGCACCTATCTCGGCCCCACAACCAACAAGTGCTAGTGTGTTTAGTTGGCTAATGGAAAAAATTAGTCGAGCCACTCATTTAGAGCCTATGGCTAGTGAAGTAAATGAAGGTGACGGGGAGGTAGATTCGCCTTTCACATCTCATGTAGACCTCATACTCCTTAAGAGTGTCCATGTTGATATCCTAGACACTAAAGACCTTACAAAGCAATCACCCTCTGAAGTTCCACTACGCGATGGTAGGAGTCTTACGAAAGTACAAGAGGTTGAACGATATATTCAAGCAGCTAGGGAGAGGAAAATTGAGAGCTTGCGTACAATAGAACAATGTCGAGCCATGAAAGCGAAGGCGCCTATGAAAGCGGTCATGCTAGTTGAGAAATCGAGTGCTCCCGAATTAGCAGTCATAAAGGGTCGTACCATAGGAGCCACAATGCCTCCACTTCAAGGGAAACCTCCAGCACGCCAAGCTTAGAGGGGGTATTCCTCAATGAAAAATTGGGAGTATGATGTTGGAGAGGGGGAATGGGGAACACACCCATCACACACAATCTATTGCCTTCCTATAGCCCAGCGTATCCATAGCACCCCTAACCTCTCAAAAAAAACCTTCAAGACAACCAATTCGAAGTAAACAGATCAATGTTTGCACATAGAGCAACATACACATGCTTAGCAATACCACCACACATCACAACTTCAGCCTGACGACTCGTTACATCACTCCCACACACACAAAACCTCAATTTCACGCTCTTTATGCCACACAATGGTCCACAGGCACACACCTCCGCCAACACCAACACCAACACAGACAACTCAGAGTTAGAGAAAAAGAGAATCAGGGTGGGGGAAACCAACACAAGGGAGGGACAAATTGGCACAATCTTGCTTAACACAATCCGCTTACTACCAAAACAGCAAGCTAGCACTGGAACACCACCTCCCCGGCTCAACCTGGCTCTTGCGAAAACTTAAGTGCAAAAAAGCCCCTAAAATGGGCACAAAAGGGGTTTTATAGGCTATTTTTAGCAAGTCAATGAGCACCAAACACTTGTCCAAGTTGTTTTGGTAGGTTTGCATGCAAACTGGCACTTCTCGACCTTCCTCTTTCTCTCTCTCACTTGCCTCTGCATCAACGTGGGAAGTCCCCCCTGGGCACTAGCACTAGCGCTAGTGCTAGTGGGAGGGGCACCTTATCTCCAAAAATAAGGGCCCCATGTGAGCACGAGATGAAGCTCCTACCGACTGCCACATTAGCACGGCCATACGCACCACTCGTCGGCCCAACAGGCGTGACATTGTCGTCAATGGTTAAACCCGCCCCACCATCAATGTGACGCCGCTATGGCCTCCCACCTTCGCGCAGGCAGCACCATCACCATAGCCACCGAACAAGAGAGGTCTCTCTCTACCTCATTACACCACAAAGGGGGTCCTCGCTTTGCCTCTATACCCCGCGTTGGCCACCATATTCCTCGCATGTGGGGTTTGTGCCTAGCCACGTGGCAAGTTCCCATGATCTTAGCCCCAATGCCTCACAAGAAAACCACTTAAAAATCTCCAGCAAAACTTTTCTTTCCCTCTGCTTCCCCTGCTTGCCATTTGTTGCATGGTGATCCGATTCTTGAGCCAAGAAAACCAAGTAAAAGATGCAATTGCCTACTCCAACCTATACCATCCGCACTGCGTTTTGACTTTTTCGGACCCACCAACCAAGGCCGCAAAAAATAAAAAAACATCGACAACAACACCCCGCCCACAGCACCACATTTTGATCGGCCTAACTTGGCGCTCAAGAGTCAGAACAGAGAGCCATCACTTCCTGCTACCTCCACATGATGCACACTATCTTCTCAAACCCTAGCAAGCTCCAAAAAACATCAGATGGCACAAGTTTCAAAGCAATCAAACAGACACAAGGGACGGAAAAATTGGCACAATATTGCTTGACACAATCCTCTTACAACCAAAACATCACCAAAACGGCGAGCTAGCATAGGAACACCACCTCCACGGCTCAACCTGGCTCTTGCAACAACTCAAGTGCAAAAAAGCCCCTAAAATGGGCACAAAAGGGCTTTTTTATAGAGCCTCCTAGGCTATTCTCAAAAAGTCTGTAAGCATCAATGAGTTCTTTTGGTAGGTTTGCATGGAAATCGGCAATTGTTGACCTTCCTCTTTCTCACTCTCACTTGCCTCTGTATCACCGTGGGAAGGCCCCCTCGAGCACGAGCCCTAGCTCTAGTGGGAGGGGCACTTTGTCTCCAAAAATAAGGGGCCCCATGTGGGTGCAGGATCAAGCTCCTATTGATTTCCACATCAACATGGCCATACGCGTCGCCCGTCGGCCCAATAGGTGCTCACCACCATCGTCAACGGCTAATACCGCCCCACCACCAGTGCACACCGCCATGGCCACTGACCTGCACACAAGCAACACCATCACCATATGTGCCTAGCCATGTGGCAGGCTCTCATGATCTTGGCCCCCAAGGCCTCATAAGAAGACTGCTTAAAAGCTCCAACAAATCATCATTTTTTTCCCTTCGATTCCCCTGCTTTCCATCTGTTGCACGGTGCTCGGATTCTTGAGCCGCGAAAACCAAGTAAATGATGCAGTTGTCGACTCCAACCCGTACCATCCGCACTACATTTTAACTTTTTCGGACCCGCCAACTGAGGTCGCAAAAAACGGAAAAAAACACCCAGCAACTTCTCACCGCCCACCACTCCACCACACTACCGTCTTGAACCCTGGACCCTGGCTCCAAAAAACATCAGACAACACAAGCTCAAAAGCAATCAAAACAGCTCAGAATTGGTCCCTTCCAAAACTTCAACTGATCATATCTCCCTCATCTTGGCTCCCATTAACAATCTGAAAGGACCGACATGATCCCCATCTCAAGCATTCGACATCCATAATAATCATATCTATCTCGTCTTGGCTCCGATTGACAAAAGGAGCGACATGATCCCCATCTCAAGCGTTCGACATCCATCACTTCAAACGAGCTTTGACCACATGTCCATTACCTGCCTTGTTCATCTAGGATTTGCAACACACTCTAGCTTTAAACTTCAATATTTTGCACCTTGTAGCTCTTTTTGATGAGCCGTCTAGACCAACTCACTCGGCACTTCAAGCTCTACATCCCCAAGCAAAAAACTAGCACTTTGGACAGCCTTCACCTGCCACCCATTCAGCCCACTTTAAAGCCCTTTTGGCCTATACAACCTCATCAGTCGTACACATCCGCTCCTACCTATTTGTCAAGGATCTTCACACTTGCTTCACCCCTTTGCCATGTACCTGCTAGCTCATTTGCACCTGTTTGTGTCATCTGCTATGGTCGACACACTTTGGATGCACCAAACGTGCAAAGCAACACTTTGATTGACCTGTACACGGGCTACATATACCACGTGGGTTGATGAGAGGCTGTACAATCCACGTCTAGTTCCACGAGTCTAGAGGAGTGACAACGGATGGTATGTGATGTCATCCGTGGGGTTGTCCAATTGGACAGGCAAAACAAAGGAATTAACATTCCTTCGATGGGTCTTATGAGATTCTTGGATACGAGAAAGTCCAAACAACTGACCCTATCACAAATGGAGACTCCCTCAGTAAGTCCCATATGTTGTTTCACCTGGAGTCTCTGTACAGTCTGAGCCCACAAGCAATAGTTTTACCTTTCCAAATTTAGCTCATATTTCTCTCAAAGACATTGCGGTTGCTATGCCTATCCTAGTAATGAGCATGGCAAAAAGTACACATTGGATCTCATTTGTTAGTAAAGTACCGCTACCTAGTAGCACAATACCTACAAGTATATATCAATCATATATATATGTTTCGCCTCATGCCCATGCAGCTCCTACATCCTCAATTATTCCAAGGGCCTATGCTCCACAATGTCATTATCCAAGCTCTTATTCAAGTGGGGCCATTCTAGTTAGCAATAACATGTCATATCCTGAACCTGATAGGCCTAGGGCCACACCCGTGAACTTGGGACCACCGCATGGTACAACACTGCACGAAGCATGAGACCCAAGGACCATGCATATGCAAAGATCAAGGCCAACCCCCATTCCACATGTAGTTCTAGGAGCACCTACACCCACTATACTTGCCCATTTAGGAGATTTGGCAGCATTTGTTCAAACTATCGCTCGATCTATTGCAGATAATATGCATGGCATCCATGAGAGAGAGAGCCTAGAAGTAAAGCAGTAGAAGTGGCCAATCTCACGCAAAAATTCAGCGGTGTTGGAGATGTTAGAAAGCATATTGAGGTGTTCGAACACGTGTGCAATTCCTTGGAAGAGCACAATGAGCTACATAAGCGTAAGACGTTGAGCTTGATCCTGAGTGGGAAGGCTAGAGATTGGTATAGAGCCTTAGGGATTGAAGAACTTCTTGCAAGCCAATTATTATGTGCATTGCATTGCAGTTAACTTGTGTGTAATTTAACTTCACTCAAGTCAAGAAGTACAAGGATGCATTACAATCAGTAGCATTTATCAAGTATGAAGCTTACAATACCTATTGCCACACAAGGTTTTTGGGCCCGTTAATGAGAGCTGCAAAATAGTTTATTCACAATCAAAGTTGTAGTAAACAAATAAGAAAATTTGCCAACTCCCACTGGAGATAAGACTCACCCAGCTAATTCAATAGCTTTTTCTCTCTACTTGGCTCTTAACTCTTACAGGTAATCTAGCACCTTGCTACAATAAAGTAGCTCTATCAAGCATACATTGTCTGTACGTTGTATCATTCGGCCATCACTTTTGGGAGCCCGCACATGATACCATGAGATTTGGGAATTGGCCACAAACATCTTATGACATCTCTTTTAGCATTACTAAATGTCAAAGCTCTACACACACAGAGTGATTGGCAACATCTCTTCTAAGTCCTACAAGTAGCAATATGTCATTTTCTCCAACGAAAAGCATGTCATCAACTTAAAGAACAACGATCATAAGTAAACTACTCGCACTCTTAACAATAAAGTGTTTTCCACCCTACATAACATGTTTCCCTTACCTTTTTTAACAAAATCGCAAGGTTGTATTACATACACTTACTCATGCAAAACATCATCTAAAAGCACATTTAAACCATTATTAAGCTATTAATACACGAATGCTACAGATAGTAGTTATGCAATAAGTAGAAAAAAAGTCATATCAAAATCTACCTTTCTTTTGAACATACCCTTTTTCCATGAGTCTCTTATAGCATCAACTTTCCATTAGGTTTATGTTTCATCTTATGAAGCTACTTAGTACCTCTTTTTCTAGCACGCAAATTAGACAAAGACCAAGTGTCATTATTTATAATAGCATCATACTTAGTTTGAGTAGCAGGTAACCAATTCTCTAAATTTTGTGTTTCATCAAATGAAAGAGGTTTTCCTCGTCACACATACTCAAAATGGTTACCACAAAGTATTATGATGCAAAAAATGTGAGCACATACAATCAAAAATAGGTGCACCTAGTTCAAGTAAAGTTTGCACTAGCCACATTCACATACTTCTAGCTTGCTCATTTTCAGCCCTTTTTGCATCAACTACATAATGTACATGTGCATTAGTAATAGGATGATTTGTGACATCATTTGAAACCTGCATAAGGTAATACCCTACCTCCTAATGTTCCACATGTGATTGACCACCACTTGTATAGGGATTCACCAATGTCTCATACATGAGCAAACACCTCTCTCTTTGGTACATGGCAAGAATTTTTGTGTAACATCTGCTAGCAAAGCTACATCTTGCCAAATTAACATATGCTTAGATTGTGGATGATACAACTTGTAGCCCTTGCTTTTTGAATTGTAATCAACAAAAATAAATATCACAACCTTATCATCCAAGTTTGTGTTAATACTTAGGCATTAAAGCAATGGCCAACCAACCAAAAACACATAAGTGAGCAACTAAATACTTCTTGCCATGCCAAGTTTCATACAATGATAGATTACAACGCTTTTAACAAGACACCCAGTAAGTATATACACATCACACATATGCATGTATAGATCTTGACTTGTAATCATGCATCCTACCATCTCCATAAGGTATCTACGTTTCCTCTCAATTCAACACTTTTTTGTACTAGTGATCGTCCCACAACTAGCCAAAATTGTGCTAAAATCATTTAGACATATATTCTCCTCCCCCCTCAATACAACCACATACATGTTTGTCCAATTAGAAATTGTTGAGGGGTATATAGAATTTTACAATAGTGTTTGTTCCACAACTAGCTAGAAATGCATTAATATTTTTCAGACATATAACCTCTCCCCGGTGGCCCAGTCGATGTGAAAGGAGGGTGCCCATTGTACACCCTCATATATTTTTAGCCATCCAAAAATTTCTTGAAGGATGGGAACTTTTTGGGACTTTACATTAAGTGGATATAGCTATGCATGACTTGAGTGATCATCAATTAAATCCACCAATTTTACAAGTGATTCTAGTGTGCATATAACCACAAATGTCACTATGAACAAGCAACAATCTACGAGTAGTCCACATGGAACCATCATTTGAACCTTAAATCGCTATATTTTCCTAAAAATACAACCTTCACACAAGTCCAGAAGGTGTCCCGATAGGAACAAGCAGCAATTTACGAGTAGTCCACATGGAACCATCATTTGAACCTTAGATTGCTATATTTTTTAAAAAATACAACCTCACATCCCAATAGGGGAAAATGAAGCAACCGTCATATATATGCAAATGCAAGAAATTGACAATATTTGGATTTCCAAGTATACATGCCATAAGTTTTCACCTACCATGCATACTATTTCTTGCACACATTTTTCATAAGTATTTACCTTATACAACCCACAAAACAAAGTGCCAAAGTCCACAATTATATTCATCCATAAATTTTACTACAATATCAAGTTTGGCAAAAGAGTAGAGATAGGCCATAAGTTTTTCTTGCTTCCAAGTACTTAAAATGCATCAATGAGCGAAAGAGCAACCACTTGCTGCAATGAGAAAAATCTTAGCAGCTTCCTCAAGTGGATAAGAGGCATTTCCACATTAGGTCACTTTAAAGACAAGTGAACATCATCGTGTTGAGAATTTGTAGCACCATTGCCGAAGTACCATAAATGTGAATCTGCAAAACTAGTATATATGCATGTGCGCTCCTTGCCGCACTGTCGAAGCAAGGGACTTGCCGATACACCGTGTGCGAGCCACAAATGGCTCCAAGCACACAACAAAACTAATCTAGCAAGCTCAAGAGAGCAAAGGGTGTGTCACTCACCGCTCTACGCTCGCCTTCGTGGTGGATTCCTCGCCGCGATGAAGAAGAAGCTGCAGTCGTGCCGCGCTCAACCGCTTCACCGTCGCCGTGCCTTCGTAGCAATGCTCGATCACTCTCTCTCTCTCTCTCTCTCTCTCACACACACACACACACACACACACACACACACATACACACACACACACAAGGAGGTGAAGAAGAATAAGATGGAGATGGAGATGGAGCAAGAGCACTCTTCTATTGCACAAATGAGAGAATGAGTGAATTTTAGGTTTAGTTGGCTTTTATATGAGCTCACCCCATTCACACTTGGGCGCCCATGCTTAGCCAACTAATCCCTTGAATGTCCCAATTGGAGTGCGCCTCTCATCGGCGATCACTCTTACCCTTTTCCTATTGATCCGACAAGCCCGGTACCTGACTCTACCAAATACATAATACACGTCCGTCGTAGGTGATGGGGTGTCCGTGAGCCGTGAGGGTTAACATGCCCCCCTTCCTGATGTAGATTCCGTCCTCGGAAGCTATTGAGTTGAAGCTCGTTCGTCGAGGTGGAAGAGCATTTGAGATGAATGTCCTTAGCCTTCTTCAGTCACTGCAAAATCAAACAACATTGGCACAATAATTGCATTCTCATAAGTGATTAAAAAGCATATGCAGTTTTAGGTAGACAAATTGATTGGTAAAAAAATTTCAAACAATTTGTCAGCAATGAACATTAAATTGCAATGTAATCAAATGCATAAACAGATGTAAAGGTAAAAAATTAAATAAGTCTGGGGCCGCTAATTTGACGGTCGAAAGGCACTAGAGATCGAATATTAATACCATGGGTAAGCTTCTTAATTTTCTGTGGTCAATTAAGTTGTTTAATCGCGAGAGCCAAGTATTCATGTTCGAGGGCTGACTAGAGGCTATATCTAAAAGACCTTGTAGTTAAGCTACCGTAAAAGGAATTTCTCATGAAATCATCGCCTGACTGATTACTTTTTCTTTGACCCCCCAAAGTCTTTTCATAGTGATTCAATTTGATGTGTGCTTATTTTGTATGCCTTGGGTTTTTTGCTTTTCAAGGAAAAGCGCCCACACTGGGAACCTCTAGGGCTCTAGTACCATAGGCAATACATGTGAGTGAAGTATCAAATCAAGCTGAGATTTCTCTTCCAGCTAAAGATTTTACAGTGTGGCACTTTGATTTTTTGTTTGTTCATTTTCAGCATTTTAATTTTGTAACTTTGGGGGGTCATATAACATTGATACACCTCCCCAGGCTCATCACACTAGTAAACTCCCTTTATAATACTTAAGCTAAAGGTCAATAGGGTCAAGCCCACTAGAAAGCCCTAGTACATTTCACACAATGCTGCCTAAATCGGATTAAGAACCTAAGTAACCATTGATTATTACGAAGGCATTCCCCATGGTATTAAGAGAAGATCTCTAACACCTAACTTGGTCAAACTAGCTTAGTTGGACTGCTTGATTTTTAAACCTAGACAAGTGATTATGGAAAAAAAATTGCATTGAATTAAATGTTTGTTACTAAGCAAATGTGCTGGATATTATCCTACCAATCACAATTAAAGCAGACAATCATAGATGCAAAAAAGATAAGGGGCAATGCTAATGGACAAGAAACACCTGTTTGTATCGATGGTCGTGCTTGATTTGAAGAGTGAGTCAAGATAAAGATTCCATGAAGGTCCAAATCCTATCAATAGCAACACGCTCCTGTACACACGAGGAAACAAAAGGAATACCTCCAGGAGGCACATTAGTGGGAAAAGGTACCAACACTTATTGAACACAACAAAAAACATAAGGAACCCTAACCTAATTATTTGCACTCCCCCTAGAGAGTCAAGGGAATAGGATATTGTAGATGTTGGGGGGAAACCCTAAGGCTAAACCCCTATCCTCGTCGTCGAGATAAACAAATTCATCATCCATGAGACCATATGTGCCATCCGTGTAGTCCTGTAAATTTTCTTCTTCATCATAGGTGCCCATGTTTACTAAGAAGGTCACTAAACGCCTATAGTCATCTTGGTCAAAAGGGTAGGCTTGTGCAATGGGAGAAACGCTCTCTACTAAGTATGGATCAGACGTGGTCAAGAGACGTATCAGCCATTCTAACTCCTAAAAATTCCTCTCACATGCCAGCGTACCTATCAAATCCCATTCACATGCAAGAACTGGAAAAACCATGTGAAATATTTGTGAAAAGTAACGAGGGTACCTCTCACCCAAGGCAGGAGTGGATGACTCTAGCGTACTAGCCATATCTGTACACGCAAATAGATGATGGTTAGAGTGCAAATATTACAAGGGTCGTGTTCTTGTGCATAATTTGTTTTTATGATTTGTGTTATGGCTCTTGCTCTTTTACTTTTTTATCTTGTTTTTGTGAGTATAAGGCTTTATATATACATTCCCTAAGATTGGAGATTAAGAGGTCAGGGAGAAAGGTTGAGAGGGAAGCAAGTGAATGATGGATGTCCACAAACACTCCCCCCTTCCTTGGGTAGATCATACCGTTTGAAATGATGTCGTCACTCTTTGAAACCAATTGTTCCAGTTGGTAATAGGTGAGGATTTTTGCCAGTATTTTTCTATTACCCTAAGTGCCTCGTCAAGTTGCAAGGGTGGTAAGGTACTCTCCCAGGATCGAACTTGAAGTGGTTCATCAGGTGATTCTTGAACACTGGGAGGTGTGGATTCTTTTGTAGCTTCATGGAGGTCCACTACTATAGATGGAGGCTGTGTAGAAGCTTTTACCTCTATGGATGTATTACATGAGGAGATAGAAGCTTCATGGAACTCCCCCCTTCCTGAGCTAGGTGGAATAAATTGGTTTTTCCTTGGAGCCCAAACTAGCTCTGGACTAGGTGTGTAGCATTCTGTGATCTTTCCCTTCCCACGGTCTGCCATTGGCTTTAGCGTTACACTGTTTGACTCATATGGGTTTGTTGTCGATAGGGAAGGACACATTTTACGTTTAGGTACCAAAATTTGCTCATTTCCATCATAGTAGCCTTGGGCTTCTAATAGTTTCTTTGGAATCCATCGTGATTTGGTCTTGACTCTCCTAGGGCGCGCTCTTGGTTTTCCGGGGAAATTTTTTCTTGGAATGGATGGGAGGGTTGAGGTAGTTGGAAGTAAGGCCTTGGGGACCCATTGATATGTACTCTTAGGTCGTGCAGGTTGAGTACTTGCAATATTACTGCTTGCTGCAACTACAAGTGTTGAAGTGCTAGGTTCATGGGTAGCTGGCAAAGACGAGTTAACCACCTTGGCTTGTGAATGTTGGCTATCCTTCAACTTTGCTAGAGTTTGCAACGTAGGTGACTTTGCTTGAATGATAGGGGTAAGAGTCGGTGGTCGCGTCGTGATACTACCAGTATCCCAATCAATAGTGTATTTGGTTGCCAACATCCACGTGCGTCCCAGGTTTACGTTGCCTTCCATAGCTCCCGTGGGCATGACTAGAAACCTCTGCACTATGCTTCCATTGTCATAGACAACAGGGGTCTGAAGGACTCCAAGAATAGCAGTTTTATTTTTATTAATGCCCTTGACTTGCATCGTACTCGGGGATAGGGTCGGTTTCCCTAATTGACACCAAACTCCATAGGACAACAAATTGTGTTTAGCTCCCGTATCTAATAAGGCATTGTATAGTACTTTTCCATAGGGGCTACTTAGCTCAATTGGGTATCGTAGGGGTAGCTCAGATTCTAATGAGTTGTCATCTGTGTCCTCGAAAAATGCTTGCGTGATTCCCAGATTAGCCTCTCGTTGGCGTCTAAGACGTTGTTGTCGTTCTCAAGCCTCAACTCTTGCTTGGATTTTTTTAAGCTCTGCTTGTTCCTTGGCAACCTTCTTTTGATGGATGGCTTGCAACTCTTCCTGGCTTAGAGGATCATAATATCTTTTGAATTTACTCCCATTAAGGAATCCAATGGTTTCAACTCCATCTAGAGTCTCCACACGAATGGTCCCTTGCGGGGTAATTTCACACACTCGATATGGTCCCTTACCATCGTATTTCAATTTCTTCTTTTCATTACGTACCCCGTACATAAGAAATTTATCACCAACTTTGATGTCTTTATCCTTTAAATGGCTATCAAACCATTTCTTTCTCCTATCCTTCTCCACTAGAGCATTTCGCATAGCTAATTGCCTTTCTTCATCTAGCCTTTCCAAGATATATAATCGCTCCACTAAGAGGTTACCATCCCAACCTTCTTGAGAAGCTACTCGAAGACTAGGAATGACAAACTCCCATGGCATAACTGCTTCTTGGCCATACACCATCTTAAATGGTGTGCAATTAATAGCAACTTCATACGCAATACGATAAGCCCATAAAGCTGATGTAAGCTTTAGGTTCCAATCAGTGCGATGAGCCTCAACTGTCTTTGTCAAAATGGAGATCCGAGTTTTGTTGGTACTCTCAGCTTGGCCATTTTCTTGGGGATAATAGGGTGTAGACTTGTGGTGAGATATCATGAAGTTTGATGTGAGTTTTTTTATTACTTCATTTATAAAATGAGTTCCATTGTCACTCACAAGTTCAAAGGGGCATCCAAAACGTGTGATAATGTTCTCAAAGAGGAACTTAGCTGTTGTTTTTGCATTCGCCTTTCGTGTTGATTTTGCTTCAGCCCATTTGGTTACATAGTCGGTAGCTACAATGATATATCGTGATTGCGTGTTACGTGCAGCCGGACTAATCGGTCCTACAAAGTCTAAGCCCCACTTTTCAAATGGTTGGGTTACCTTGATGGGATGTAGAGGCATCCTATCACTTCTTTGTGGCTTCTTGAAGCATTGGCATTCATCACATCCCTTTGCAAAAAGTGATGCATCCTTAAACAGAGTGGGCCACCAATAGCCTGACTGTAAGATCTTTCGGGCAATCAACTTTCCTGAAAAGTGACCACCAGCTACGCCCATGTGTGCCTCTTGTAGAATATATAAATACTCATCCTCGCAGGCACA
Source organism: Adiantum capillus-veneris (assembly GCF_014529385.1). NCBI lineage: Eukaryota > Viridiplantae > Streptophyta > Polypodiopsida > Polypodiales > Pteridaceae > Adiantum > Adiantum capillus-veneris. Next base: position 53,541,669 of record NC_140956.1, read on the forward strand.
GCGTCTAAGAACATCATCTTTTCCTCTCTTATAGAGAGTTCCAGCCAGTAAGCAATAGGGTTCGCATTCCTTGATTAATTTTCGAGCTATATCTTTTCGCAGTTCTTTGGGTGGAAAACCATTAATTAAGAAGTTAACAATCTTTTCACTCCATTCATGCATTGTCTCAACAATGAACAAAGGAGTATCAGGCAATTCATCATCAACCCCCGTAGGAGCTTCGCCATTAGGGATACGAGATAAATGATCCGCCATGACATGTTTCCTCCCAGGCCTCACAACAACGGTGAAGTCAAACTCAAGAAGAATTAACAACCATCGTGTAATTCGACCTGTGGAACACGGCTTGTTTACCAAATATAGCAATGCTTGATGATCAACATAAAACAAAAACTTGGTAGCAAGAAGGTAATAGCGAAATTTTTTTACTGCGTAAATCATAGCTAGACCTTCGCGCTCTGTAGTAGTGTAGTTCATCGCGGCATCATTTAATTGGCGACTTGCAAAGCTAATAGGGTAGTCCAATTTATGTTCTCCTGGTTGAGTTAGAACACACCCAATAGCAAAATTTGATGCATCAATATGCACATGAAAAGGTACATTCCAATCAGGTGTTTGTAGGATTGGAGCACTTGTTAGGGCCTTCTTTAATAACTCATAAGATTGATGACATTCTTCCGTCCAGTGAAACTCGATAAGAAGCTTGTACAATGGACGCGCTATCTCGGCAAAGTTTAAAATAAACCTTCGATAATAACCAACATGGCCCATAAATCTTTGAACTCCTTTATAGTTAGTAGGTGGTGGCAAATCAGCAATGGCTTTAATCTTACTCTCATCTGTGGATATCCCGTTCTTGGAAACTATATGCCCTAGAATGACTCCATGCTTAACCCAAAATTGGCATTTGAAAGGGTTCAATGAAATGCGATAAAATCTGCACCTTTCAAATATTTTTCGTAGATATAACAAATGCTTCTCCCAAGAAGAATAAACACAAAGGTTGTCTAGGAAAGCTTCACAAAACTCCCTTAGAAATTCTTTAAACGCAGTGTTTATTAATCGTTGGAATGTAGCAGGGGCATTCGTTAAGCCAAAAGCCATAACACGAAATGCAAACACTCCAAACTCTGTGATAAAAGCAATTTTAGCTTGGTCCTCTAATGCGATTGTGATTTGATTGTAACCAGAGTACCCATCTAAAAAGCTATAAGCTTCCTTGCCCGCAACTCTTTCAAGCACATGTTCTGAATATGGCAAGGGATAATGATCTCTCCTAGTGGCTGCATTAACTTTCTTGAGGTCCACGCACACTCTTAGTTTCCCATTCTTTTTTGGCACAATGACTATTGGAGATCCCCATTCTGAGTGCTCAATAGGGTATATGAATCCACATTGGATAAGTTTTTCAATCTCCTCTTATACAATTTTGGCGTACTTAGGATTCATTGGATAGGGTCGTTGCTCGACGGGTTTAGCAGTGTTGATCATGGGAATTGTATGTTGCACCACAGAAGGTGGAACGCCCTTCATGTCATGATATGTCCAAGCAAAGATATCCTTGTATTCCTTGAGGAGCTCCTTAAGTACAGCCTCTTCAGTTTCGGTAAGGTCTTGAGCAATAAAGACTGGTTTAGACTCCTCACCTGGTTCTGCTAATTCTATCTCTTTAACTACCGTTGGACCATCATAGACTCCACTGCTTCCATTGGTAGGTATTCGTTGGGCTTTGGCATACACAACCTTTCGCTCCCCCGTGGTATAAGATTTAAAATATTCAGGAGCCGTATGTAAGTCAGCAGGCTCTTGTCCTGACAGAGACCTTTCTTTTAGTTCGGCCTCCTTTTGTTGTTGAGCTACCTCTCGGTTTTGACGTCTTCTTATAGTTCGACTCAATTTCGGCTCTATAACCTCCAATTGAGCGAGGTCAATGGGTCGCGGGCTGCACCACATGACACTCTAGAGATGTTCACCCCAATTGTCTACTAGCTTTCGATGAGCATCACATGCCCCTAGATAACTAATCCATTCTGCATTAGATCTTTCCTTGTTTATCCTAGCTCTCACATTTGCTCGATATCGTCGTCTCTTATATGACCTTTGTTTCTTGTTAAGGTTTTGATTTTGGTAAATGTTTGAACTCGACTCGCCTGATAGGTCTTCGCTTGTATCTTCTTCACTCTCATATAAATTACCATAGATGGTCGTACTAGGCCTTGATTGTTCAGTTTCTATACTTGGTTCACTCGATGTTTCTTCAGGTTCTGAATCCATTTCTCCCTGACATTCCGTTTCTGATGTGTATTGGCCTGAAGCCTTTGAGGAATCATCGGTTTCACTCTCAGGTAGGTGTGCCTCTTTCTTATCATCGGATGTTACATGCGCTACACCTAACATGTTTACTGGTGCAATGTGTGGTATCTCTTCCCCATCTGGTGTTACCCAGGTTGTTCCTCTAGCTCCCCATGTATTTATAGTTGCCGCTAGGTGCACCCAATCGACATTGTCTGACTCAACCATTCCGGGTAGGATATCCATATAAGGAGAGTTCTCCCTAATATCCGTGTCTTCGTTACATGTGTAACAATACTGTAATGGAGCTGAGTGAATTGTTGTGTCTGATCGATTATCAATGATGAATTTATTTCCTAGAGGATACGTTCGACCACTTAAAAGATCAACTCGAATGACAGAGTCTTGGAACTGTAAGTAGACGTGGTTTTTGAACCAGTCATGCACCATTTTTGCTTCCCTCATGAATGGACGCCCTAAGATCATCTCAAATGACATAGGATGCTTGGAAAAATCCATAACAATGAAAGTCTGCCTTACCTTGTGTCCCAAGACCTTGATCATGAGATCCTTTAGCATTCCAATAGGCGTAACAATAGATCCATTAGTCATTTTTACCACTACGCTTGTGGCTTCAAGGTGAGGTCGCCCCATAGACTCCCAACAACTCTTTGTCACCATGCTGACTCCCGCACCACCGTCAAGGACCCCCTTTACATTTAATCCTTTAGTAGTGATTGGTAGAGTAGCATTACATTCATCACCTTCAAAGTATTGCCCCAACTTGTTAACGGGTACTTCAATTACACATTCATGTCCCGCTAGGTCAGATGGTGGTGCTAAATGTTCCTCATCATTCATTACCGAGTCAAGTTTGTTCATATGTGCAAACTGTGGTAATCCGGCCTGTAATTCTCCATTGAGGAAGGCTCGAAGAGCTGAGACTAGCTCGGGGTCTTTATATAGTTTGGACATGATGGTGGTTCTAACTTCTGAAGACATGAAATCCATCAATTTGGCAACATTTAATGGCATCTTGTGGGACGTAGGACCCTGACAAGAGAATGGTGAACATGGAATCTCCACTTCCTCAAGGGGGTCGGGCATTCCCTCACCAAACATTCTCTCTAGTAGGAAAGGTGTGTGTCCACTTTCAGATGTCCTACCCTCACCCTCTTCCCGAATGATACTGGGTATAGCTAACGGCCTGTAGTTCTTGTGAGGTTGAACTTGTGTGGGAAACACTGTGTCCGACATCTTGATATGTTTGGGTTCAGGTTCTAATGTTCGTTAAGTTTCTTCCACCAAACCCCTCAGTTGTTGGACTCGTTCAATTTCCACTGTTGGGTTTGGATAGGTTCCAAGCTTTCTCTTGCAATCCTCATTTTTTGTCTCTCGTGGCTTATCTTGGGGGTTTGCAACTGGGTGGTTTAACTTTGAATACTCTTTTGGTGTTCGTCGTAATTCCCTCTCGTGATCCTCCTCACTGGCTTTTTCCTTTGTAGTAACAGTTTTGGTCTCCGTGGTCTCTATCGAATCTGAGTCATCCTCAGGGTCATTCATATACACGGGATCCTCTCCTGTCCCTATGTTAGTCTTTGAACTAGGTTTTGAGCTAGAAGCATTAAGGGATTTCTTTCTTCGTGTTTTCTTCTTTCTCACTCGGCCAATGGATGCAGCATCTCTCTCTTCGAGGATGTAATTTTGCTTTTGGACCATCGACCGTGTGAGTGCATTCACTGGTGCTATGTTTATAGTTGGTGGTGTCCCATCAACAATCTCTATTAAGTTCAATGGTGTGATTTTCGGTGCGTTTGGATTGTTAGGACACTGTGCGATCAAATGATCTATGCCACAACGATTACAAGTGAGTATTGGCATTGCCAATGCACTCCCTTGATTTGTTTGCATTAGTGCGGTATTCTTTTGCATTCTAATGGGGCACTCAACTAGTCGATGTGGTCCACCACATTCGTAGCACTGAAGAGGTGGTTTCCTGGTAAAACTATTAATGTTTTGGCCTCTTGCTCCTAGCGCAGTAGCTTGATATACCGGTTTGATTTGTCCCCAATGGTCTTCCATATAGTACATGGGACACTCCACAAGCATGTCGACTCCATAGGTGATACTAGAGTCTATGTCCTCTTCGCAATCTACATAAGTACTAGATGACTCGCAACCTATTTGGTTCATAGGTGTAACTCTTGGATGAGGAGGTTGCGGTCCTAGCACTGGAGGTGGAAACGGTGTGGTTTGGACCACATTTTGGGTTCTAGGGACCATGTGCTGTAATGGCAACTGTTGCTCCATGGGTGGGGTAGGCATCAATGCAGGAACTCAAGGTGAGTCTGCCCAAGCTATAGGCGGTCTATTTTTCATGATGCGTTTAAGCATTAGGCAATCCTTCGCTTGATGGCCATACCTACCACACGCGTTACAAGTCCCGTTAAACTTTACTCTGAAAGTAGGGCATTCACTCGTAGTATGTGGGCCCAAGCAAATTGAGCACCATTGTTGCTCCCTTCTTGGATACATATGAGTGTTTTGTGGAGCACGATTACCCCTAAGGCTTTCTTGGATGGCCTTGGTGAGATCTTTCAAAGTCGTCTCAGATATCGTTTGCTCTTTCACGATTGGCATTATCTTCATTGGCTCATGCCTTGATGCTTGCGAGCTACTAGACTTCGGCTCGGCAGACACTCTTTCTCCTGCAATCATTAAATTATCGTCCAATTGGATTGCATTCATGGTGATTGCTTCCCAAGTAGTGATACCTCTAATGACTAGGCCATTATAGATACTTTCATGTCGTAGTCCCCTAATGAATCTATCGAGCAATTGGTTGTTGTTGAATCGCTTGTTTGGATTGCATCGAGAATTCAAATTCTTTAGGCGACTAATGAAGTCTCTCACGGATTCACCTTCTTCTCATTGGGCTTTCTGGAGCTGAGAGGCTACACCCCAAAGTACTCCCTCTCATATGTGCTCTTTCAAGAACAATCTCCTAAGAGTAGAGTAGATCGTTTTCTCTTATACTCTTAAGGTTCTATACCAATCTCCAGCCTTTCCGCTTAGGGTCAAACTCAAAGCCTTACACTTATGTAGCTCATTGTGCTCTTCCAAGGAATCGCACACATGTTCAAAGACTTCCATATGTTTTCTAGCATCTCCGTCTCCACTGAATTTCTATGTGAGCTTAGCTACTTGAACTGCCTTGCTCCTAGACTCTCTATCAGATGCACTACGCATGTTTTTCTCAATAGAGCGACCGATAGTTTCAGCAAATGCTGCCAAATCTCCTATTTGAGCGGGTATAATGGGTGTATGTGCTCCTGGAACCACATGTGAGATGGGAGTTGGCCTTGGACTTGGCATACGCGCGGCTCTTGGGTCCCATATTTCGTATGGTGGTGTACCAAACGGTGGTCCAAAGTTTACAGGCGTGGCCCTAGGCATAGGGGGTGCCTGATATGGCATGTTATTATTAAATGGCATGGCTCCACTTGTATAAGAGCTTGGATAATTCCATTGTGGATTGTAAGCTCTTTGAATAATCGGAGGTGTAGGAGTTACATGAGGCTGAGGTACGACAAGTGCACATGATTGAAACATACATGTAGGTATAGTTGGGGGCACTGTGCTACTAGGCATCGGCGCAGTGTTAACAAATGAACTCCATGGTGTACTTCTTGTCATGCTCACCACTGGGATATGCATGGTAGCCGTAGTGTCATTAAGAGAAAGATGAGCTAGATCCGGGAAGGTAAAGCTGCCACTTGTGGGCTCAGATTGTACTAAGGCTCCCGGTGAAACAACGTATGGAGGATCAATGGGGCTCAGTGAGGGAGTCTCCATTTGTGATAGGGTTGGTTGGTTGGCCTTTCCCGTATCCAAGAATCTCATTAGGCCTGTTGAAGACATGTTGATTCCTGTGTTCTGTCTTTCTAACTCGACAATCCTATGGAGGACATCACAGACTTTCTGTTGTTGCTCATCTATGCTAGTAGTACCCAATGTGGATTATAGAACATCTAACCAACCCACATGATAGGTGTGTCCTGTGTACCGATTAGTTAAAGATTCTGCTTGTAGGTCATACTCCCAATTTTCGTTTAAGAATATCCCATCTAGGCCTGGCGTGCTGGAGGTTTCCCTTGAAGTGGAAGCATTATTGCTCCCCATAGCTTGCCCCTCCGTGACTGCTACCTTGGGAGCACTCGGTTGCTCGGTTGCTCGGCTGGCATGATTGTTGTCATAGGAGCCTTTGCTTTCAGAGCTCGACTTTGTTTTAGCCTTCGTAGGTTCTCAATTTCCCTCTCCCTTGTTGCTTGCATATAGCGTTCGATCTCTTGCACTTCGGCAAGACTCCTACCATCGGGTAGTAGAACCTCAGAGGGAGATAGTCCTAAAGGATTAGGAGGTGCAGTGGATGAAACATTCACATGCACACTCTCAAGAAGCATAGGGTCTTTTTTAGGCATGAATGACGAATTTACTTCCCCACTCCCTTCATTTATTTCATTAACCGCATGTTCGGAGCGAGTAGCTCTACTAAGGGTCTCTTTTAAGGGGCTAAACACGCTGGACCCGGGCCGTGGACCCATGGCATGCATGTCTTGACTTGAACTATCAAGGTTTGGTGTAAGATACCCCTCCATGACTTCGAAGTCAGAGGAAGAATCACTAGACGCGATATGAGGATCTTGGTTCGCACTACCTTGAGTCCCGGCCGAAGGTTCAGAACCAAGGGTGGAGGAATCATGGGTGCCCACGTAAATGGAGGCACTACCAATATGCTCATGCTCTAACACTCGTCCAGAGCGTAGGTACATGTGACCTCCACACTCTAAACGCGTTGGTGAGTGCTCGTGAAGGCCGCTCACTTAGTTTTTTTTTTTTTTTTTTTTTTAAAAGATGTTTATAACCCAAGTTTTTCGTTATTCTTTGTAACCGAGCCACAAAATATGGCATGTAATAGCTCAAGACTAGCGTTTTGGCTAAAGGAACGTGTCGTACTTTACAGCTCTCTATTCGGCTACGTGAAGCCCTCGAAATCTTAAAAATAGTCTTTATAGTCCTTGAAATCCTAAAAATAGTTTTTAAATATAAAAAGGTGTATAAACTATATTTTAAAACTGAGGACTGAGGTCTGGGTCTGGGCTTGAGCTTGGGGAATGATCCCCAGCCCGATCCTTCTTTTTTTTTAAAAAAAATTTAAGATTTTTTTTTTTTTTTTTAAGTCGCCGCGGCCGCGTCACGCGCGCGGACACACACACTTAACCTACACCTAACTTATCTACTTACAGCTAATAGAGATACTGCCACACCTAACATTGTTTACGCATTACTACATTAGCTAACAGATCTACAAAACTAACCTTACAGAACTAACATTCCATAGCTAATACCTTAATTCTAACAATACATTGCAAGAAAATTGTAACTCCTTTACAGAAAACAAAAAAACACAGTACAGTGTAACAAAAATCTTCTCCACACAACCACACACCTTCCTTCTTCACAAATCTTTTAATTGAAATTGCATCACAAAAAAGCGTAAAGTGCTTAACCGAGCTTAATGTAGGGCATTTTCACGACAGCGGCGCTAAAAATGTGCGCTCCTTGCCGCACTGTCGAAGCAAGGGACTTATCAATACACCGTGTGCGAGCCACAAATGGCTCCAAGCACACAACAAAACTAATCTAGCAAGCTCAAGAGAGCAAAGGGTGTGTCACTCACCGCTCTACGCTCGCCTTCGTGGTGAATTCCTCGCCGTGATGAAGAAAAAGCTGCAGTCGTGTCGCGCTCAACCGCTTCGCCACCGCCGTACCTTCGTAGCAATGCTCGATCACACACACTCTCTCTCTCTCACACACACACACACACACAAGGAGGTGAAGAAGAAGAAGATGGAGATGGAAATGAAGCAAGAGCACTCTTCTATTGCACAAATGAGAGAATGAGTGAATTTTAGGTTTACTTGGCTTTTATATGAGCTCACCCCATTCATACTTGGGCGCCCATGTTTAACCAACTAATCCCTTGAATGTCCCAGTTAGAGTGCGTCTCTCATCGACGATCACTCTTATCCTTTTTCTATTGGTTCGACAAGCCCGGTACCTGACTCTACCAAATATATAATACACGTCCGTCGTAGGTGATGGGGTGTCTGTGAGCCGTGAGGGTTAACAATGCATCATCGATAAACGGTTCATACTGACAACACATTAAAACACCCATTTCATATCTTACACGACACCCTGCAATGGCCACATCTTAGCCTTAAGCCTATGTATGCTTAATGAAACGATCACTTGCCTTGTACTAGTTGCTTCATTTTTCCTTTATCATGAGACTTGTCAAAACTTAGACTTGCTCCACGAATGAGCACTATTTGGTAATCTTTTTCCAAGCAACCACAAATCCTTATTCAACAATAAATTGATGAGCCATGTACTTCTAGGCAAAGAGTCTTGCAACAATATATTGATGAGACCATCATTGTATAACATTAGGTATGTTCCTTTTCACAAGTCTTTAAGCGGAGACAAAAGTCTGATAAGAATGTAGAAATGCATCAAGAACTGTGCGCACAAAATAACTGTGGTGCCAAAGCTAGAAAGATGTACGCAAACACGACATGTCAACTTTTCGCTAGCTAATAGACGCACAATGATGATGATGATGATGATGATTGCAAAGCATCCTATCCAACACTCATTCTAGTTTTCAAAATAGGGAGGCAAATAACAAGCTTTTCTTACTATGTAAAATTATTTCTATGCTACATATCTTTGTGTTAGGCCTACATCAACAACATATGAGAATGTACCAATCAATGGTGCAAGATCGAGATCTTTGATTCAATAAATCTACGTACCTTTTGACTGAATATTTATAGATGGGTGCTAGTGTTTCTTTTGGTACAGCCTTGTTGTATTTGGCTACTTGTTTGCAAGATACTTGAGTATCCACCAAGGTACTACATTAGACTATCTTGTATCCAACACGAGACTCGTCAATCGAACTGTGTATTTGACTCCAGCACACATCTATATCATGCAATTCCCTCTTTTCTTTGTGGTTAGGTGTAGCTCTAACAAATTTCTCGGCCCACAAAAAAAAAAACTAACTCCCTCTGTCTATAATATCCTTCACATAACTATAAACCTCTCTATGAGAAGAATTTTTACACTTTTGAAGATAAGAGCTCTAAGGTTTTGCTTTGTAAGAGTTCGTTGTTTTATATCCCAGGCTCTTACAAGCTTACCAAATAAGAGAGTAGTCACTCTTTGTCGAAGTCGCACACCAAATAGCTAACAGTTCGATGCAATGTGTTTTTTGTGGTTAACAAGCCGACATAGTGGCACGCGTATGATGTGTACCGAGTCCGGTTGTACACACACACACACACACACACACACACACGTGTGTATGAAGTTCTCTCTACTACCTTCCCCCACACTGATGGTGAAAAAAAAATCGGCAGTGACAGAAGCTGAGAGCAACATCCAAATTCATAAAACAAAAAGGTTGCAAAGCCATAAGACATGGTCAAGAATGATGTTAAGGTCAGCATGGACACTTGCACACAAACACCACAAGAACGTGCACGCAGCATCGACAAGAGAAATTTTAACCATTGCACTTCCAAGTCTTTGAGGACATTTGGAAACGAAAATAATGAGCTGCCCATTAACGAAGAAACTCATGAGGGAGGTTTAACACTACTTTCTGTACACTTGCCATATTACCTCGCAGGACATGGAAAACTGGTTAAGGTGCTAAAGAATGGGAGCCAGCAATTCGCTAGAAACCCCTTTACAGCAAAACAAGAGAGAGAGAGAGAGAGAGAGAGAGAGAAGAAAAGCTCTAGAATACATTGCTTTGCCTGCATAAAAAGCATCATCACCTACCTCAATGGGGGGAGATATAAGCTCCATTGGCCGTACCTACCGAATTAGGAAGAGGAGATTCCAATGGCAGGCTTGCTGGCAGAGGGGAGCTGAATGAAGCATGCCCCATTGAGCTACCCATGTTCGGAGGAAGTGAGATGGAGGCCCCCACGTTGATGATGCCTTTCTCCGCCTCCTTTTTTGACTTTTTCTTGAATAGTGATTCATCCATGGATTTGCTTTTCCCCTCCGCACTGCCACCATGTTTGCTGAAAACTTTTTTCTTCTCTTGCAACAGTAACTGAACATCGTGTCCATGGCTAATGATTTTCTCAGTTGAAGTAGGGTCGCTGCTTTTCTCACCCGGTGCGAACAGTTGAAGGAGGGTTAAGCCATCTCCACTTGAATCCTCTGTTTTCGCCTTCATAGGCCTACGTCTTATCTTTGCTTCAGAGCTCTGCACGTCATTGCCAAATAAACATATACCACGTGAGAGTTGGAACTTGTGGTTCAGAAGTATATAAGCATCCCATCTCTCACCCATTGGACTGCCTAAACACTACTATCATCCCCAGAAACGGCACTAGAGCCCAATTGAGGGAGTCCAGCTAGATATCAATTTATTTTCACACATGCCGTGCCCCCTGCCCCCCACAGATATTCTTACAAAGGTCTGCATATGGAGAGACAAACAAGAAGCTGGGCAACTTGGTCATAACGAAGCTTAGCACACAAATAACGTAATGACAATTCAACTTTGACACAAACAAAAAAGATGATTGATGGGGCAAAATCTCCTATTGCCACAGCATAACAGTCAATCAAGAACACCGTGTCCTTACATTATTGGCTTTACTCAGCTTTCTTTTCCTTTCTTTGGCCCTATGTACAGCAAGCTTTATACCAATATTGTCCATCCATCCATCCGGCCAAAGCTCCGCCAGCTGCCAAGTTAGACATGAACACACATCAATGATACTTCCAAACAAAATTACACTTGGGCATACAAGGAATTCTATCATATTATTTGCAGTTTTGGCATCTCTATAAATGTTTTGAAGTACCAAAAAGCCGCTACAAAAATATCAAAATTTAGTTCAAACAGTGGTAGTTGGCATAAATGCATGCTTGTTCATTAATACCTCAGCATAAAGCTTCCGCAAGTGTGGTCCTTTGTTTACATCCATCCCCTGTTGACAAGCAAGTCTGTCATTGAGACTTTTCAAAACACAACTAATAGTCAACAGTCCTAATAACCACCTCTATGTACTGCTCATAAAGATCACAAATCTTGTCCTCAGTCGCATGATCCCATTGATAAGGCCCCTCTCCACTTGCTTTGTCGGGAGAGGCACCCATGGATTGCATATTATTTGACCGGTGGCTATCCTGTTAACGATGTAAGCAAAAATCAAAACGTGTTCATACCTCTTTACCTCATAAACCTATTTCCATTTTATAGAAAAGGACCTGTGTTTGCAGATTGAGAACCCTGGATTTGATCATCTCTGTAACCTCCTTTTTGATGCCTTTCAAGCGACCCTCCTTCTCTTGCATAGCAGACACCCCCATCTCTATCATTGCTTTCAAATGTCTCTGAAAATAAAAGGGAATATTGAGCGTTTCGCAGAATTTAACAGAATTTGCGAATATGAAGTGCACAGAGTGCAATCAAAAGAATATAAAATCTAGCGAATGGGAGATCCACCCACCTTCAAAGTCCTTTCTCGAATCACATGGCCAAGAATGCCCATAAGGCGCTCAATCATGTCATCCGTAATTCTACCTTGTTTAGCCTGTAACAGCATAACTTCTCCAATAAACAAAGCAATCTCCCAAAGGCAACATCTCATCCTACTTGCTTCAAAAGTGCAAATGTTCTTACAGCTAATCTAGCGACTTTTGCCAACTTTTGTTTCAAATCTCGAGGAAGGCGGTTCCTCTTTCCTTGCTCAGGCTCTTTAACTACTGATGAGGGTGGATACACTGTCATGAGTAACTAAATCAGCACATAAACTTCAATACCAATCACTACGCAACAAGCCTCTTACTGCGATACAGCACTCACACTCCGTCACATCTTTTTCTAGATCCAAAAATGCCTTCTCTAGCGCTGTTCCTTTGTTGCGCCCTGGGCTGACTTCTTTTCCAGCAATTGGCAATCTCTGTACGTAGTCAATTTTAAAGATGTAAGTGTGACGGAGCTTCTGAAGTTCGATATCACTGAAAAAATGGTATTAATCTCTTACCTTAGCACTCGATAAAGATTCCTTCATGGCGTCCTCCCTCGCACATCTTTGTACAGATTTTGACTTCAGTCCGTTAGCTGACAAGGGGTCCCTTGGGTCAAAGATAGCAATAGCATCTTTTTCCAAGGGTTCATTTATGTCAATCAATCCTACTGATCGATCCTTGGCATCTCCAGTACTATCTATCATCATCGTATCTGCTACAACATCTTCCAAGAACCTTTTTCCCTCTGTTTTATTCCCAGCTATATCCCTAGATACTAACATATTGTTTGTCCTAGCATTATTGAGTTCTTTCTCAACAACTGCCATTGCTATACTTTTACCCATCTCCCAACCTGGGCCACAGAAACTTTTTTTCTGCTTTTCAATATAGATGTCTACCTTACATGAAGAGCCCAAACTAGATGGTGAAGGACCTCCTCTCGCAGCATCTTTCAACCTCACCCCTGGCTTAGACTGCTTTGCCTCATCTGCAGTAAAACTTGAGTTCAGCTTCTGAAGGTCCTTCCTTTTCCTCTTCTTAGGTCCAACTAAAGTAGAAGCCGGATCAACTCTGTAAATCATCATCCACACTCACATGTTATCATCCAGACTCCATAACCACATATACACATGATATAATCCATGACACACAAGAAATGGGCATCCAAACTCAAGAAAAATTTGGCCTCGATAAATCTCTCCCTCTCTCTTTTCTTTCTTATTCACAAACAAAAAGAGCTGGTCTCTATTACTTGAAAGACACCTCAGAACGCCCAAATGGTGCTGATTCTGAGGAGAAGTAATGACTGAAATACATAGCAGGCCTGAACGCAAAATCTGAGGAGCCATATACAACTAGCAACGTGAGCAAAAAACTGAAAAACTGAAACAAAAAGCAAGGGGAAAACACCTTTCCTAAAGAGACCCTAGCCACCTAAGGAAAAGAGAGGATGACAGCGGCCTCTGAAAGATGGGCACTTCCCACCTTCTGCAACTATACACCAACATCTCAAGATAAACAGAAGGCCATCAGGAATATCAGCGCGAAAGAAACTGGCTGCCTATGGCAGCTGCTTAATGCCAGGGGGAAGCCCAACAGCTAGTACTATCTGCAAACATGAAGCCGAGGAAACACAGAAAGGTACTGTAGCCAGCGAGTCACTGACAAGGCGGTGAAACAGGCAAGCACAGTACGAATTGAATTTAAACACCTAGTACTGGAACTAAAAACAGAACTTAAACACCTAGAATTGGAACTAAAAAAAGAACTAAAAACTGAAGACACAATGGGGCGAGGTTCCCCACTCAAATGTGGTGGCCCCTAAGGTAGGGTACTTGATCTTTGAACAGATACAACTGCCGGGGAGTTGCTCTGCAATCTACAACCATGCACTCATCTACAAAGTGGTCCCAAGGCACTAAGGCTTGAAAAGCAAATAATTTGCTATCAAAAGCTGGCTTCCAAAGCCTGGCAAAAGTCAACGCTTGCATAATTGGAGCCTAGAAAAGCAGCCCACGTCAATTCTGCCACGTAGAGCACGTCCACACAGCATGCGACATCAACTCCGTACCATAACGTCAACAAATCACGCCATGATTTGCGTTGTATTCTGCTGCCTGCATATGCCTGGCGCGAGAGATGGGTACTCTCTTTCGATCCAAGTCCAATCTGGCTCCTGCTCTTCTCTTCTAGTTGGTCGGGGGTCTTGCCACATCATCTCCTTGTGGCATATATGTCATAATAATCAATATCTAATTCTCCTAAATGATTTTCTCATGTTAAACTGATCATTTAATATGGGGAAGTGCCAGGGGAGAAAAAGCTAGAATATTGGTTAAGCTAGCAGACCGGCCACAGTAGGGATCCAAAGGAGGGAAAATAGGGATCCAAAGGGGGGGCCATCTGTAAAAGGGCCATGTGCAACAATGGGCTTAAAAGACCCTAAGGTTCAGCCCATTAAGACTTCCAAAATGCTAAGGTTCCAAAATTCAAAGGTGGTGTCCAAAGGTCAAACATTGGGGGAATTGGATGCTTTGTGTGTGTCCCAAAAGTCTTTAGCAATCCCTACATAGGAAGGGGTGAGCCTTGCAAGTAGGGGATGAGAGAGAAAGTCACACACACACACACAGAAGCTCCCTTGACACAAAGGGAATGAGGGACACATGTCAGCTCCCTAACCCACATGCCCACAAGGTGTACCCAATTCCTATTGGATGGCCTTGGAGGTGGACCAATGAGAATTAGACTAGAGTAAATCTAGTTTAATTAGTTTAAAAACACTTAATAAAAGAACCACTAAGAATTAAGCTCTCTAAAAGACTATTGGACAGTCTCCCAAGGGGACCAATGGCATTCAGCAGCCCAATGGCTTGCTTGATACCTATTGGCCAAGAGGCAAAGGGGTCCAATGAGAGTTTAGTTGCATTTATTAATTACCTAAAGCTCTCACAAAAGGGGAAAGAGGGACACATGTCAGAAGGCTATCACTTATGCTCCTTAATTACCATTGGCTAAGCCTGGGGAGGTCCAATAGGATGCTAGCAAGAGCAAATAGCAAGAGGGGTCGACCAAGAGAGAGAGGGGGCTGATTTTTGCAAGGCATTATCACACACACACTCACACAATCTCATGTGTGAATTAAAGCAGACTCTCTCCTTCTCAAGCTTTAATGGAAAGCTTATCACCTACTCCAAGCTTGTGAGAAGGAAGGCCTACACCAACAACTCTTGGCTTTGTGATGCAAAATCCAACCAAGAGCCAAGCTTCAATGCATGCTCATCTCCTCTACCATGCTAATTACTAAGCTAAGCTATGCTAGTATGAGTGATTATGTGAGGAGATGTACATCTTTCTCGTAAGAATACTCCTTCCTCTCAATCTACTCTCATACCCCGCTAGCTCTCACCATCTTCGAAGGTGTGTGAGGTCTTGGGTCTGAGACCTTGAGGGAATTGATGTTGTGTTTGATAAGTGTTTTGCGTAGTGCATGAAGTTTCCATCTTCATTGCACTAGCTAATATTGAAGGAACACAAGAAATTGTATTGTAAAATGTCTCTCTTGATGGGAGAAACCATAATACAAAGCCTTTTGGAGGGGGGACCGGCTCCATGCAAATCCGGTCCTCAACTATTGTCAATTGCTTAATTTCTCTCTTTTGAAGTATTGTTCATGCTATCTGACTAGGTGTTATGCTTTTTGTTGCTCTCTCCACCCAAGCACTCTTGTTAATCTCATTAGGAATCTATTATAATGAAATGCTCACTATGTTCATGCTATTTTCCGCTACACACAAGTTACTAGGCCATTAAATGTTACAATATACCCCCCCCCCCCCAAAACAAAAAAAAACCCTTTGAAAGAAGAGTAACCATCATCCATTACACTTGCAAAACAAATAACAACCGCATGCACGTCTTTAACTCCACCAAGACCTCAAACATAAACTGTTATCCCAATGAATCATTTAGCCATCAAATCCAGGCCTCATTAACATCTACACGTGTGAAGATGCACTAAATTCATCACGTCAATCATTGGTACCAACCCCTACCGGTGTTCTCTATCTGAAACAATAGATATAGGCATCCCATGAATCCAAAAGATGTTCAAGACAAAGAGCTTTGGCCAAATGATCGGCCTTCACAATCTTATTCACAAGTGTCACCCAGAGGTGTATTTTTCCTGTTGCCTTCCTTGTACTACATATTTTTAATTATTTATTTTTACTCGTTTTCCCCGAAACCCTTGAAAAGGTGCAAGTAAACATGACATGGCCAGTGTGAAACAGCTGCGGCCAAACAGGTTTCTCACATCAAGCATGTCACGTGCACATGGCTTTGTGTGCCACATGGACTTGCTTCATCGACTTCCGAAGCCAGTTTTCCCCTTCTTCCTAGATAGGAGTGTCTAGAATTTTAGGAGGATTAGTACCGGCAATTTTGTGAGCCTATTCGCAAGACTTGCATGTTCGAACGAGTTCAATGCATTACGTTTGTCACGCGAGATATGGGCACCACGTGCCAACGGAAAGAACAAACTGAACAACTCTAAGCACTTCAAATAACAACTGAACTGAAAGAGATGCACGACACGAAACGGGGAGTGGCGGAGTCCCACCTCGAGAGAGCATTGGCTACAAACCTTGGCGCCCCTTTCGGTATTTCTTTATATTGCTTGAACTCTATAAAATGTCGGTACTCGCGCTCTGCACCTTCACTCAGAAGAGTGCCAGAGACTGAGCCCTCTACACACATTTAAAGGCCCTTGGCCTATGAAAAGCAATTTACATGAAAAGCTTCAAACTCAAAATCATATGGCCCCAAAAGCACTAGCGCCTAAAAGCTGCCAGCACGTTTTGCGGGAATCCGTACCGGTGCCACGTAAGCACAACCAACACAAATTGCGGAAATCCGTACTAGTCTGCCACGTCAACATGTGAGCACAGAATCCAAAAA
This sequence comes from Adiantum capillus-veneris, assembly GCF_014529385.1. Classification (NCBI taxonomy): domain Eukaryota; kingdom Viridiplantae; phylum Streptophyta; class Polypodiopsida; order Polypodiales; family Pteridaceae; genus Adiantum; species Adiantum capillus-veneris. The sequence continues at coordinate 53,558,547 of NC_140956.1, forward strand.
TCCGTACAGGTCCACCACGTCAACATATCACTACAGAATCCGAAAATCTGTACACATATGCCACGTCATCAGCTCCAAGGTTGTACCAATCCGTACGTATTGCACTGTACTGTACGGACGTCCGTACTGATCGTACAGTACGCGGACTGATCGTACTGTGCGGCAGTTTTTTTTTATTAAAAAATTGGGTGAGTTGGGCGTCTGGATGCGACCAACCAGCATAGCGATTGAACTTTTGCACCTAGGGCTCTGAAATTTGCCGTACGTAAATTGATATGGGGGCGCTTTTCTATGCGTGGCCGTTTTTGAGAATTCTCTAGGACGCAGCAGTAGCATTTACTGGCAGTGTGTGTGCAGGTTCAGAATAAGGTAAGTGAGCATCCTCTCTCTCTCTCTCTCTCTCTCTCTCTCTCTCTACACACATACTGTGAGCACTGAGCAAAACTTTAGTCTTATATTAGCTCTCTGCTTTCCTTCAAGGAGGAGCCATCATGCCGAAACCAACTAATCCCTTGTGGAAGGAGCACACCAATGTCATCGAGATTGTCAACACATTTTCTAAATCTCTAATGAGGAATGGAATTTTTTTCTCATTTACTTGTTTTTTTACAAAGGCACGTATTTTTATGTACATAAAAAATTTATCCATACGGAACAATGTACAGTACGTACAGATACGTACCGTACGTTACGTATGGTACCACCTTGAGATTCAACTCTCCGCGTGTGTGTGTGTGGGCTTGCTTTATTTTTAATGCCTTTATGTCACTTAGGCCCCATCAGACGGGGTGGGGTTCCATAAGTTGGTGGGAACTCTTCTTTAAAAATAGACCAGTCCGCAAGACTTTGTAAGTCGGTAAACTTCTTCTGCTGCTTCTGCTTCTCCACTTAGGGTTTAGGCTTCTCGGCCTGGATCTGCAGGTTGGCTCCATTCTTCAATGGCTTGACACGTCAGTAATTTGTAACATCCCCCCTTCTTGAAAGAAAGTAATCGTCCGCAATTACTTGATATCTATAAAACAACTCAAGTTAGCTCAAAAATTTTCTGAGGGTCATTCCGAGGAACATTCCGAGGGACAATCAATTTTCTCAATCCAAATGGGAGCTCTTGATTTCTTGGGTCGTTGGCTTCTCAAAAGAATTTCATCCAATAATGAGTCTCAATCACAAGACGGGCACCACGTGCCAATAGAAAAAAATTGACTGAATAGACTTTTAGCACTTCAATAACAGTTGAACTGAAAGAGAGAGACAACAGGCGACACAGAGTGGCGGAATTCCACCCCAGAGAGTATTGGCCCCAAGCCTTGGCGCCCTTTCGGTATTTCTTTATATTGCATCAACACAATACAAGTCGGTACTCAAGACTCAGCCTTCAAACTCAAAAACATATGGTGCAAAAGCAATGCCAAAAAGCTGCCAGCGTAAATCACCGAATTTTCGTACAGCAGTCAACGCAAAACACAGAAATCCGTATAACCTGCCACGTCATCATGTCAGCGCAATTATCGGAATTTCTGTACAGCTACCACGTCATCAACTGCTACGCCAATCTTCTGTGTGTGTGTGGGTCTTGCTCTATTTTAATCCTTTATGTCACTTGGAGCCCCATAGAACGGGGTCCCCATAAGTTGATAGGACTTCTTCTTTTGTTACTTGTTCTTCTTAGGGTTTAGGCCCCTCGGCCGGCTTCTGTAAGTTGGCTCCGTTCTTCAAGGCTTTGACACGTTAACATTTTGTGACATCTCCCCTTCTTGAAAGAGAGTAATCGTCCGCGATTACAGCATATCTGCAAAACAACTCAAGTTAGCTCAAAAATTTCCGAGGGACAATCAGTTTGCTCTTTTTGTTAAGGAGTTAGCTTCTCCTTTCGGCTCTTTTGATCAAGGAGTTAGCTTCTCCTTTCGTCCAGATCGGAACTCTTGATATTCCGACGTAGTTAAATTAGCCATCACACCCAATTCGTATCTTCCACGGGTGTCTTGATGCACTAAAATTACATACCCAGGCAATCTCATCCAATTAGGAATATTCAGTGGTTGACACATCACAATGCAACACAAATGCTCACATATGCATGTTACAAGACATAGAAACATAAAGCCGCCGATGAACACTCCCCCCGCAATAACCATCTAGGTCCAGGCCATGAGCTGTTCAACGACTCCCTCATCACTCCTTCCGCAAATAACCTAAAAAGGTCCGGGCCATGAGATATAGAGGCCTTTTACAACCAAACGCCCCCGAAACCGCAACCTGCGTCGTTTGGAGGTGCTGAGAGTAACCACTGCTCAGATTTCTTAATACTCCCCCCGTAAATAACCATGCAAGTCCGGGCCATGAGTAACAACAACAATACTCCCCCCGTAAATAGCCACAAGAGTCCAGGCCATGAGTAAAAACAACACTTTTCAATCATTCAATGCTTCCCCCGCAAGTAACCGCAAGGGTCCGGGCCATGAGTATGAACAAGCATTCTCAAACATCTTTTCTTACCCTCCACCCGGGAGTATAATCACCAATCGTTGAAACCAGTATTAGAACCAGAGTCAAACATTTCAAATCGGCACCAAGACAGGTTTAAAACAGATACCATCCATTTCAAACAAAGCTCCAAACAATACTTTCTCAAACAAAGTTCAAAAGTATCTAACTATAGAACAACTGAGAGTTCATTCATGGTTTTGTTCGGACAACCGAACTTTGAGGACGACTGGCTTGTCCTTCTGCATCACGGTGATGGTTCGATTCCGAACTTGGAGAGTGGCATCATTCTTGTCATGCCAAGGCATGCCTAATAGAACGTCACAATTGCCCAACTTCACAATGTGGAAATCGGCTTTTCCATGATAATCTTGGATAGTCACTGGAAGAGCACCAATGAGTCATACCACTTTCTGAGTTTGCCCTATGGCTAGCTCAGCTTCAATTTCTCCACCCTCTGCATCATAATCAAAGTCCATCTGCTTCAAGAATTGTGGATGGATGAAGTTCGCGTAGCTCTTGGGTCAAAGAAAATTAGGGCTTTCGAACCGTTGACTTTGCCATATGCTCGACACAATTCATTTGTACTTTCAAGGCGTATGCCATAGATGTCAGGTACTAATCCAATGATCGGTTTAGCTCGTTTGGCTGGAGATGGTCCTAGATTTCTGTCGACTGTCGACGTGGGAGTCGGCTCCGCAAGTTTGTCAGTGCGTTGGGGACAACCAAAATAGTTATGTCATGTTTGAAAGCATCCAAAACATCGGCCTTCTTGTAGTAAGGTGTCTCGTTGTTGAGGTGTCAAACGAGGCCTTTGTGGTTGACTTGAGACTCTCGAGAATTTGTTCGTTGTTGCCGAGACTTGTGGTTAGTGGCCGGAGATTCTTTTGCGGTAAACTCTAGCTTTCCCTTCATCAGTTTGTAGCTGACTGCGGCATGGTCCATAAGTTCTTGCATGGTGGAGACTTGCTTTATTCCTGCAATGATGATGGTAGTCCAATGGTGTATCGCTTGCATTGGGCCTCCAAGGGAACAGATCTAAAAAAAGACACCGAAAGGTACACGTCGAGAAACCTTTGGTTATATTCGTCCATGGTTTCGGTGGCAAGCATTTTCAAGTTGCCCCACTCTGCCAAAATCCGTACTTCAAACATAGAAGTCATGTAACCACTGTCTTGAAAGCTTGCCAGGTCCTTGGAGCATGCGGTTGTGTCGCGATCGAACTCCACCATTGCATAGCATTATCTTTAAGAAATCCTGCTGCTCGAGAAATCTTGGATTCTTCTGTATAGTTTCCCAAAGCATAGATGTTGTCGAATTGCTGTAGAAACTGTAATGCTTTCTTGCGATCTCTCACCCCGGAAAAAGTGAAAAATTTGACTGTCGTTCCGCCATCTTTGGAATCTTTGGGTTGGTTAGGCGCATATCCCGGGTATGGATAATAAGGGTATCTGTTAGGTGCAGCGGAATGAATGTTGAACTTTGCTCAAGATGAGTGCTCCGAACTGTGCTCAAGGATTCCTTTTACTTACGGAAGGGAGAGCCTTCCGTTCCTTTAGTGAGAGAGTGCAATGGACACAAACAAAGTGAATGGACACTGTGAATAAAGGTGCATGAGACTGAGAGATAGAGAAGAGAATACGACACCAGAAACGTAAAACCCTCCTCCGAAGGCCCCACTCTCTATGGAGAGAGCGGTCTACTTATGATTGCACAAATCTCTACAATGCTTGGACTTGCCCACGATGTCGACGACGATGAGGACGACGAGATGAGCTGAAATCTGAAAATGCTAATGGCTGAAATCTGCAAATCTTTAAATGCTGAATTCTGACTCTATGTCAATGACGACGGTGCGACGACAACGCGCTGAAAACGCAGATGCTGAAATCTGCGTTTTCTAGGCTGAAACTGTAAACTGCGCTGGATTTGACCGTGCGGCGAGAATCTGCTGCGGGAAGGTGGGATTTGCGAGGTTCGGGGGTTCTTCTACGAGTGCTAAAGGCTGAAAACTGAAAACGCTGATGCTTTTGCTGATTCTGTCGCGGAGGAACTGCAAAACGCTAGGTGCTCTGCTGTCCCAAAAACGCTAGGGCTGAAATTGGTCCTGCTGCTGTCGATTGTTCTGCAAATGCAAAACGCTAGGCTGATCTGCTGTATCGTGATGACGCCGGGCTGATTTGCTGAACAAACCCGCCAGGACTGTTCTACTGATGCAAAAACGCTAGGGTAGCTGCTGTGAGGCAAAAACGCTAGGCATCTTGCAAGTTCTGCTGAGAAGTTGCCTGTTGAGCGAGTGCTCCTGCTACCTCTTCTGCCAGAAACTGCTAGCGCTAGGTTTTTATTTATGCAAACTTAGCAAAATTGCCCTACCTACTTTCCAACAAAAGTCACTTAAAAATAATAAGTGAAAAATGTCAAAAATAGGGAAAATAGGCCTATGCACTGTAAAAATGCTACTCATGGAATCTGACTGGAATATGATGGTCATGCTGTGTGCAACTAGAGGATATGCATCTAATCTAAGTGTCTGGACATGCACGGTCTGCGAACAGACTCACAAAAGTGCCAGATCACTTCCTATTCTAGACTGACTTGACTGAACTGAACCCTGGTCATGCTGTAGCTTGTCCACGGACACATAGAGTTGGATGTGTCACGTGACATCCCCTCCTTTTCAAAGTGAGGTACTGGTACAGAATTGTAAGGCGTCGAGGGAGATCTCCAATAGCATCCGGAATCCTGGAAGGGACTCTTCGCTGGCCCACTCTGATGTGTGGGTCGTGCGGTACTTGAACTTCATAAAGGTCTGCAACGCTTGCTTCTTTGGGCCGCGCCGAAAGCGACACAAAGTCTTTTGTAGCTCCTTCAATGCTTCAACTTCGTCTAGAGTCATGCGTCTACCTTCTTCAAGAATCTCCGAGGCTGAAAATTCATGAAACCACTTCTAACACAAAAACATGAACATACCTATTCCATGTAAAGTGACTAGAAAAGCTCTCGTCTTCTCTAAAGACTGTGCATGCAATGTAGATGAACATAGAGATGGAATGCTAACCCGTTTATCAACACGCATGCAAACAATAAGATCGAACAAGGAAGAGACATGGAATGTGACTTCCTAGAATGCATACTTTTCAGCTTTTCATGAGAAAACCGCATACATCCGTACTCATTCATGAGTGAAACGTGCTCAGCATACAATATGTCATGCCTAGGAAAAGGGATCACATATAGACGCTGACTAAAATACAGGAAACAATCACGAATGAAACACTCGAACAATGCGTGTTGATTAATCATTCGTACACAGAATACTTCCTGTGAGGGTTCTTTGGACCTAGGCTTGAAAGCCAAGATCGGTTCTTCTTGAAGTGGTTCTTTGGACCTAGTCTCAAGAGCCAAGATCGATCCTTCGTGATTGATCGAATCTGCAACGAGGTTAGCTTCGCTAGAAAAAGCATCGACTAACACATCATCCTTGTGAACAATCACATCATCTTCATGCAAATCATCATGCTTGTGAGAAATCACATCTTGATCATGCAAATCATCATGCTTGTCATTGGCATCCAAATCATCATGCTTATCATTATCATTCAAATCTTGTGTATCAAGCTTTGGAGAAGACGAGACCGAGAGAGTCTCCTTCTCCTGAATCCTTTCAATCTTCTCTTGCACATTAGAAATGAGAGATGGAGAATGAACAACTTGCTCTCCACGAATGACAATGGGAGAGTCACTTATGGCATTAAAAGTGAACGTATTTTCTGCCCAATCAATGAGAGGGTTATGCTCACGAAACCATCGAATGCCCAAAATCATATCACATCCTTAGAGAGGAAAGACTAAAAATTTTCTTTGGAAAGCAGCTTGTTGAACTGTAAACCACACATCAAGGCACTCTTTCGTGATGAGCGAGTCCATATCGGCTTGTTGAACTGTAAACCACACATCAAGGCACTCTTTTGTGATGAGCGAGTCCATATCGGGAGCGAAGCCAGAGACCTCGAGAGGAGATTTCTGCCTAACCTCTACGCGGACTCTCTCAACAAGAGAGGGACAAATCACATCATGCATACTACTTGGGTCAAACAATATGACAAAACGTTGCCCGTCATATGACCATAACATTAATGAGAGACTCATCAATCGGAGGGTCATGAGAAACTTAAGGCACACTCGTGTTGTCATTGATTGCATTGACAGAGGAAGTGGATGCTGTGGATTCTTTAGATTCATTAGAGTCGAGCTTAGGACATGTTCTTTTTATGTGACCCTTTATGTGACAATGAAAATAACGACCTTCCTTAGAATAAGTGCTTTGCTCTTCGGACGTGATGTATCCTCCTAAAATTCCTTGTGCTACCTTTTCATCTAGAATGAGCTTAGGTTTAGCAATTGTGTTAGACTTACCCTTAGGCTCATTGGAAGAGTTCTTTTCTAAGAGACTTGGAAGATTGGTTAGAAGAGTTACCGTTCTTACCATTCTAAGGGTTCTAAGAAGTCTAGGAGGTACTTGTCGAAGTCTTGTTCTCCTTAGGCTTTCCCTTGTTGTGCTTCATCTCCTGTGCGAAAGCAATCGCTACCGCCTTGTTGAGATCGATTGGATCGAGCACCTCGACATCATACTTGATATACTCGTCCAATTTATAAAGGAATGCCTCTTTGCGCTCATCATCCGACTTGCGTAATTGGGTACCTAGCTCCAAAACACGATTAGAGAAAGACATAACTGGCATACCAATTTGCTTGAGAGCGTGCCAATCGTCCTTCAATCGTGCGAGGTACTGAGGTGGCATAAACTGCGCCTTGAGCTTGTCTTGGAAATCAGCCCAATTGAAGGAAAGGGGTGTGAATTCGTCGGCTTCCTCTCGGTGCATGGCTGACTGTGCCTCTTGCCATGCGTGGTACCAATTGATGGCATCATCGGCAAGGTACATAGCTGCCGTCAAAACCTTGCTATTTCCTGTCTTCTTAGTTGTCGCAAAATAAGCATTAAATTGATGCAACCAAGAATGAATAACCGTAGCATCCATCTTACCATCATACTTACTGAAAGTCAACTTCTCTGTGACAGGGTTGTTGGAGTCCGAATCGCGGCTTGCACCACTCGAGGAACTACCATCTTTGGCTGGTTCGGACTTCGAGGCAAGAACCTGTCGAGCCAATTCTTAAGTAGGTCTCTTTGAATCTCACGATCGGCCTCCAAGGCCGCTCATCTTGCTTCGGCTTCCTCCTTTCTTTGTGCTTTTCTTTCTTTTCGTGCATCGCGCTCGCGTTTCAAAGCAATGCGAGTCGCTTCTTGTTGTTCTGCTTTTCTTTCTAGTTGTGTCTTCGCAACGCAAGTCGTTTCTTGTTGTGCCATCATCTCCAACATTGACTTGACCATCGCCTCCATAGGATTTGGTACAACTCGTGGCGTAGATGGGAAAGGGGGAGGGTCGGAAAAACCTCCTGGTGGGGAAAATTCTTTGTCGCCTCTCTCATGCTCATTACCTCCAAGCGAAGTATCCATTCCGCTTCGAGTGATGACCATACACTGTGATCTTGGGTTCTTAAGTTCACGAGGAACTTGGGTTCTTGCGGGTCTTGGATTCTTGGGTTCTTGAGGGTCTTGAGTTCTTGAGGTTCTTCTTTCGCTTGCAATTTGTGTTCGAGAAGGATCTTCTCTTCACCCGAGATCTGCTCTTATCCGCGGGCGCACCCCTTGGCGGCCTTGCGCTCACACCAAGGTTGCTTTTTCCCACCTCACGTCGATTGGCCAGCCGCTAAGTGCACAGTCGGCTCTCAATGAGTGAAAAGAGGCACAAGGGGAGGCTGGACAAGCCCTTCTTCCTTGGGATTCTTGTCACTCTTCAAAAACACGATTAGGAATCGACACGCCCAATTGAACTTGGGTTTGTGCGACCACAACAAGCAAAAATAAAAAATAAAAAAAATTCTTGTGGTTCTTTCCTTAGTGATACAGAACACTGCCACAGCTTTGATACCAATGTAAGGTGCAGCGGAATGAATGTTGAACTTTGCTCAAGATGAGTGCTCCGAATTGTGCTCAAGGATTCCTTTTACTTACAGAAGGGAGAGCCTTCTAATCCTTTAGTGAGAGAGTGCAATGGACACAAACAAAGTGAATGGACACAGTGAATAAAGGTGCATGAGACTGAGAGATAGAGAAGAAAATACGACACCAGAGCTGTTGTAAAACCCTCCTCCGAAGGCCCCACTCTCTATGGCAAGAGCGGTCTACTTATGATTGCACAAATCTCTACAATGCTTGGACTTGCCGACGATGTCGACGACGGTGAGGACGACGACGAGACGGGCTGAAATCTGCAAATCTTTATCTGCTGAATTCTGACTCTATGTCAGTGATGATGTCGATGATGACAGTACGACGACGACGCGCTGAAAACGCAAATGCCGAAATCTGCGTTTTCCGGGCTGAAACTGTAAACTGCGCTGGATCTGACCGTGCGGCAAGGATCTGCTACGGGAAGGTGAGATCTGCGAGGTTCGGGGGTTCTTCTGTGAGTGCTAAAGGCTGAAAACTGAAAACGCTGATGCTTCTGCTGATTCCGTCGCGGAGGAACTGCAAAATGCTAGGTGCTCTGCTGTCCCAAAAACTCTAGGGCTGAAATTGGTCCTGCTGCTGCTGCCGGTTGTTCTGCAAATGCAAAACGCTAGGCTGATCTGCTGTCTCGCTATGACGTCGGGCTGATTTGCTGAACAAAACCGCCAAGGCTGATCTATTGATGCAAAAACGCTAGGGTAGCGGCTGTGAGGCAAAAACGCTAGGGATCTTGAGGGTTCTGCTGAGAAGTTGCCTGTTGAGCGAGTGCTCCTGCTACCTCTTCTGCCAGAAACTGCTAGCGCTAGGTTTTTATTTATACAAACTTAGTAAAATTGCCCTACCTACTTTCCACAAAAGTCACTTAAAAATAATAAGTGAAAAATGTCAAAAATAGGGAAAATAGGCCTATGCACTGTAAAAATGCTACTCATGGGATCTGACTGGAATATGATGGTCATGTTGTGTGCAACTAGAGGATATGCATCTAATCTAAGTGTCTGGACATGCACGGTCTGCGAACAGACTCACAAAAGTGCCAGATCACTTCCTATTCTAGACTGACTTGACTGAACTGAACCATGGTCATGCTGTAGCTTGTCCACGGACACATAGGGTTGGATGTGTCACGTGACAGTATCCATATGGGCTCCAACCATTGTAGCCTGGTGGCGGTGGCGGTGGCGGTGGCGGTGGCGGTGGTGGAGGTGGGGGCGAAGGCGGTGGCGAAGGCAGTTGCACTGGATTGGGGTCAGATGGCTGCACCATATTCCTGAAAACTCTCCCGATCGAAAAAGACGGCTGAGAAGGTTGCCCATTGGAAGCTCTCGTACTTTCTGATGTCGGAGGAGGAGCTACCACCTGGGGCATCAAAGAGGGTAACATGTAGTTCAAAAAGTGTTGAAAACTTTGCAGTATTGGAAGATTCTATTGAGGATGCCGCAAAAGAATGTCCTAGAGTTCGTTGAGCAGAAACTACAAATATTCTGTTGAATCCATGAATTTCAAGTCTTGGGTTCTTTATGGCTTATGCCCTGTAAGACAGCGACGAAGACGAGAGCGCGCCCGATGCGCGATGAAGGGTGGGAGTGGCTAATAAGTCCGGGTTGGAGGGCGAAGATACCTCAAATGGAGGGCGAAGATACCTCGAATCAAATTCCAATAGCTCTATCTGCTCTTTTGTAGGATCGGTATGCTTTCAGAAAAGCACACGCCTGATGCTCTGATACCACTGTCACAAGACGGGCACCACGTGCCAATAGAAAAGAACAGAATGAACAGACTTTTAGCACTTCCATAACAGTTGAACTGAAAGAGAGAGACGACAGGCGACACGTAGTGGCGGAATTCCACCTCAGAGAGTATTGGCCCCAAACCTTGGCGCCCCTTTTGGTATTTCTTTATATTGCATCAACACAGTACAAGCCGGTACTCGAAACTCTGCACCTTCAGGAAGCCGGTCTTCTCTGTGTATGTGGGTCCTGCTTTATTTTAATTCTTTATGTCACTTGGGGCCCCATCGGACAGGGTCCCCATAAGTTGGTAGGACTTCTTCTTTTGTTATTTGTTCTTCTTAGGGTTTAGGCCCCTCGGCCGGCTTCTGTAAGTTGGCTCCATTCTTCAAGGCTTTGACATGTCAGCAGTTTGTGACACTCATTCGAGATTGGAGCTCTTGATATCATGGGTCGTTGGTTTCCCGAAAGTTATATAGTTTCTGCCAAAAGCAGCCAGAAACCATATAACTTCGGGCAAATATTTTCTTGAAAGCTTGCCAAGTCCTTGGAGTGTGCGGTTTAGCTATAGACATCCACCACTGCATGGCACTGCCTCTGAGAAAAACAGCAACTCAAAAATAAAGTTTTGATCCTTCTCTGCAAGTGATCTTTATGTCTTGTGCCTTGTAAGACACAGCATGAAGACGGGAGCGCGCCCAATGCGCGATAAAGTAAGGGTGGGAGTGGCTAATAAGTCCAGGGTCGGGACACGAAGATTCTTTCATAAATTTCTCTGTGAAACTTGGAAGCGCCATCTTGCTCTATCTGCTATTTAATAGGACCGGTATGCTTTCAGAAAAGCACACGCCTGAAGCTCTGATACCACTATCACGAGAGATATGGGCACCACCTGCCAACAGAAAAGAACATATTGAACAACTTTAAGCACTTCAAATAACAACTGAACTGAAAGAGATGCAAGACACAAGACAGGGAGTGGCGGAGTTCCTGTCACAAACGGGAGCGCATGACAATATAAAATATTCTCGGATAAATAGAATTTATCACTTAATACTGAAGCCAAAGGCTATAGAGAGAAATAAATAGAAAGAGAGAGAGAGAGTGAGAAGATCGACACAGTAGTGGGGACCAGAAGATGGGCTCGTCCCCCCCCTTAAGGAGAATCCTTTATTAGGGAGAATCTTTTTACAAGCACAAGAACCGGAGAAAACCCCTCCGTTCTAATTCTCTGACTCGATGGTCGTTCCTTCCCGTAAGGGAAATCCAAGAGACGAGCTCTCAATCCTTTTTCCGTCTGTACTCGGGAGTGGAGACTCCGCAGACAATTTCCGAATTCCGTTCCCGGAACTCCCAAGCGTAGGCCGAAGCCTTCTTGCTTATCCTTTGCAATGAAGTACCTGCAAACACACACGCAAACACGCGACAACAATTCGTATGGCGAATCCACAATAGATACATGTCGCTCTTGCACGAGAAGAGCGACTTCTGTGCTTCGTAGTCTCGCGATCTCTTGCGTTATCTGGCGGCAGAGTCTTCTCTTGCTTACGTTGGGAACTCCTCTTTCAATGAGGGCATGTGGTGCTTTTATATCTCCTTGGCCATGGCACGAATAGCTGCTCGCGTAGAGATCGCGGCCGTTCTTCTTTTTTTTTTTTGGCTGTTCTACCCGAAATAGGGAGAGAGAATTCGCTGGCTAGTTTTGTTGCTTTATTTTCTAAGTGGCTGCCCACTTATTAAGTGGACGGCCGACATATTTTAAAATTGGTCTGAACTTGGCCAAAAACTCAATAAAACCTTATAAGTTTAAAACAATGCTTTTCACAACACTTCCCAGGCGTCCCTAGATGCAACCACATGCACGAATACAATGCAGACATAGATTCCTCGCAGGAAAGCGTTTGCTCTTCCCAGAAAACTCGTTAAAATATTCCGCTTTTTAAGAAAAGCTTCTCAGAACCCATCTTTATTCTTGTACTTGCGTCTTTACGCGTATTCCTCTTTCCAGTTCGGATTTCCTCTCAACTATGGATATCCCTTTCCGATGCACCCGTCACCCACCTTGTGACGCATCAAGAATACCCATCACCTAGTCCTTTCCTACCGAACTTACGGTACAACCCCCTTCACGATGCTCTATGTCACCCATCCTATGACGCATCAGAGATGTCCGTTCCCGGATGGTCGAATACTTCTTACTGATGTTCCCTGTCACCCATCCGTTGTGACGCATCAGAAGTACCCGTTCCTGGTGGCCTTACGGATATTCCCTTTCACAGTGCTCTTGTCATTACTTTGAATGACGCACTAGGGATACTCTGTACTCAGATGTCTCCAGTGAGAAAAACCCTCTCACTTAAAATTCCAATAATTCATTTAAAATTATTTTCTTGGTGTTCCAAGCGAGAAAACCCTCTCACTTATAAATCCAATAATTCATTCAGAATTATTTTTCTGTAAGATAAAGCTAGCTAGCAACAGTTCCACCCCAAGAGAGCACTGGCCCCAAACCTTGGCGCCCCTTTCGGTTACTCTTTATATTGCTTGAACTCTGTACAATGCGGTACTCACGCTCTGCACCTTCGCCCGAAAGAGTGCCAAAGACTGAGCCTTTTGCACATATTTAAAGGCCATTGCCTATGAAAAGCAATTTACATGAAAAGCTTCAAACTCAAAATCATATGGCCCCAAAAGCCCTAGCACCTAAAAGCTGCCAGCACGTTTTGCGGAAATCCGTACAGGTGCCATGTCGACACAGCCAGCGCAAATTGCGGAAATCCATACTAGTCTGCCACGTCAGCATGTTAGCATAGAATCCGAAAATCCGTACAGGTCTACCACGTCAGCATGTCAGTGCAGAATCCGGAACTCTGTACACATGTGCCACGTCATCAGCTTTCTGTGTCACAAGACGGGCACCATGTGCCAATAGAAAAGAACAAACTTTTAGACCTTTAATAGCAACTGAAATTGAAAGAGAGAGCACACGCGACATAGAGTGGCGGAATTCCACTCCAGAGAGTACCGGCCCCAAACCTTGGCGCCCCTTTCGATATTTCTTTATATTACTTGAACTCGGTACAACGTTGGTACTCGTGATCTGCACCTTCTCACCGAAGCGTGCAAGAGACTGAGCCCTTTGCACTTATTTAAAGGCCCTTGGCCATAAAAAGCTGTTACATTTAGACTCGAAAGCAACTGGCCCAAAAGCAAGTGCTCAAAAAGCTGCTAGCACAAAAACAGGAATCCGTACAGCTCTACCACGTCAAGAGTCAGCGTAAAACGTGGAAATCCGTACAATCTACCACGTCAACAACCAACGTAAAATTCAAAATTCCATACAGGATGCCACGTCATCAGCTTCTACATTTTATTTTATTTTTTGACACTTTAGGCCCCATCGGACGAGAACCTTAAGTTGGTTGGATCTTCTTCTACTGCTTTTGTTGCTTCTCTTAGGGTTTAGGCCCCTTGGCCGGGATCGGCAAGTCGAGTATCGGCATGTTCAAGTAATATAAAGAAATACCGAAAGGGGCGACAACGTTTGGGGCCAGTGCTCTCTTGGGGTAGAACTTCGCCACTCCCCATCTTGTGTCATGCATCTTTTACAGTTCGGTTGTTATTTAAAGTGCTTAAAGTTGTTTCAGTCTGTTCTTTTCCGTTGGCACGTGGTGCCCGTCTTGTGACATTGTAAGTCGATAAACTTCTTCTGCTTCTTCACTTAGGGTTTAGGCTTCTTGGCCGGAATCTGCAGGTTGGCTCCGTTCTTCAATGGCTTGACATGTCATCCAGTTTTGGAACCCTCTTGCATAAATGGTTTATATACGCGTTTTGACAGATGTTAATACACTACGATGGGCATCTGGTATGGCGTGCATGTAGTTTTAGGTTAGAGGAATCCAACAAGCTCCAAAATTGACCATTCCAGCAGTTGTTTTTACCTGTCATATCTGCATTTTGGGCATATGGCTGCAAAAACCCAGCCATATCAAATTGTGTTCCGAACATTCGAAATTGACCTAGGCACCCTGAAAACATGGTTGGACACTCATGTTCCCATACATAGGGTTAACCATGCGTGGTTGCATTGTCCCGAACACATTCCTTGGCATATAGGACTACAAACCTATGGAAGGTCCAGCCATAGCTTGAAATAATGAACCACCTCCGCAATAACCAAGATATGAAGTAGGTAATGGAAGGGTCTAACGCAAAATCTGTTCATTACTCCCTTGACCATTCACAAACGGTTCCTGTCCACGTAAAGCAAATTGCTTTGGATCAATGGACATCGATGGTTGCTCAATCTCATGGGCTTTTCCTCAAGCATCAAGAGACCCTTGTGCATGGGAATCTCCTATGCTAGCAATGGCTCGGACATTCCTTGTGTCAAAGCCTGTAAACCTTGTGTATGAGCCTGTAAGCACCTTGGATTCTTAGCCAACTCTTGAAAAATTTCCATGCAGCTATGCAACCGAGCTCTAAACAACCTATCCACTTGAAGAGTTGAAGGAACTTTTTGTGTGCCATGTGAGGAAGATCCCTCTTCAGGTACTTGGTCTCTCTTCTCTTCCATATTGATAAGCTTTGTGTCTCTTTCACCCACAACAATCCACGCTACACTTTTTGAAGAAAAACTGACTATAACGACAATTGAACCATATAACAAACGACTGTTGCTCGTTAAGGGAGCAAGGTCGACCTTTGTGGGGATGGCAACTCTCCATCACAAGTTTAACATCCCACCCGTACCTGCATTATGTGGGGAACAACGAGCTAGGACTTTTAATAAGTACCGCTCGGCTTCATCCACCTGGATAGGCTCCTTGGTAAACAAGAAGCCTAAGAACCAAACATTCAAGAAGTGGGCTTGGACAACCAGAAACCAGGATTGGATGAATAAGTATATCCCTGCGGCTGACTTTAGCTCAATTCGCTACCACACATGGGACAAGTGGTACGAGAGGCGTTTGTGACTGGAGTTAGAACCCTAAAAGACGGCCGGCTATGAACAAACGCGTGGATACCTGCTACAGCTCACTAGGAGCATTGTCGTTGATAGGAAGGAAGAGAGTGATGGCTCTATCGAGAGTAGGTGGGCTTAACTGGCTGACACCTGGAGGCACGAACATAGTGTCTATCCATTGTGCTCCCAGTTAGAGGTCGTTCGCTTTCGCATTTGCTGGTGAGCTGCTCGGCCATTGATGAGCTTAGGGTGCGTTGTTCAACTCCACCTTCAACAATTTCGACCCGTCGTTGGACCTTGAAGAGATGACCGTTATCCTCCTTGGTGGGGAGCCTCGCAGGAAGCGGATACCCTTCTAGGTACACCGTGATCCGCACTCAAGGAACGGAACCGCAAGGCACGTCTTTGTGGCGAAGTTCCTCGGTGAGGATGTGCCCGGTACTTGACTGATATGCATACCCGGATGGAGGGGTGATGCCTTCCTTCCTATGCTTACTATTATACTCCAATCTCTCTCGAGGAAAATGACATTATTCTCCCAAAGCGAAGACAAATAAGCACCGAGATCCATTCAAGTGCCTTGCCCCACGGGGAGGCCAACCTTGCTAAAACGGGATTGGGAGATGAAAGGGGGACATCACCAATCTCAACGGACGCCACCTGTGAGCCGACACCCTTCCAAGCGGGTATGGCATTTCCTTTGCGAAAACCGACGGTTTACAAGGGCAATTTACTAATTTAGCATGGTGAGCGATACGCTACCTAGCGGAGAAAACTCCAAAAGGAAGGCCGAAGCAAGTCCCACAGTACCTGGGCCTCTAACCAAAAGTTCTTGGTCGTTGTCATGCCCATTACCAGTCAGCGAGATGGATCTCTCAAGGGCACTGCTCTTAAGAGAGTAGATATTCTTGGCCTATTGGGGAAGCGAAGCCTCACGTAGCCCAAGGGAAACTAGTGGCAAAAGCATTTTCCCTAGGAGCTTGGGTGCAATTGAAGTCTCGGTCGTTTTTCTCGTGCATTTTTGGTGCGCGGGGGAAACGGCCGAGAGTACCCATCCCCGACTCCTAAAACAAAAACAAAAAATATAGCCAGCCAATACACAGTAGAGGGCGGTACTAATTCAATTTAAGGGTGAATATGGGCTTATCCTGGATTCATCAAGGTATATTACTTGTTAACTTTGCACAGAGCACTTAGAAGAAAAGAGAGCACAAATGTGTCCAACGACTAGAATGTCACTGCACACACGAAGACCGACACCCTGTAGGCCCGAAAGACTGGCGCCCCTTTCAATATTTCTTTATTCAATTGAAAATAGATGATCCGAACGCTTAGATCCAGCTCTCACCAAGCTGTCCAAAACTGTCAAGGGCTGAAATTGCAGATTTCCGTCTTGATTTCGGTAACATAACAGCACCAAAATCCCTATAGGTCAAAAGTACATGTCTAGGACAGATTCCCTTGCATTTTAGAAGCTTTCCGGTGAGCTGTAATTGAATTTCAGCATGCTGTAATCTTCTGTTTGGTCACTGACAAGTACCCAAACTCCTGTATAACCACCCCAAGGCTTACCCGAGGCTTCCTTGGTGTTAACTTGCAGTTTAGGTGCGAAACCCTAAACCTGCAAATAAACACAGCAGGCCGTAATTCTCTGTTTTGGATCATTTTGAGCGGAGGAAACACGTTTACACATTCCTAGGAGCTCCCGCACGCAATGGGACAGGCCCCCGTGCTTTGGACGAGTTTCACACTAAAACTCTCCAAATTCGCAGTCTTTCGCGATGGAACTCTGCGTACCTGTGAGGGATTAGCAATTAGCTAATCCGGTTCCTGTTCAGAAGGCTCTTGCCTTAGCAAATGCGCATAAAACCCATAGAACTTTACATGGTCATTTGAGTAGCCCAACTAGTGGGGCATTATCATATGTGCAAAGGGGGAAGAGATGAAAGTTGCCACTTTCTTGAAAGGAAATGCGCGTTCACGGTGGACGACATTGTTGATGCAAGGACAGGCACCCGCCACTTGGATTTACTTCAAGCAAATGTTTAATCTACATGGCTGTCAAACGAATTTGAAGCCGATGTCATGACAGATTGGCACCAACTCATTGTGGCTACTTGCAAGAGCCTAGAGGAGTACAATTGGAGGTTCTGTAAAGGGTTGCTCTCAATAACCTCCTACAGGTTTGTGCCACTAACAGAGTAGATTGAGAAGTATTGTTGCAGGATGCCTCAAGGGCTCACGAATTGTAAAGTGGCCACCCTTACTTAGCTTATGGAAGTTGCCAAAACTGGTCATGCCTTGTTGAAGGGAGAAGACAGTGGATTCCAAGGCAACGTGAAAGGAGGCGTAGAAAAATTCAGCAAAGAGGTCCTTTGCAAAAGCGGCTCCGCAGGCTTCTGAGGCATTAAAAAATGCAGAGAAGGCTAAAGACTCAACCGAGTCTTCTGCTGCAGACTTCTTCCACCCCCCCCTCTTCTACACACGCCAATTTCTCTTTTTTAATTGCACCTCATTTCCTTTTTTTAACAGCTCTACACATCGTTATTTTTAGAAAGAAACCTTAGCGTTATTTTTAACAAGTTATTGGCGCCCACTCACATGCCTTGGGCAACACTTTTGGCTTTCATGTCGGCCAAAGCATTGTCGAGCTTAACCTTTAAGATCCAAGCATAGGTAAAGGCATTTGGGAAATGCCTTACCTTCGCCTCCGGCTTCCATGGTGCAATTGTTGGCATATACCGCAATCAAAGTGCTCCAAGTAATGACATTCCAAAGTGACTTCCCATTGCATTCGACATAAATATCAACCAAAGCATAGCCAAGCATACCTTATGGCTTACATATTGACTAAATAGTGCCAGACCCAATTTTTAGCACCCTTATTGATCAAAGCAAAATTCGGTGTACATATCAATCAAAGCATCCCAAGCACTTAATGTGCCCTCTGAAGTCCGCACCAGACATACATATCGCCCATGGCTTTGACGAACACAATCTCGCAAGCAGGTCGAAAATCCGTCTCAGAGATAATAATGCACAAAATCTTGCGTTCTGTCTGAGCTTCACCTTGTGGGCACGAAGCGTCACAACACCGTTAGTGGAGTATCTTTTGTAAGCATAAAAAATGAGTACACAGATTCTGAGTTTGGTAAGCAATGGTTGCAAGCTCTTGCTGCACAATGGCCTAACAACTATCTCATTCACAAGGGTCTCGTGTTTTCGCTACCGTCTTATTGTGTTACCTTCTCCTAGAAAATCCATATTGCACACTGCACACGATGCACTCACGGGTGGGCACAAAGACATATCACTTTAGAAAAAGTAGAAAGATTGCAGTCAAGGAATACACAATGTCCAACCATTGTCGATCGTTTCTATCAGTTTTGCATGCTCATTCCTTGGAATGCCACAGTCACAACACAATATGTGGCACGTTTGTTCATTAAGCATTAGTTTCCCTTTGTGGTTTGCCAAGGTCAAGTGTTTCAAATAGAGATGTCACGTGTGCACTACACTTGCGCCACGTGGACAAGCTTCTGCTACAGTCTAGCGTCAGTCTTACTTAGGAGGACGTGCATGTCCAAGCCGGTCATAGTTGCATACCCTCACTTGCACAGTTTCGTCACTTAAGCATATAGGCATATGAACAATCACTTAAGTCATTTATTAATAAGTGACTTTGACATGACATTTATTAAAAGTAGTTGGGGCAAATGGCTAAAAGGCCTATAAATGAAGCCCCTTGGGCACCAGAGTCAGGTAGAGGATAAGAGAAGCAAAGCCTCTCAAGGACCAGCAGTACCAGCGTTTTTGCAACCTTGCATCAGCGTTTTTCAGCCAGCATTCAGCCCTACCCTCGCCATCGATTTCAGCCCTTCGCTTCATCACCGATTCAGCCCTCAGCCATTAGCAACACCAGTGATTTTCAGATTTTAGCCCATAAGCCTCGACATCGTCATCATCATCATCGACCTCATCATCGTGGACGTCGTCGTCGTCAAGCATCACAGCATTTAGAACCATTGTACCAGACTTCGTGCAATCTAAAGAAAATACCTCTGTAACAACAAAGAGGGGGGCCCTTGGAGGGGGGTTTGGGACCCAACATTTTGGAGGGGGGTTTGGGACCCAACATTTGGTGTCCTCTCTCTCTCTCTCTCTCTCTCTCTCTCTCTCTCTCTCTCTCACACACACACACACACACACACACGGCACTCTCTCACAGTTTCCACTCTCTTTTGTTCGGTCATTGCACAATCTCTCATCAAGTCAAGGAACTTGGAAGGCTCTCCCTTCCTTCAGTAAAAGGAACCTTGAGCACTCACTCATAATGTCAGGTGCAGCGGAAGAGAATAAGGATTTAGCTCGGACTTAGTACTCCACACAAACACAAGGGACACTTTACTTTACTTGAAAGATTGACTCAATTGAAAGAAAGAGAGAGACAGGAGAGCGAAAAGAGACGGCACAGGGATGTCGGGTCCCAACCCTCAAGGGCCCCCTTGCTTTGTTGTAGAGCAAGTACTTTCTTTACTTTTGCACAATGCTACTACAATGACTAAATGCTGAGATGATGATGCTAATGGGTGTTGATGCTACTGATGTTGGGTACTGGGTACTAAGATACTGAAGGGGTACTAAGGTTCTATGTCGATGACGATGATGGCGGTGACGAGGTGCTGATGGTCTATGTCAACGACAATGATGTCAACGACGGGTACTACTGGTCTATGTCGAAGACGATGATGTTGACGACAACAACAACCGTTACGGACACGACTATGTTGCCGTGACGACGATGATGACGCGAGGCTAGGGCTAAAATCTGAAAACGCTAGGGCTGAAAACTGAGATCGCTGGGAATCTGCTGCGATAGGGTACTGTGCCCACGACGACAACAATGACAACGATGTCGACGACGAGGGCTGTTCTAACTGAAAACTGAAAACTGAAAACGCTGGCTGATTTGTAAGGCTGAGAATTGGCGCTGATGTAAGGGCTGAAAATGCAGTACTGTGTTGTGGCGATGACAATGACGACGATGGGACTATGACGATGACGACGATGGGTCGTCGCCAAGTCCGAGATCTACAATGTCAACGACGACGATGGTGTCGACGACGACGACATTAAGGCTGAAAAACACTAAGGCTGAAAACTGAAATCTGTCACGATGGATGGCTTTCCACGAGGATCTGCTACCGGGAATGGAATTGGGGATGCGACGAGCCTAAAGGGATGGTTCTGTTGCAAAAACGCTGATGGCTGAAAAATGCTCCAAAAACGCTAGTGCTGCTGGGTACTGTTGAGAGAGAGACCACTTGCTGGGTGGAACACTTGGTGCACCACCTTCTACTGCCTCCTCCGCTTCTACTGAGTGCCCAATGGGTTTCTTTTATAGATTCTTTGCAATTTGCCTTACCTACTTTTCCAACAAAAGTCACTTATTAATAAATAAGTGAAAAAAGTGTACTTTGGCAAAAAGGGTTCTATGCTCTGGAAAATGCTCATGTTGAAATGACTGTATTGTGCAAGAGAGGCCTCGACATGCACGTCTTGCTAGAGGCTCACGAGGTGCCAGGCTAAGTCCTACGCTAAGACTGACGCTAGACTATGGCAGAAACATGTCCATGTGGCGCAAGTGAAGTGCGCACATGACAGATCACTTATCCTGAGCATACACCAACATTCACTGCCACTACACATTACATTGGTGTCAGAAGCCCCTTGGGCACCAGAGTTAGGTAGAGGATAAGAGGAGCAGAGCCTCTCAAGGACCAACAGTACCAGCATTTTTGCAACCTTGCATCAGCGTTTTTCAGCCAGCATTCATCCCTACCCCGCCATCAATTTCAGCCCTTCGCCTCATCACCGATTCAGCCCTCAGCCATTAGCAGAACCAATGATTTTCAGATTTCAGCCCAAAAGCCTCGACATCGCCGTTGTCATTGTCGTCATCGTCATCGACCTCGTCGTCGTCGTCCTTCATTTCCGCTGCACATTACAAGTGTCAAGTTTAACCTTTCTGTAACAGACTTGGGACACTCCAAGTCGAGAATCTACCACAACACACGAGAGCAAACTGAAAGAACTCAACAAAACTGAGAGATTGACCCCAAAGAATGGCGCCTCTTTCGGTATTTCTTTATTAATATTGCTTCACAAAGTACAATATTCGAGGGTCCTTGTCTCAGCAATGCTCCCAAGCGTATCTGCCAGAGAGTGAGGCCCTGGCACTTTATTTATAGGCCCTAGGCCTTCCAAAAGCAGTGTACATGAAAAGCTTCAAGTCTAAAAGCATGAGTCCCAAAAGTTGGTGCTAGGGCAGCCAACGCAAATTGCAGAAATCCATACAGGTGCCACGTCAGCAGCTAGCGCAAATCGCGGAACATCCGTATAGCTCTACCACATCAACATCTCCACGCGATTTGGGGATCCTGGCTTTATTTTAATCTCTAGTGTCCCCTTAGGCCCTGTCGAACGGGAGCCTTTGGGACACTAGAGATTAAAATAAAGCCAAGATCCCCAGATCCTATAGAATCCTTTTAACTTATAAAACCCTTGGTCTTTATTTTTAAACCTCTCGGCTAGGCTTTGCAAGTTGGCAGCACTTCTCTGCATCTTTCAATAGGGCTTTGATCCTCCCTGTCTCGAGTTTGTCCTTTAGGTCATGCGACATCATCACTTTGTGACACTTTCCTCTACATTTCATGCATTTCATCCACAGGTAGTGTATCTTAGAATCATTAAGCCTTTGCTTAAAGTAAAAAAGAAGTGTCCTCGGTTGTCTTTTAGGATGTATGGCCCATTTCCAGTCATTAAATAGATATATGATCTATCTATGAATTGCGATTGCCTAACTCATGGTCAATTAACAACATTTTTTATGTTTCGGATCTCCCACACGAGATACTTGAAGAGGACGAACCCGAGATCATAGACGAAGCTGAAGTCGTAGAGCCAAAGCACATTTTTACTGTATCGCTTTTGGCATGGCTCCAAGAAGCAAGCACAAAAGTACTTTTTGAAGTTCAAGTATCGAGGAACCCACGAGGCAATGTGGCTTGATGAAGATTTCTTCGTAGATTACTCGGAGTCGAAAGCCATGTAGCACGGTACCAGTACCTCACCTTAAAAGGGGAGGATGTCACGTGCACATCTAACCCTATGTGCATGTGGACAAGCTGCAACTCCTACTTCTAGGGATTAGGATAGCCTAGGAAGTGTTTTGACACCTTTGTGAGCCTACATAGGACGTGCATGTCCAGGCACTTTAGATTAGTTGCATACCCTCTGATTGCACCTGAGCATCATCGGTGTCTGCTAGGTGTAGGCACTGAGGAGTGTTCACATTATAGGACCCTAGCATTAGTACCTAGCCTACGTAGTTATCAGCATATGAATCACCTCTTAATATCGCCCTACAGTAACAGATCAGCCTCACAATACCAGATCAGCCCTAGAGTTAGCAAATTCAGCCCTCAAATCCATTATACTCACTAGCGTTTTCAGACTTCAACCCATCAACCACACCCTCGACATCAGCATTAGCAGATCAGTCCATAGCCTCGTCACAATTGCAAATCCAAGTCAGATAGCATAGCGTTTCCCATTTCAGCCCTTAGCCTCTTAGATCCAAGCATCCACCACATGATCCCTTCAGCATTTCAGCATCTAGATCCATTGTCTCAGCATTTGTGCAATTTAAAGCAAATACCACTCTAGCAATAGAGTGGAGGCCCCTTTTGGGACCCTATCTGATGTTAGTCTTCTTTCTTTCTCACTCACAGAACCTTCACTCACAATAGCATTCTTCTTTCTCTCTCACTCACAGAACCTTCTCCTCTCTCTCTCTCTCTCTCTCTCTCTCACACACACACACACACACATCTCCCTCATTAAGTAAAAGGAACCTTGTGTAAGTACTGAGCACTCATCTTGAGCTATCACCATCGATCACTTCCGCTGCACCTATCAACTTCTGACATGGTATCAAAGCTGCTATGTTAGAACTGATCCTGGCGCGTGTTTTGCAGCGTTTTCAGTGCTTTTCTGGCGGTTTCAAAGAGGAGATAGCTTGCTGGCTTTTGCAGTAGAGATCTGGTATCATTGCATCCAGTGCAAGTTTTCGAGAATCCGGAGCGAGGGGATGTCCATCTGCTGCAGTAGATTTCAGATTCGAAGCCATCGTTTTGATCGCATATAGACACCGATTTGAAGCTGAAGAAGCGGTTTGGAGGAGAAACAATTGGTTCGATGTTAATTTTTGTCTCTCTATTTGTTTCTGATTTGGAGTTGTTTTGTCACTGTATTTGTTTCTGATTTGGAGCACTTTTTTCCAATTACTTGAGCCTATCCTCTTCACACAGCCATACTCGACATGTCAATGGATGACACAAAGGAGATAGTGTTGGAACATTGCCAAGTCCTACGTGGGATTGTTATACAACCGAGATGGGGTGAAAAGATGGTGAAGACACCAGCCCTACCAACTTTTCCAGCTAGACGTCAGGTGGATGGTACCAACTATGGTACTTCAAGGATAACAACGATGGCGTTATTTGATTCGTATGCTCTTGGGTTCCTTGTAATTGAGAAGGTTCAAAACCTCTCTACAACAAAAGAGGGAGCACGTTGGGAGCGTGTCAATGCTTGGGTGCGATCATTTAAGTTCTTAAATTGTACCCCATAGATCTTGGAACATGTGAAGGCCGTGACGAGTGCTAAGCAGATTTGGGATCATTTGGAGTCTTATCCCATAGGCATGTTCCTCCTCTGAAGCGTGTTTCCTTGCAAGTGTAGTTGGTGCGGCCCGTGCTTCTACCATGCAGGCCCATATCAACATGCAAGCATTGCAAAAAGAGATACTTCCGACAAGGACGAGCAGTGCTTTGGAGGACATTGCCATTTACTTGAGTTTCTATTCATTGATTACAAGTGGACGCTTGAATACTATTACGTGGGAGAAGTTGGACCAAATGGTATTGAGACCACGAGCAGCAATTCAAAACCCAAATGGATCGAACTCTATGATTTAGGCTTTAATTGGAGATTACAAAGGGAAACAAAAGGTTATACAGAGTTGGCCAAGTTCTTCGAAGATCGATGCAAAGCAGGAAGCCTTGAACACCCAAAGACATTGCAATCATTGTGGTGAGAAGCCATTGCTAGAGGACATGTCCTTTGCAAAAAGGAGAGTCTTCAACAATGACTCCAGTGCCCCTTTGTTACAATCGCCCAAGATCAATCTCATTTGCTAGTGTTCTCTCTCTAGCGTTTCTCTCTCCTGCAACGTTTTGCTAGATTGCTCTCCCTCTCTCTATGCCTTAGTGTTTTGCCCACTCTCCTTCCCGTGCCCTCTCCAGCCCTAGGTGACCTCTCCTCCTGCAACATCCTTGCAGACTTAGGAGTTGGGTTCCTCACGGAGGTGTCACATTCAGAAGTTGCTATTGTCCACCATTCGAGACGAGAGGTTGAGCACCTATTTCCATTGTTTTAAGCCATACACGTCCATATTTTGTTGCCACTTCTGACAAGACATTATTAAATTGCCCCACTCCATAAGAAGTTCTACTTCAAAAAGAGAGGTGAGGTAATTACGAGCAAATATTGCCTTGAAGTCCTCGAAGCATGAGGATTAATAGACAAAGAGCTCCATCATTAAATTGCCCCACTCGATAAGAAGTTCTACTTCAGAAAGAGAGGTGAGGTAACTACGAGCAAATATTGCCTTGAAGTCCTCAAAGCATGAGGTTTGATGGACAAAGAACTCCACCACTGAATAGCATTGTATAGATGTTCACAAATTGTTGTAGAAACTAAAGAGCTTTCTTTCAATCGTGGACACCAAAGAAAGTAAAGAACTTGACTGTGGATCCACCCTCTTTGAAAGGCAGTTGAGGAGGAGCAGCCACATACTACAAGTAAAACCCATAACCATTCCGAATCAGATATGGTGATGGAGGAGGTGGTGGAGGAGGCAACGCAGACATAGGTGGTGCAAGTGGTCGTCCTGCAACCATCTGCCAGAAACCACTGCCCAGTGGAATAGTTGCAGAATCCCCCGGATTATGCGTCGAAGCTCTCAAATTGTCAGGTGGATTAGGTGGTAACACCGCTTC
This sequence comes from Adiantum capillus-veneris, assembly GCF_014529385.1. Classification (NCBI taxonomy): domain Eukaryota; kingdom Viridiplantae; phylum Streptophyta; class Polypodiopsida; order Polypodiales; family Pteridaceae; genus Adiantum; species Adiantum capillus-veneris. The sequence goes on from NC_140956.1 coordinate 53,583,924, forward strand.
CACAGTCGGAAGAACCATATATTTAAGAAAACTGTTGAAAATTCTACAAATGTGGTAAACTGCCTCAACTGGAAAAGCAACCAGCTGACGCTCTGAAAACACTGCTTGAACTTGTAGACAACACAGAAGAGGCTAGTTCTCTTCTAGCTAGTTCCCTCAAGTCATAGTACGAGTGAAGAATGCGCTAAGTTGAAGATAAGTGACATAGTTTTTTTTTTTCACACATGTATAGTGTAGACCAAACAAAAAGAATTCTGGACTGAGCTTACTCTTTTTCTAGCGTTCCTTTATTTATAAAGAAACCAGAGTGCTTCAATTTTGCTTTCTCCACAGAAAAGTAGTCATCCTGAAAAAAAAACAGGCATAATTATAAAAGCCTCAAAATATTAAGCACAAAACCAAAGCTCTTATAAACAATTACCAATTCTGTGTCGTCAATAAATGAATCTCGTGTGTCATACTTGTCGTCATCCATGACCTCAAACTCATCATCACTACTACCTCCCTGCACCAACAGCCTCAATGTTCAGTATTTTACCCCCGACCACAATCATAATGCTAGCTGTTTGGAAAGCAATAATAGTGATATTGTTGAAATCACAGCCAATCATCCGAACATTACCTGATAAAGCCTCTCAATTTTTTCAATAACCGAACTATAGCGGTTTGAAGGAGGTGGAAGAGGGTCTTTTTCTTTTACAGCCTGAAGGTGGATCCATTGCAGTTAGTTAAAAAAACACACATACAAAGAAAACTTGGCATGCAATACAAACAGTTATATAGAATGAACGTGCATTCCTGAAGCAAATTCTTTGTTACTAAAGTTTACAACTTGACCTCATAGCAGAGAAATGAGCTGACATGAAATAAAACAGGCACGTCAAAATCTGGCTCTTGATAAAAACCGTGATTAAATGGCCCACGAATGACCAAGACAGGCATTCAAAGGTACTCCAAACCACTTTGGATACTAATGAAACAATCAATCAGTATCGTGTTTTGATGACTTACGGTACATGGCTAAAAGTTATATTCAACAATCAAGACCCTTGCAAAAGACCCATGGAAAGTGACATAAGATATGCACAAAACTTAGCTTCATAGAGGAATTCATACTTCTTAATAAACAAAGACATCTCCCATTGAAGCATCAGTAAATTGTTTTGCTTGGAGCAACCAAAAGGAGCATACATCAGGGAGGGCTAGCTTTTAAATCACACTAATGGCCCAATAATAAGTGCTATTTGTTGATATAAGGATTGTCTTCCCTGGACTCACAGATGAGTTCCCAGACGAACACAGGTCTTTAATAATCATTCAGCATTATGCATTAAAGGGCTCTCCTACACTGATCAAGTCAATTTGAATACATGACAAGCTAAGGATTGTACCTAGATAACATATGAAGTAAACACCGATTTAAATTGCTCCAAGACAAGAGAAGGAAGACCGTGTTCTTGTTTAAACAGGCGATGGATTATAATACACTCAATATAACTAAGTACTGTACATCATTTGTTCAATACTACGCCTTGATAAAATAACATGATCATCAGTATAATTGCATAAGCCAAGGAGCGAGTTGCCTTTCTTCATAACATGAATGTGATCATCAATGTAGATCACATAAACTCTCTCATACCCCAAGGCTCTCTCTGATCAGCATTCAAACCCTAAAATAACAAGGACTTACCTCTGGGGCGATACGGGCCTCAAGGGCAGGATGTGCACCAATTGGGGCCTCAGAAGAAGGGGAGAAGGAACCTGCTGTTTTTTGAGACTCCTTTACCAGCTTCTTCCAGGATACAAAGGTGGTCTCTCCAGGCTTCAACTCCACATAGAAACGATCCCTCAAAGGCATAGCTATGGAAGCTGATGCTGAAGCTTGTGGAAAACAGGACACCCCTGTCCCTTTGGTGGTGATGTCAAGCATGCTGCTTGCTGGTATTGAAGAGGGCACGCCCTATATTGATGTGGTCATGTTATTTAGCCCTCACTATTGATGGAAGCATGCTGCTTGACAGTGAATAGAAGATGTTGAGACCCTTTTAGACCTGTTTAATCCCCTGTTGCTTTGATGGTATTGGCACACACATGCTGGCTTTTTTTCGCTTGATAATAATGATGCAAGGAAAGTTACAAGAGCCCAAAAGTCCACTTTAAGATCTTGCTTTCAAGAATGTAGCTGAAAAGCACTCCATTAAAGCTCGCCTAGAAACGCAAAGGCCAGCAGCGGCAAGCAAACGGAGGTGCATTTTCTTGGCAGACGAGAGAAGCCGGATTTTAAATCCGAAGTAATCGATGATTTTGACGGCTGGAGAAAAAGCAAAATTACAGCTGAAGAAGAGAAAACAGACAAGATGGGCGAAAGTGTGGCAAGAGCGTTGCTTCTCTCATTGTGGGCGATCCTGCTTAGGGAGTTCAATGCGCGTATGCGTAGAAATCTTCCCTCTACGATACGCTGCCAAGATTTAACTGCTGTTCACGCTCTCGCATACGCAATCTTTGTCTCGCAAAGTAGGAATACACATGCGTTCCTTTCCCTTGCTTTGCCACGGCGTACGCATCCTCCCCCTTTCTAAATTAAGACCAGTCACAATTGACCGTGTAAGCGATTAGACAACGCAACGACACTCCTCTCTCTCTCTCTCTCTCTCTCTCCATACATACTCGAGTCTCCCTCCCCTCCCTCCGTCCCCTATGATGGGTTACCTCAAAGCTCACGGTTGTAATAGATGCTCTTCAATGTGCTCAACGCATTGGACCTCATATTGAACCCCCCCCCCCCCCCCCCCCCCCCCCCCATAAAAAAGGGGCTCTCCACATTGCTTGTGTGTCACCTCGCCTCCCTCACGACACCGTCCTACAAGGACTCCTCCCGTGCCTCACGACGGCTTCCTACAAGAGTCCTTGACTAGCAATATGAGCAAGTTTTCCTCTTCGTCAAGGGCCCCTCCTCTTCCCAACAATGGCGCCTAACTATAATCTTCGTGTGACTTGTCACCACGTTAGGGAAAAATAATCAAATAACACACATCTAATTTTTTTGAGCAAATCTCACAATATGTGAGAGGTTATATTTAAATAAGAAGAACTATTACATCGGAGCAATGGCCACATATATTCCATTGAAGATTGTTTAAAATCTAATACCTAACCAACCCAAATGATTTTTTCATATTAAACTAATCATTTAATGTGGGAGAATAAACGGGAACAAGGGTTAGAATATAGACATGTGCTTATGGATCTATCTCAACACGAGGTTAGAGTCAAAGGGTCCAAATGAGAGATGGTTTGTCAAAGAGCAATGTTAGAATGAGCTTAAAAGACCTTAGGGTTAGCTTCATTAAAGACCTCCAATGGTTAGTGTAAAAGTCCTTAGACCTTAGGTTAAAGCTAGGTCTATGCTTGAGGTGATGATTAAAATGCATGAGATCATAGCTAAGGTGCATGCTTAAGTTATGCATGAGCTTGAAAAGTCAAATCAATCCCTACAAGGAGGAGGCGAGCCCTTGAAGCTAGGGGCATGAGTGAGGGAGAGCCCATACTCTTGCTAAGCTTGCACTTGCTGACTAAGGTGCTTGAGAAGCTTTCCATGCTTGGGGGGGTAAGGTGCTTGAGGTGCCCTACAAAGAAGGGGGTGAGCCCCAAAGCTAGGGGAATGATTTGACCAACCCCTCACTCACCCAAAGGACATCCCTTCCTCAAGGGGCACAAGGACACATGTAATGGAAATGGCGTATGAACTTTGAGAATAGTAGAATTAAGAGAATTAGAGTGAGCATTTTTGTGAGACAACTTTGAGAACATAGAGGGTGAACTTAATTAGCGGTAGCAACATAAACATTGTAAATTAACTTGGCATGAACAATAATTTTGCAAGAGAGAGAGTCAAAGAACTTGACAATAGTTGAGGATCGGATTTATGTGGAGTCAGTCCCCCCTCCAATAGGCTTTTGTATTATAGATTCTCCCATCAAGAGAGACTTGGTACAATACAATCTTTGTGTTCCTTGTGACTTAGGTGATGCAATGAAGATGGGAAACTTCATGCATCACAAGCATAAGATAATCCTTTGTAAAAGCATTAACCATCCCGACCTCATTGCCAAGGCCTCAAACACCTTCAAAGGTGGAGAGAGCTAGCGGGGAATGAGGGTAGGGAAGAGGAAGAAGAAGCATTCACAGGAGAAAGAAATAGTTCCTCACTTATCATCACTCTTCTAGCTTAGCATACATAATAGCATAGTAATGAAGATAGAGAAGATGGCAAGCTTAAGCATTGGAGCTTGGCTCTTGGTTGCATTCGCATTCCATATCCAAGAGTGTTGGTGTAACATTTAATGGTCTAAATAGCTTATAAATAGCGGAAAACAACTTAATATATTGAGCATTTCATTAAGAGCAAGTTCCTAATGAGCATAGAAGAGTGTTTGGTTGCAGATAACAACATTAGCATAACACCTAATTAGTTTGGCATAACAATACTTGAAAGAGGGAGAGAAATAGAACAATTAACAACTATTGAGGACATGATTTACATGGACCGTTCCCCCCTCCATTAGGCATTTGTATTATAGCTTCTCCCATTAAGAGAGACTTTGTACAATACAATTCTTTGTGTTCCTTGGTAAAAACTCATTGGTGCAATGAAGATGGATGCTTCATCCACCAAACTTACACGTGATAACACATAGCATCAATTCCCTCACGGTCTCAGACCCAAGAACTCACACACCTTCGAAGATGGTGAGAGCTAGCGGGGTATGAGAGTAGACCTAGAGGAAGGAGTATTTTTACGAGAAAGAAGTATTTTCTCACTTAATTACTCTTGTAGCTTAATAATTAGATAATAGAGGAGAGAAGCATGGCATTGAAGCTTGGCTCTTGGTTGGATTTGCATTCCATATCCAAGAGTTGTTGGTGTATGCCTCCATTCTCAAAACTTGGAGAAGAAAATTAGTTTTCCATTAAAGCTTGGAGAAGGAGATGACTTTCTTGCTCTACACATGATTTTTGTGAGTGTGTGTGGAATAATGCCTTCACAAATCAGGCCTCTCTCTCATCTTGGTCGACCCCTATTGCAATTTACTCATGTTGGCTTCCTATTGGCCCTTGAAAAATAGCATTTGAGCAAGCTTTTCACTCTTGTTGGCTTCCTATTGGCCTTTGAAAAGTTTAGCAATAGCATTTGAGAGGCCCAGTCAAGAGCCTTGTGATAAGTGTCCATCCTTTTTTCCTTTTTGTGAAAGCTCAAATAATTAATTTAATTATCTAAATTCATATTCGACCTTTTAGTCTTTTGGCCAATAGGAATTAAGCAAATGTATGGGCTGCTTAATTCTCATTGGACCTTTTGACTGTCCAATAGTATTTTAGGGAGACTAATTCTTATTGGTTGTTTTTTTAAGCATTTATAAAATAAGAAATTTAGTTTACACTAGTTGAGCCCTCATTGATCCACATCTATGTACATCCAATAGGCATGCAAGAATTGGGGGTTTTCCTGCATACATGACATGTGTCCTATTTGCTTGCATGCTTGACATGTGTCCTATTTGCTTTGTGGAAAGGTAAATTGATGTGTGTGTGTGTGTGTGTGTGTGTGTGTGTGTGAGAGAGAGAGAGAGAGAGAGTGCTATCTCTTTCCCAACTTGCTCACTCTTCTATCCTTTCCTTGTAGCCACTTTGTTGACTTTAGCATTCAACACTTTAGTCACTAAGAGTATTTCCCATGGCCTATGACTTTTAGAGTAAAACTTTGGAACTTTAGCCTTTGGAAGTCTTTAATGGAGTTAAACCTAAGGGTCTTTTAAACTCCACTGGTGCACTTGGCTCTTTAGCAGACCATCCCCGTGTGGATCCCTATTTCCCCTCCTTTGGATCCCCTATTGAGAAAGGTCTAGCAACCTTTCCAATATCTAGCCTTTGCTCCCTTTGGTATCTCCCCATATTAAACGATCAGTTTAATATGAGAAAATCATTTGGGAAAGTAGATATTAGGTTTTTATGAAATTACCTCTCTCTTGATATCATAGTCGTCCTCGACTATGGGGTAGAGAAGATAAAGCCTAATCTTTGTCATAATAATCAATATCTAATTCTCCTAAATGATTTTCTCATGCTAAACTAATCATTTAATATGGGGAAGTGCCAGGGGAGAAAAAGCTAGAATATTGGTTAAGCTAGCAGACCGGCCACAGTAGGGATCCAAAGGAGGGAAAATAGGGATCCAAAGGGGGGGCCATCTACAAAAGAGCTACGTGCAACAATGGGATAAAAAGACCCTAAGGTTCAGCCCATTAAGACTTCCAAAATGCTAAGGTTCCAAAATTCAAAGGTTGTGTCCAAAGGTCAACCACAGGGGAATTGGATGCTTTGTGTGTGTACAAAAAAGTCTTTGCAATCCCTACTTAGGAGGGGACGAGCCTTGCATGTAGGGGATGAGAGAAAAAGCCACACACACACACACACAAGCTCCCTTTACACAAAGGGAATGAGGGACACATGTCAGCTCCCTAGCCCAGATGCCCACAAGGTGTACCCAATTTCTATTGGATGGCCTTGGAGGTGGACCAATGAGAATTAGGCTAGAGTAAATCTAGTTTAATTAATTTAAAAACACTTAATAAAAGAACCAATGAGAATTAAGTCCTCAAGAAGACTATTGGAAAGTCTCCCAAGGGGTCCAATGAGCATTCAGCAGCCCAATGGCTTGCCTGATTCCTATTGGCCAGGAGGCAAAGGGGTCCAATGAGAGTTTAGTTGAATTATTAAATTACCTAAAGCTCTCACAAAAGGGGAAAGGGGGACACATGTCAGAAGGCTAACACTTATGCTGCTTAATAGTCATTGGCTAGTCCTAGGGAGGTCCAATGGGAGGATAGCAAGAGCAATTAGCAAGAGGGCTCGCCCAAGAGAGAGAGGGGGCTGATTTTTGCAAGGCATTATCACACACACACACTCTCACACAGTCTATGTGAGAAGCAAGAAAAAGACTATCTCTTCCCAAGCTTTAATGGAGAGCTCATCACCTACTCCAAGCTTGTGAGATAGAAGCCTACATCGACACACTCTTGGCATGTGGATGCAAATCCAACCAAGAGTCAAGCTTCAATGCATGCTCATCTCCTCTACCATGCTAATTACTAAGCTAAGCTATGCTAATATGAGTGATTATGTGAGGACATGTACATCTTTCTCGTAAGATACTCCTTCTTCCTCTCAATCTACTCTCATACCCTGCTAGCTCTCACCATCTTCGAAGGTGTGTGAGGTCTTGGGTCTTAGACCTGGGATAATTGATGTTGTGTTTGCTAAGTGTTTTGCTTAGTGCATGAAGCTTTCATCTTCATTGCACTAGCTAGTCTTGAAGGAACAGAAAGAATTGTATTGTACAATGTCTCTCTTGATGGGAGAAACCATAATACAAAGCCTTTTGGAGGGGGACCGGCTCCATGCAAATCCGGTCCTCAATTGTTGTCAATAGCTTAATTTCTCTCTCTTTTGAAAGTATTGTTCATGCTATTAGGTGTTATGCTTTTTGTTTCTCTCTCCACCCAAGCACTCTTGTAATTCTCATTAGGAATCTATTCTAATGAAATGCCCACTATGTTCATAATTTCCGCTACACACAAGTTTTTAGGCCATCAAATGTTACATTGATATCAGAGTACAAGGTTTCTCTTTTCTTGCTCAAGAAGGGAGGTCCTCAAGCTAGCTATAAATGGTTGGTATTATTAATTGCCTGTGAGTAAGTAGAATAGGGATTTTTCAGCCTTGCAGTGCACCTGCCTTCGTGCAGTTAACGGGGCATCATCGTCGAGAGTTATGGTCTTAATAGTGGAGTCCTACGGGGCTTGCCTACGGCTTAACCACTATTGAGCTATTAGAAGCTTGACAGGAGCCAGTGATGTTTTGGTGTTGAAAGACCCTCTCTTCTATTCCTTGCAATTAATAGTATTCGAGCCACGGGTACAATAGCTTGAGTGATTTTTCTAAAGGGGTAAAGAGGAGTAGCAACTAGGGCTTGAAGTGCCAAAGTACACCTAAAAAGTTTACACCTAAAAGTTGTTAGAATGGCTGACAATAGTAAAGAGAGTGAAATTAATGTTGATAACTTTGATTTTGCTAATGAGCAAGCTACTAATGATGCTCCGATGCTTGTTAACTATCTTGTTTCTAGGCTTCAACAAGCCATGGGCAATCCATCTCTCCAAAGTGAAGTGCAACGGCAGCTCCGTGTTCATGGGATTCTCCAAGCTCATCACCATGACTTGAGAACACATAGGAAGCCTCCTTGTGAGACTTCCAAAAGAGGTCTCTCTCCGATTCGGGAAGAAGAAGAGAATCCATATGAAGGGCTCAAGAATTTACTTCTTGACGATGCATCTCCTTCCCAAAGGAGAACTCAAGAGCCTCCACCAAAGGAACGAGAAAGAAGTGAGTCTCTCGCCACCTCGGCGGAGATGGCTCCACGAAGACGGCGGGTTAAACGCTCTCCATCACCACCAAGGCGGAGAAGACCATCACACTCTTCTCCACACCATAATTCAAAGAGGGATGATAAAAAGCAAGAGAAGAACGGCAAGAAAGAGGACACCCTCTTCTCCATCTTCTTCATCCTCTTCCTCTTATGAAAGTGATGGTGAAGACGATGAAGATCAAGACAATAAAAAGGCGAGAAAGAGGTCACCCTCTTCTCCACCTTCCTCAAATTCTTCACCTTCTGAAGAAAGTGATGGTGCAGCCTTTGAACCATAAAAAATAAGAGGCCATAGGAAATCCTATGCCGCATGGAAGAGGTCATCCAAGCTGAAGAATTTCAAAGAGGGAGGGAAGAGCATCTCTTTCCTTACCTATGATGGCACCTTTGGTGCTATGGACAAAGTCTTGGCCTTTATCCAGCAATTTGATGCGGCATTTGGAGATGACGGCTTCACGGAGTCCTCTAAGCTACGCCATGTAGCTATGCACTTTCAAAAGTCCGCCAGACAATGGTGGTCTATCCTACGAGCCAACATGGAAAGCTTTAAGAGCTTCCATTATGAAGCAGTTTTTGGCCACCAATGCCAAAGACAAAGTACCTACCGAATGGCGAAGCTTAAAGCTCTCTCCCTATGCATCCATCCACAAATATGTAGACAAGTTTTGGGACCTACAACTCAAAGCCACTGTCTTCAAAAAGTTGGATTTTGGAGAGCAAAAGCAACAATTTTGTGCGGGCTTAACCGAAGAAATGGTGGAGTATGTCAACTCCCAAAGGCCACGTACCATATCGGCGGTAATACACCATACTATGGTGGCCTCTCGAATCAATTTCCAAACGGGGGCTAAAAGAAATAATAAGCCCACAGAAAACAAGGGTTCCAATGAGCCTAAGGGGAAGGACAATGTCCAAAAGTCTCCTAAGGGAAACTCCAACAAAGCTAACCGGTGTTTCAAGTGCAGCGAACAAGGGCATGCGTACCGTGCTTGTCCCCAAAAGAACAACCGCCAAGATCCTCCTAGAGCTTCCTTGGTTGAAATCCAAGAGGAGGAGACTCACCAAACTCACCACAAAGGATCTCCTCTATTGCATGCTTGGGGAAAGGTAAGAGAACATGATGCTTTTATTCTCTTTGACCCTGGTTCTACTCACAATTTTATATCTATAGAGTTGGCCACCAAGCTAGGCATACAAGCCTACGAGATGGGAGATTTCTTAACCGCAGACAATGCTTTCAAGGAGCAAGAAGCTTCAGTCACTCCCTTAATCGGGAAATTGAGGCTTCATGTTCAAAGCTATGTGGACAAAGAGGACTTCTTTATCTCTCCTCTTAAGCATGAGGATGTAATCCTAGGGGCACCATGGTTTGATCGCCTGGCTTCCAATGTTAAATTTCATGAAAGGAGAATCTCCTTTAAGTTCAGGGAAAAAGACATGTATATAGATGCTAAGGAAATGGGTAACACTATCCCCATTGTACATACACCAGCTTTCAACAAGTCAATAAAGAGCTCTATTTCCGTGTACATGATTTTTGTTGAAGATTCTCAAAATGAACCTAATGCTTTAGCAAAAGAAAATAAAAGCAACCAAAAGGAATTAGAGTTATCCAATTTTCTCAAGGGGTTTCAAGATGTTTTTATTGACGACATCCCTTGTGAGCTACCTCCTAAACGAGGTAATGATGACCATGCAATTGAACTTCTTCCAGGAAGTTCACCGCCTAACAAACCTTCTTATAGAGTTTCTCAAGCTCAACAAGAGGAGATTATGCGGCAAGTGCATGAGTTAGTTGAGAAGGGCATGGTTAGGCCTAGCTCATCTCCATTTTGCTCACTTGTGCTATTAGTGCAAAAGAAAGACGGCACATATCGTATGTGTGTCGACTATAGAGCACTAAATAGGATCACTATCAAGAATAGGTTTCCCGTTCCACGGGTAGAAGACCTATTTGATAAGCTACAAGGATCGACCTACTTCAGTGGGATTGACCTAAAAAGTGGCTATCATCAAATAAGGATAGTTGATCAAGACATTGTAAAGACCGCATTTCGCACCACATTTGGTCTTTATGAATACATTGTCATGCCTTTTGGCTGGACCAATGCACCAGCCACATTCAACCGCTTGATGGAGAAGCTGTTCATGCCTCATCGAACCTTCACTGGAGTGTTCTTTGATGATATTATCATCTACTCTAATTCATTAGACGAACACAAGCAACACCTCCAGGTAATATTTCAAGTTTTAAGAGAGAATAAACTTTATGTTAATCGAAAGAAAAGTGAATTTTTCTTGCAAGAGATTCAGTATTTAGGTCACATTATCTCTCAAGATGGCATCCAAATGGATCCATCAAAGTTAGAGGTAATAAAAGGATGGCCTAAACCAAAGAATCTTCATGAACCAAGAAGCTTTATAGGTATGTGTGCATACTATAGATGCTTCATAGAAAATTTCTCACAAATTGCGGGACCATTACATGACCTAACAAAGAAAAGCGTTAGGTATACATGGTCTGCTAAGGAGAACAATGCTTTCGAAAAGCTTAAAGAAAAGCTTATCTCTCAACATGTGCTTATACTACCGGATCTCTCAAAACCATTTGAGGTCCAATGTGATGCTTGTGGTGATTGCCTTGGAGCTGTTTTGCTCCAAGAAGGGCATGCCATAGGCTATGAGAGACGAAGTCTCGACCCTGTTGAGCAACTTTAGGCATATATGAAAAGGAACTCCTTGCAGTTCTACATGCCTTAGACTCATGGAAGCACTATTTATTGGGGACTCCTTTCATTCTGCGAACAGATCACCAAAGTCTTAAGTACTTCATGACGCAGACCAAGCTCTCCGACAAACAAATGAGGTGGGCAAATTTCCTTTCGCAATTTCATTTTCATATTGCTCACATTGCTGGCAAGCATGATCAAGTAGCTGATGCACTCTCAAGACAACCGAGAGTGAATGCGGTTTCCATAGCAACTCACAATGATCTATCTTCAATGATAGATGAGTATGCTATTGATTCCGATTTTAGAGATGTGATTTCAGCCCTTGCATTAGGGAAGAAAGAAGAACCATTTACTTTACAACATGGTTATCTTCTCTATGGCAATAGACTATGTGTTACTAACTCACTACGTGAGAAAGTAATGCATGAATCTCATGCTCCACCTTATGCGGGGCATAGAGGGATTCAGTCTACCTTAAAGAGAATTGAAACATATTTCTATTGGCCTACCATGAAAGTGAACATACAAAGAGTATGTTTCTAAATGTGTGGCATGCCAAAAGATAAAATTTGATAGAAGGAAGCAACTTGGATTGCTTCAACCCTTGCCAATCCCTAATTCACCATGGGAGAGCATATCCATGGATTTTATCTTTGGATTGCCTAAGTCTATCCATGGGAATACGGGAATATGGACGATAGTAGACAGGTTCAATATACAAGCTCATTTTATACCTATCAAAAAGACTATCAAAGCCCATCAAATGGCAACCCTCGTCATTTCACAAATTTTCAAGTACCATGGCTTGCCAATGTCCATAGTGTCGGATAGAGATCCTAGAATGACCAGTAATTTCTGGAAGGGTCTCTTTGAGAATTTAGGGACAAGGCTAAACTTCTCTTCGGCCTATCATCCACAAACGGATGGCCAAAGTGAAATAGCTAACCTAACAATTCTCGATCTACTAAAAGCCTATGTAACGGAAGTAGATCAAAGATCCCAATGGGAGAAGTGCTTACCCTTAGTGGAGTATGCTTACAATAACACTATACATAGTTCCACGGGAAAAGCACCTTTCGAGGTAATTGAGGGGAGATCAAAAAGTCCCTTGCTACTTAAGGTACATGGAAAGATCTTCGCTACAGATGAGTATAGCCGAGACCTACAAGAATCTTTTCAAAAGATTAAGGATGCTATCTCTATCTCACAACAAAGGCAAAATGATTGGAAAAGCCCAAGCCTTTAAAGAAAATGATTGGATCTTATTAAAGTTTCCCAAGGCTCGATTAAGGCACACGACGGGCAAGAATCCTACGGGACACCAAAAGTACTATGCTAAACTAGCAAAAAGGTACTATGGTCCCTTCCAGATTCTTAGGCCAATCAATGAGATGGCCTATCAACTCAAGTTGCCCAATCATTGGCTCATACACAATGCTTTCCATGTGAGCCTATTAAAGCCTTACAAAGGAGAGCCACCTCAAGAACCAACTATTGAAGACTCACCGGAGATCGAGGACCAAGAGGAGGTGCTACAGCCCGAGTCCATTCTCCGACATGAAGACAAGGTATTAAGAGGCGTTAAGACTATCCGACGATATCTTATTAAGTATAAGAATTATCCTTTTGAAGATGCTAGATGGATGCAAGGCATACAATTAAAGGATAACCTAAACCTTGTCAATGCTTACAATGCTTCCCAAGAGTAAGAAAATGTACAAAATGAACAAATTTTTTGTCTTATAAGACTCTCTTTTTCTTTACTGTGCACAAAAATGAAGTAGTATGCATGCTTAGATCAAGTTTGCGGAGACGATGTCTCCCAAACACCAAGTAGAGCTTGTCCCTCTACTATGGAAGATTGATAGGACTAATGTGCAGACATGCTTGCGGCAGCCTCAGGCTCTCAAGCGCCAAATGGACTAGTCATCCATTGTGGAATGATGTTGTAGGGTAACATAGGGATCCTCTACCCGCTTAGAAAAGGACTCATGAATATGCTTTATCTTCTCTACACCATAGTCGAGGACGACTATGATTTCAAGACAAAGGTAATGTCATAATAATCAATATCTAATTCTCCTAAATGATTTTCTCATGTTAAACTGATCATTTAATATGGGGAAGTGCCAGGGGAGAAAAAGCTAGAATATTGGTTAAGCTAGCAGACCGGCCACAGTAGAGATCCAAAGGGGGGGCCATCTGCAAAAGAGCCATGTGCAACAATGGGCTAAAAATACCCTAAGGTTCAGCCCATTAAGACTTCCAAAATGCTAAGGTTCCAAAATTCAAAGGTTGTTTCCAAAGGTCAACCATAGGGGAATTGGATGCTTTGTGTGTGTACAAAAAAGTCTTTGCAATCCCTACTTAGGAGGGGGCGAGCCTTGCATGTAGGGGATGAGAGAGAAAGCCACACACACACACACACAAGCTCCCTTTACACAAAGGGAATGAGGGACACATGTTTGCTCCCTAGCCCAGGTGCCCACAAGGTGTACCCAATTTCTATTGGATGGCCTTGGAGGTGGACCAATGAGAATTAGGCTAGAGTAAATCTAGTTTAATTAATTTAAAAACACTTAATAAAAGAACCAATGAGAATTAAGTCCTCTAGAAGACTATTGGACAGTCTCCCAAGGGGTCCAATGAGCATTCAACAGCCCAATGGCTTGCCTGATTCCTATTGGCCAGGAGGCAAAGGGGTCCAACGAGAGTTTAGTTGAATTATTAAATTACCTAAAGCTCTCACAAAAGGGGAAAGGGGGACACATGTCAGAAGGCTAACACTTATGCTGCTTAATAGTCATTGGCTAGCCCTGGGGAGGTCCAATGGGAGGATAGCAAGAGCAATTAGCAAGAGGGCTCGCCCAAGAGAGAGAGGGGGCTGATTTTTGCAAGGCATTACCACACACACACTCTCTCACACAGTCTATGTGAGAAGCAAAAAAAAGACTATCTCTTCCCAAGCTTTAATGGAGAGCTCATCACCTACTCCAAGCTTGTGAGATAGAAGCCTACATCGACACACTCTTGGCATGTGGATGCAAATCCAACCAAGATCCAAGCTTCAATGCATGCTCATCTCCTCTACCATGCTAATTACTAAGCTAAGCTATGCTAATGAGAGTGATTATGTGAGGACATGTACATCTTTCTCGTAAGATACTCCTTCTTCCTCTCAATCTACTCTCATACCTTGCTATCTCTCACCATCTTCGAAGGTGTGTGAGGTCTTGGGTTTTAGACCGGGAATAATTGATGTTGTGTTTGCTAAGTGTTTTGCTTAGTGCATGAAGCTTTCATCTTCATTGCACTAGCTAGTCTTGAAGGAACACAAAGAATTGTATTGTACAATGTCTCTCTTGATGGGAGAAACCATAATACAAAGCCTTTTGGAGGGGGGACCGGCTCCATGCAAATCCGGTCCTCAATTGTTGTCAATAGCTTAATTTCTCTCTCTTTTGAAAGTATTGTTCATGCTATCTAACTAGGTGTTATGCTTTTTGTTGCTCTCTCCACCCAAGCACTCTTGTAATTCTCATTAGGAATCTATTCTAATGAAATGCCCACTATGTTCATGCTAATTTCCGTTACACACAAGTTTTTAGGCCATTAAATGTTACACCATTAGTCCGTTTGCTATCGGGTAGAGGATCCCTATTTTACCCTACGACATCGTTCCAGAATGGATGACTAATCCATTTGGTGCTTGAGAGACTTAGTTGCCGCAAACATGTCTGCGCATTAGTCCGAATCAATCTTCCATAGTAGAGTGACAAGCTCTACTTGGTGTTTGGGAGATGTCGTCGCCACAAACATGATCCTAAGCATGCATACTTCTTAACATTTGTGCACAATAAAGAAAAAGAGAGTCTTATAAGACAAAAACATTGATCATTTAAAACATATTTACATTTGCTTACGCTAGGGAATCATTGTAAGCATTGACAAGGTTTAGGTTATCCTTTAATTGTATGCCTTGCATCCATCTAGCATCTTCAAAAGGATAATTCTTAAACTTAATAAGATACCGTCGGATAATCTTACTGCCTCTGAATATATTGTCTTCGTGTCGGAGAATGGACTCGGGTTGCAGTACCTCTTCTTGGTCTTCAATCTCCGGTGGATCTTCTATGGTTGCTTCTTGGGGTGGATCTCCTTGGTAAGGCTTTAACAGGCTCACATGGAAAGCATTGTGTATGAGCCAGTGGTTGGGAAACTTGAGCTGATAAGCCCTCTCATTGATTGGCTTAAGAATCTGAAAGGGGCCATAGTACCTTTTTGCTAGTTTAGCGTAGTACTTTTGGTGTCCCGTAGGATTCTTGCCCGTCGTGTGCCTTAACCGAGCCTTGGGAAATTTAAGCAAGACCCAATCATTTTCTTTAAAGGTCAGGGCTCTTCTGTGCTTGTTAGTAGCAGCTTTTTGCCTTTGCTGTGAGATGGATATAGCATCTTTAATCTTTTGGAAAGATTCTTGTAGGTCACGGCTATATTCATCTGCAGCGAAGATCTTCCCATGTACCTTAAGTAGCAGGGGGACTTTTTTATCTTCCCTCGATTACCTCAAAAGGTGCTTTTCCTGTGGATGTATGTATTGTGTTATTGTAAATCATACTTGTTAACCCTCACGGCTCACGGACACCCTATTACCTACGACGAACGTTGTATTATTTACTTGGTAGAGTCAGGTACCGGGCTTGTCGGTCCAATAGGAAAAGGGTAAGAGTGATCGCCAATGAGAGGCGCACTCTAACTGGAACATTCAAGGGATTAGTTGGCTAAACATGGGCGCCCAAGTGTGAATGGGGCGAGCTCATATAAAAATCAACTAAACCTAAAATTCACTCATTCTCTCATTTGTGCAATTGAAGAGTGCTCTTGCTCCATCTCCATCTTCTTCTTGTTCATCTCCTTGTGTGTGTGTATGCGTGAGAGAGAGAGAGAGAGTGTCAAAGTGTGTATGATCGAGCATTGCGGCGGTACGACGGCGGTGAAGCGGTTGAGCGCGGCGTAGCAGCGTCTCCCTCTTCTTCGCGGCGAGGAATCGTCCACGATAGGAGGCGTAGAGCGGTGAGTGACACACCAACGCCATCTTTGAGCTTACTAGTTTAGGCTTGTTGTATGCTTGGAGCCATTTGTGGCTCGCACAGGGTGTATTGGCAAGTTCCTTGCATTGACACGTGCGGCATACGCACATATTTTTGGCGCCGCTGCCACGGAATGCCATACACTAAGTTTGAATGGCACTCTGTGCTTCTTTTGTGGTGCAATTTCTATTGTAGGAAAGGTAAGGAAGGAGGGTGTGTGTGTTGAGAAGAAGGATTTTGTGTTATACTGTGTATTTGTTTTGTTAATGGAGTTTTCAAAGGTACTGTGTTTATTCTCTGTGTATTAAGGTTGTTAGTTTTCTGTGTAATGTAATGTACAGTAAGTAGGAAGTAGATCTGTGAGAGCTAATAGAGTGTGTTAGTGTGTAATAGTAGGTGTATTAGTTAGAAGTAGGTAGGTAGAGTGTGTTTGTGCTCTCGCGCAGGCCACGGCGACCTTATCCTTATAAAATAAAAATAAAAATAAAAATAAATAAATAAATTTTAAAGGTAGGACCGGGATCAGGAATATCTCCCAGACCCAAGGCCAAGCTTACGCTCAGGCCTAGGCCTCAGTCGCCTTTTAAAATTACGAATTTTAGCTTTACACGTAGCTAAAAATTGATTTTTTGAAGACCAATGGAACTTCAGATGCCTGAAAATTGTGCTGTAAAGCACACAACGACCCTCTAAGTGATACGCTCGTTTCGAGCTATCACACACTTTAATATAAAAAAATCAAACATTTAAAAAAACATTAAAAACGTAAAAAACACGAGTGAAAACGGACGCTTAAAAAAGTAAGCGGTTAACCTTCGAGGTTATTCACCGACGCTTGTAGGGTGCCAAAGGCACATGCATCTGTGCTCTGGTCGTGTGCTAGAGACGGAGCAACTAGAGAGAATTTCAACTTACGCGAGTTCTCAATATCCACCTACTTTAGGTTTCGGGCCCTCGATAGGGACCCAAGGTAATACAAACCAATACCCGAACATAGTGGCTAGTGACTCTTCCTTTGACTACGACGTCATGGAGGGTTTCCCAATGCCTAATCCCGATAGCTCAAGCCAAGACATGCATGCCATGGGCCCGCGGTCCAGGCCAAGCGTGCTTAGCCTTTTGAAGGAAACCTTTAGTAGAGCCACTCACTCCGAACATGGAGCTAATGATGTAAATGAGGGGGGTGGAGAAGTAAATTCTCCATTCATGACCAACGTACAGCCTATGCCCTTAGAGAATGTGCGCGTGAATACTTCATTCACTGCACCTCCTGACTCTTCAGAGTTATTTCCCTCCGAGGTCATATTACCCGATGGTAGAAGCCTTGCCGAAGTGCAAGAGGTTGAGCGATATATCCTTGCAGCAGTGAGGGAAAAGGAAGTCAAGAGCTTACGTAAGGCGGAGCAACGAAGAGAGTTAAAAGCGAAAGCCCCTATGTCAATATCCTTGCTAAGAGAGCAATCGAGTGCTCCTGACTTAGCAACCGCTAAGGGCCAACCCCTAGAAAGCAACATTGCATCTAGCTCAAAGGACACCCCTAGCACCTCAATCCTAGATGGAGTGTTCCTAAATGAGAACTGGGAGTACGAACTACAAACGGAAACTTTGACCGACCTATACACAGGTCACACATATCACGTGGGTTGGTTAGATATCCTACAATCCACAATGGGCGCTACTAGTGTGGAGGATCAACAACAAAGAGTTTGTGAGGTCATCCATAGGGTCATTGAGTTAGAGAGACAAAACAAGGGGATCAACATGCCTTCAACGGGTCTAATGAGATTCTTGGATACAGAAAAGGCTAAACAACTGACCTTATCGCAAATGGAGACTCCCTCGGTAAGTCCGATGGATCCTCCATACGTTGTTTCGCCAGGGGTCTCAGTGCAATATGAGACCACAAGTGATAGCTTTACCTTTCCAAGTCTAGCTCATCTTTCCCTTGATGACACCACGGCTACCATGCCTACCCCAATGATGGGCATGCCAAGAAACACGCCATGGACCTCATTTGTTAGTAAAGCACCGCTACATGGTAGCTCAATGCCTGCAATAGTACCTACAAGTGTGTACCAATCGTATACACCCATGGGTCCTCGTACTCATGTAGTCTCTACTCCTCTCATTGTTTCAACAACCTATGCTCCACAACCACAATACCCAAGTTCTTATTTCCATGGGACTATACCGGCTAGCATTAGCATGTCACATCCGACGTCTGCTATGCCTAGGGCCACACATATGAACTTTGGACCACCACATGGCACAACATCGTACCCAACGTGGAACCCAAGGGCTTCCTATGCGCCAAGCCCAATGCCAATACTTACTCCACATGTAGTCTCTGGAGCACCTTCATCCACAGTGCCTGCTCACTTAGGTGACTTGGCAACATTTGCTCAAGCTATTGGTCGATCTATTGCTGAGAATATGCCTAACACGCCTCATAGAGAGCCTAGAAGTAAGGCAGTATAAGTAGCCAAGCTCACACAAAAATTTAGTGGAGACGGGGATGTGAGAAAGCATATTGAAGTATTTGAACAAATATGCGATTCTCTAGGAGAACACAATGACCTACATAAGAGTAATGCTTTAAGCCTAACCTTAAGTGGGAAGGCAGGGGATTGGTATAGAACCCTAAGGGTGGAAGAAAAAATGAATTACCCTACTCTTAGGAGACTGTTCTTGAAAGAATACATACGAGAGGGAGTGCTTTGGGGTGTAGCCTCTCAGCTCCAGAAAGCCCAATGAGAGGAAGGAGAGTCGGTGAGAGACTTTATTAGTCGCTTGAAGCATTTGAATTCTCGATGTAATCCAAATGAGCGCTTCAATAATAACCAATTGCTTGATAGATTCATTAGGGGATTATGACATGAGGATATCTACAATGGCCTAGTCATTAGAAATATCACCACTTGGGAAGCAGTCACCACCAATGCGATCCAATCGGAGGATAATTTAATGATTCAAGGAGAAAGAGTATCTGTTGAGCCTAAATCTATTAGCTCGCAAGCATCGGGGCATTAGCCAATGAGCCTAAAACCTATTGCTAAGGAGACAAAGATATCTAAGATGACTTTAGCAGACCTCACCAAGGCCATTCAAGAGAGTCTTAGAGATAATCATGCTCCGCAAAACAATCATATGTATCCAAGATGGGAGAAACAATGGTGCTCAGTATGCTATGGACCGCATAGTACCAGTGAATACCCTAGTTTTAGAGTAAAAAATTCAATGGGAACTACAATGTCTATGGAAGGTATGGTCATCAAGCTAAGGATTGCATAGTATTTAAGCGTGCGATGGCCAATATACCAACCTTAGCATGGACAGACACACCTCGAGTGCTTGCATTGATGCCGGCTCCACCTCTTGAAAAAACGTCACAACACATGGTCCCTAGGGCCCAAAATGTTGTTCAAACAACACCCTTACCACCTCCAGTGCTAGGATCACAACCACCACACCCGAGAATCACTTCAATGAATCAAGTGGGTTGTGAGTCATCTATTGCTTGTTTGGAAGGCTATTGAAGAAAGTCCACAATGCTACATGGAGGACTATTGGGGACAAGTCAAACCTGTTTATCAAGTAGCTGCTCTTGCTGCAAGCGGCCAAAATATCAATTACACAACTAAGAGACCACCTCTTCAATGATATGAGTGTGGAGGTCCACATCGTGTGGCCAAGTGTCCTATTAGGCTACAAAAGAACGCCACACTAATGCAAACCAATCAAGCGAGCACGTCTACAATGCTGATACTCATGTGTAAGCAATGTGGCATAGATCATTTGATTGCCCAATGTCCAAATAATCCACATGCACTGAAGATCATGCCATTAAACTTGATTGAGGTTATCGAGGAGCCATCACAAAGTACACCTTTGATACCAGTAAACATACTCACACGATCGATGCTCCAAAAACAAAATTATATTCTTGAGGAAAGAGACACGGCATCAATTGCCCAATCTCAGAAAATGAAGAAAACATGAAGGAAGAGATCACAAAAAGCAGCGAAGTCAAACCCCAGTTCAAAGACTAACATAGCAACTGGTGATGACCCTGTATATATGAACGACACTGAAGAGGATTCTGATTCATGTGAAACATGGATACTAAAAGGACCACTAAGATAGAAACCAACAAGGAAGATCTTCATGAGCCATAATGCCAGGATCCAAGAAGAAGATAGGAACTTATCGAAACCCTACAGAGGAGATCGAGCGAGTCAAGCAATTAAGGATTTTGGTAGAAGTTACCCAAAGGGATCTAGAACCAGCACCTAGGCAGATCCAGATTACAGAAACAGTGTTCCCCTACGCAACAACACCCTCACCAAGTCCATAGACCCTTAGCCGTACCTAGTGTCATCCAAGAAGAAAGTGACTTAAAGTCATGGGAAAGTGGGCCTACTCACTTCTTGATGGAAAGAATGTTTACAGAGGGACTACCTAATCCTATCGAAGAAATGGAGATCCCATCTTCCCCACGTCAAGGGACTGAAGCCCAAAAGGTGCCGTTAAACATTGCCAAATTGATGGATTTCATATCTTCAGAAGTTAGAACCACCATCATGTCCAAACTATATAAAGACCCTGAGCTAGTCTCAGCTCTTTGAGCCTTCCTCAATGGAGAACTGAAGTTTGGGCTACCACAATTTGCACAGATGGATGGAGCTGGGGAGATGCCAATAGAGGAGGAACACTTAGATCCACAACCCAACCTAGATGAGAACCTTGTGGTAGAAATACCTGTTAACAAGTTGGGAAAATACTTTGAGGTAAAGATGGCCAATGGGTCTATTGTTAAACCTATTGGGATGCTAGAAGATCTCAAGATCAAGGTCTTTGGACATAAAATAATAATTACCTTCATTGTTATGGATTCCTCCAAGCACACTATGGCATCTGAGATGATCTTAGGACATCCTTTCATGAGGGAAGCAAAAATGGTGCATGATTGGCCTAAAAACTGTCTACTTGCAGTTCCAAGATTCTGTCATTCGAGTAGATCTTGTAACTGGTCAAGGACATCCTCTAGGAAACAGGTTTATAATTGATCATAGATATGACACCACAATTCACTCGGCCCCATTGCAGTATTGTCACACGTGTAAAGCGGACACTGATGTGGGGGAAGATTCTCCTTATATGGATGTACTACCTGGGATGATTGAGTCGGACAATGTGGATTGGGTCCACCAGGAGCAACCATATATACTTGGGGAAACAGGGAGACGACCTAGGTAACACCTGAGGGGGATGAAATGCCATCACTCGTACCCTTAAATATGCTAGAAGCAATGCATATAGCTTCTAACAAGACTCATCCTAATATCACAAAGAAAACATACAAGTGGGTCCCTAAAGCTTCTTTAGCGACCATAGCTAGTGCTAAAAAATAGAAGCCTTGTAAGAAACGTCCCACTCGATCCAAGAAATATAAGGAAACATGGCGATGAATTCCTAAATGACTATTGGAAGCCCAAGGCTACTATCAAGGAAATGATCAAATCTAGGTGTCAAAACGTAGAGTGTCTTCTTACCTATCACCTGACCCATGTGAGCCCAATCATGTAGCTCCAAAACGAATTGACAATTGTGGAAAGAAAAAATCACAGAATGCTACACACCAGCTCCAAAGCTAGTTTGGGTACCGAAGAAAGAATGATTTTTTCCACCTTGCTCAGGAACAGGGAAGTCAAATGAAGCTTCTTAATCTTCATGTAGTTCCTATACGGAAATAGAGGCTTCGACACAACCTCCACCTACCATTGTACATATCCATACAACCAACAAAGAGTTTGCACCTCCCGTTGTAAGTTCACCACCTACAACAATGTTGCAAATAAAATCATGGGAGAGTACGTTACCACCCTTGCAACTAGATGAAACGTAAAGGGTGGTCAAAAACTATTTGTTAAAGCCTTCACTGATAACAACTTGGAACAATTGGTTTCAAAAGGTGACGACATCATTCCAAAAGGTATAATCTATTCGAGGAAAGGGAGAGTGTTTGCTGAATTTATCATTGAATTATTTCCCTATTACCCTTATTTCCCTGACCCTTGAGCTTTTTGATCTTAGGGAATATATATATATAATCCTTATACTCACAAAAAAACAAAAATAGTCAAAACATTGACCAGACCTACACATTCACGTCTGGTACATTGAAACAAAAACCTATGTCATCAAACACCTTTGATCCTCATCACTCAAGTGATGGAGGGTAGGTAAGATTAGTACCATATGAGTGTTTCTGTTTTAGAGTTTAGTGATTAGCAAAGTTCTTTCTTCCCATTAGGAAAAATATGGACTCTCCATGGGCCTTATAAGAATCCCTAATTTTAAGGAAGTGTGTTGTGATTAAGGGAGACAAAGGAAATGATGGGGGCTATTTTGGTAGGTCATTTTCTAGCCTTCAAGCCTAGAAAAGGTGGGGTAAGTAGTGACTAGGAGGCTACCTTCTCTCTCTAGCTTTTCAGCATCTCCTAGAGTAAAGGGGGTGTCATAAAGAGGGAGAGGGACCCTTGTAAAAAAAGAGAACCCCACCTTTCATTTTTTTCTAAAGGCTCGGCCAAAAATAAACCCTAAAAATTTGAAATTTGTTGAAATTTTCAAAAGTAGTCATTTCCCCCCAAAAAGTGACCCCAAACCTATTCTAATATCAAAACATCATTTTTTGCCTCCAAAATCCCTTTCTCTCTCTCCATGTCTCCTCTTTTTCTCTCTCACTCCCCTTCCTCAAAGTAGCCATGCCCACCATAGCCAAGACCTGCTGCATCTCCCTCTTCATCTAAACGCTAAATCCTCCTTCTCACTCTTACAGAATTTTGCATCTCCCTCTCCATCTACCTGCTAAACTCTCCCTCTCATTCTCACACACTCCTGGATCTGCCTCTTCATCTACCTGCTAAACCCTTCCTCTCACTGTCACATTCCTCTCCTCTCTTCTTTCTATCCCTGTACCCTCTTCCATTTTTCATCGTCCTCCCTAAAAAATACCAAGATCTATAGCTACTACCTCTTCATCTACCTCCTCAATCTTCCATTTCAATGTCAACGTCCCCTCCCCTGAACCTACCCCTTCCCTCCCGCTCAACTTACCCTATCAACCAAGCCCACCCTGATTACAATTTAATGTAGTTGTCTTCACATCCACCTTTGCCTCTATTGCATCCCACAACACTGATACCCAACTTCTACAAGCTATGGAAAAGACTCTAGCATACCCAACTTCTTGCAAGCTATGGAACATAATATTTCTTTTTCATGTAAGGTGGAGTCACATCACAAACTTTCTAGTTGGAAGGACACAGAAGGGTGCCCCTGCACCACAGGTGGAAACTCCATAGCCATGAGACAGAGATGGATCCCAAGCATAGGAAGGTCAAGTATGTCAAGCAATGGTGATGTTACTTTACACAAGGGCACTGGTTTCAAACCTGAGTGTATTTGAGGCAACATTTGAAGAATTTAGATCTGTACTCTATACATGCCTTCAGAATTTAGAACCACCATCATGTCCAAACTATATAAAGACCCTGAGCTAGTCTCAGCTCTTCGAGCCTTCCTCAATGGAGAACTAAAGTTTGGGCTACCACAATTTGCACAGATGGATGGAGCTGGGGAGATGCTAATAGAGGAGGAACACTTAGATCCACAACTGAACCTAGATGAGAACCTTGTTATAGAAATACCTGTTAACAAGTTGGGACAATACTTTGAGGGTGGTGAATCCAATGCGACCATACCAATCACTACTAAGGGATTAACTGTGAAGGGAATCCTTGATGGTGGCGCTGGGGTTAGCATTGTACTAAAAATTGCTGGGAAACTATGGGAAGACCTCACCTTGCGACCACAACCATAGTAGTGAAGATGGACAATGGGTCTATTGTTAAACCTATTGGGATGCTAGAAGATCTCAAGATCAAGGTCTTTGGACATAAAATAAGGATTACCTTCATTGTTATGGATTTCTCCAAACACACTATGGCATCGGAGATGATCTTAGGACATCCTTTCATGAGGGAAGCAAAAATGGTGCATGACTGGTCTAAAAACCATGTCTACTTGCAGTTCCAAGATTCTGTCATTCGAGTGGATCTTGTGACGGGTCGAGCACATCCTCAAGGAAACATGTTTATAATTGATCATAGATCTGACACCACAGTTCACTCGGCACCATTGCAGTATTGTTACACGTGTAAAGCGGACACTGATGTTGGGGAAGATTCTCCTTATATGGATGTACTACCTGGGACGACTGAGTCGGACAATGTGGATTGGGTCCACCTAGCAGCAACCATAGACACTTGGGGAAATAGGGGGACGGCTTGGGTAACACCTGAGGGGGATGAACTGCCACCTCTTGTACCCTTAAATATGCTAGAAGCAATGCATATAGCTTCTGACAAGACTCATCCTAATATAATGAAGAAAACATACAAGTGGGTTTCTAAAGCTTCTTTAGCGACCATACCTAGCGCTAAAAAATAGAAGCCTTGTAAGAAACGTCCCACTCGCTCCAGGAAATGTAAGAAAATGTGGCATTGGATTCCTAAAGGACTATTGGAATCCCAAGGCTACTATCAAGGAAATGATCAAATCTGGGTGCCAAAACGTAGATTGTGTTCTTATTTGTCACTTGATCCATGTGAGCCCAATCCCGTAGCTCCAAAACGAATCAACAGTCGCGGAAAGAAAAAAATCACAGATTGCTACACACCCGCTCCAGCGCTAGTTTGGGTATCGAAGAAAGAACAATTTGTTCCACCTAGCTCAGGAAGGGGGGAGTCCCATGAAGCTTCTAGTTCCTCATGTAATGTATCCATAGAGGTAAAAGCTTCTCCACAGCCTCCACCTACAATAGTGGACCTCCATAAAGTTACAAAGGAATCCACACCTCCCAGTGTTCAAGAATCACCTGATGAACCACTTCAAGTTCGATCCTGGGAGACTACCTTACCACCCTTGCAACTCGATGAGGCACCTAAGGTAATAGAAAACTAATGGCAAAAATCCTCACCTATTACCGACTGGAACAATTGGTTTCAAAGGGTGACGAGCACATTTCAAACCTACCGAAGGAAGGGGGGAGTGTTTGCTGACATTTATCATTCACTTGCTTCCCTCTCAACCTTTTTCCCTGACCTCTCAATCACCAATCTTAGGGAATGTATATATAAAGCCTTGTACTCACAAAAAACAAAAATAATAAAGAGCAAGAGCAATTAGCAAATGAGTATGCACAATAAAAGTCAAAACATTGACCCACACCTACACATTTACATCTGGTACACTGAAACAGAAACCTATGTCATCAAACACCTTTGATCCTCAGCACTCAAGTGATGGAGGGTAGCTAAGATTAGTACGATAGGAGTGTTTCTGTTTTAGAGTTGAGTGATTAGCAAAGTTCCTTTTTTCCACTGATGTGCCTCCTAGAGGTATTCTTTGTGTTTCCTCATGTGTACAAGAACGTGTTGCTGTGTTTAGGATTTGGACCTTCATGGAATCTTTCTCTCATCCACTTTTCAAATCAAGCGCGATCATCAACACAAACAGGTGTTTCTTGTCCAATAGCATTGCCCCTTAACTTTTTTGCATCTATGTTTGTTTGCTTTGATTGTGATTGGTAGCATAATATTTAGTGCCTTTGTTTAGCACCAAACATTAAGTTCAATGTAATTTTTTGTCATAATCACTTGTCTAGGTTTAAAAATCAAGCAGTCCGACTAAGCTAGTTTGACCAAGCTAGGTGTTAGAGATCTTCTCTCAATACCATGGGGAATGCGTTCCTAATCATCAATGGTTACTTAGGTTCTTAATCTGATTTAGGCAGCATTGTGTGCAATGTACTAGGGCTTTCTAGTGGGCTTAGTCCCTATTGACCTTTAGCTTAAGTATTATAAAGGGAGTTTACTAGTGTGATGAGCATGGGGAGGGTAACAGTGTTATATGACCCCCCAAAGTTACAAAATTAAAATGCTGAAAACGAACAAACAAAAAATCAAAGTGCCACAATGTAAAATTTTAAGCTGGAAGAGAAATCTCAGCTTGATTTGGTACTTCACTCACATGTATCGCCTATGGTACTAGAGCCCTAGAGGTTCCCAGTGTGGGCGCTTTTCCTTGAAAAGAAAAAAACCCAAGGCATACAAAATAAGCACACACATCAAAATTAAATCATTGTGAAAAGACTTTGGGGGGTCAAAGAAAAGGTAATCAGTCAGGCGATGATTTCATGAGAAATTCCTTTTGTCGTAGCTTAACTACAAGGTCTTCTAGGTATAGCCTCTAGTCAGCCCTCGAACATGAAATACTTGGCTCTCGTGATTAAACAACTTAATTGACCAGAGAAAATTAAGAAGCTTACCCATGGTATTAATAGTCGATCTCTAGTGCCTTTCGAGCGACCCCAGACTTGTTTCATTTTTTACCTTTACATCTGTTTATGCATTTGATTATATTGCAATTTAATATTTATTGCTGACAAATGGTTTAAAATTATGTTACCAATCAATTTGTCTGCCTAAAATTGCATATGATTTTTAATTGTATATGAGAATGCAATTACTATGCCAATGTTGTTTGATTTTGCAGTGACTGAAGAAGGCTAAGGACATTCATCTCAAATGCTCTTCCACCTCAACGAACGAGCTTCAACTCAATAGCTTCCGAGGACAGAATCTACATCACGAAGGGGGGCATGTTAACCCTCACGGCTCACGGACACCCTATCACCTACGACGGACGTTGTATTATTTACTTGGTAGAGTTAGGTACCGGGCTTGTCGGTCCAATAGGAAAAGGGTAAGAGTGATCGCCGATGAGAGGCGCACTCTAACTGGAACATTCAAGGGATTAGTTGGCTAAGCATGGGCGCCCAAGTGTGAATGGGGCGAGCTCATATAAAAGTCAAGTAAACCTAAAAGTCACTCATTCTCTCATTTGTGCAATTGAAGAGTGCTCTTGCTCCATCTCCATCTTCTTCTTCTTCATCTCCTTGTGTGTGTATATGCGTGAGAGAGAGAGAGAGAGAGAGAGAGAGAGAGAGAGAGAGAGAGAGAGAGAGAGAGAGAGAGAGAGAGTGTGAGAGTGTGTGTGATCGAGCATTGCGGCGGCACGACGGCGGTGAAGCGGTTGAGCGCGGCGTAGCAGCGTCTCCCTCTTCTTCGCGGCGAGGAATCCTCCACGACAGGAGGCGTAGAGCGGTGAGTGACACACCAACGCCATCTTTGAGCTTACTAGTTTAGGCTTGTTGTGTGCTTGGAGCCATTTGTGGCTCGCACACAGTGTATCGGCAAGTTCCTTGCATTGACACGTGCGACATTGCGCACAATACTCCACTAAACGTAATTACTTCTCCCTGGGACCTTTGATCTACTTCAGTGACATAAGCTTTTAGGAGATCGAGAATTGTTAGGTTAGCTATCTCACTTTGGCCATCCGTTTGCGGGTGATAGGCCAAAGAGAAATTTAGCCTTCTACCTAAATTCTCAAAGAGACCCTTCCCAAAATTGCTGGTCATTCTAGGATCTCTATCCGACACTATTGACATTGGCAAGCCGTGGTACTTAAAGATTTGTGATATAAAGAGGGTTGCCATTTGATGGGCCGTAATAGTCTTTTTGACAGGTAGGAAATGCGCTTGTTTATTGAACTTGTCTACTATTGTCCATATTCCCGTACTCCCATGGATAGACTTAGGCAATCCAAAGATAAAATCCATGGATATGCGCTCACAGGGTGAATTAGGGATTGAAAAAGGTTGAAGCAAACTAGGTTGCTTCCCTCTATCAAACTTTGTCTTTTGGCAAACCACACATTTTGAAACATACTCTTATATGTTCGTTTTCATGGTATGCCAATAGAAGTACATTTCTATCCCTCTTATGGTAGCTTGAATCCCTCTATGCCCGGCATATGGAGGAGCATGAGATTCATACATTAATTTCTCACGTAGTGAGTTAGTAACGCATAGCCTATTACCATAGAGAAGATAACCATCTTGTAGGGTAAATGGTTCCTCTTTCTTCCTTAGTGCAAGGGCTGACATCACATCTTTAAAATTGGGATCGATGGCGTACTCATCTATCATAGAAGATAGATCATTGTGAGTTGCTATGGAAACCGCATTCACTCTCGGTCGTCTTGAGAGTGCATTGGCTACTTGATTATGCTTGCCAGCAATGTGAGCAATATGAAAATGAAATTAAGTAACATTTGATGGCCTAGTAACTTGTGTGTAGTGGAAAATAGCATGAACATAGTGAGCATTTCATTAGAATAGATTACCAATGAGAATAACAAGAGAGCAACAAAACGTATAACACCTAGTTAGATAGCATGAACAATACTTCAAAAGAGAGAGAAATTAAGCTATTGACAACAGTTGAGGACCAGATTTACATGGAGCCGGTTCCCCCTCCAAAAGGCTTTGTATTATGGTTTCTCCCATCAAGAGAGACATTTTACAATACAATCCTTTGTATTCCTTCAATACTAGCTAGTGCAATGAAGATGGAAACTTCAAGCACTAAGCAAAACACTTATTAAACACAACATCAACTCCCTCACGGTCTCAGACCCAAGACCTCACACACCTTCGAAGATGGTGAGAGATAGCGGGGTATGAGAGTAGATTGAGAGGAAGAAGGAGTAGTCTAACGAGAAAGATGTACATCTCCTCACATAATCACTCATATTAGCATAGCTTAGCTTAGTAATTAGCATGGTAGAGGAGATGAGCATGCATTGAAGCTTGGCTCTTGGTTGGATAGCCTTTTGACATGTGTCCCCCTTTCCCCTTTTGTGAGAGCTTTAGGTAATTTAATAATTCAACTAAACTCTCATTGGACCCCTTTGTCTCGTGGCCAATAGGAATCATGCAAGCCATTGGGCTGCTGAATGCTCATTGGACCCCTTGGGAGACTGTCCAATAGTCTTTTAGAGAGATTAATTCTTATTGGTTCTTTTATTAAGTGTTTTTAAATTAATTAAACTATATTTATTCTAACCTAATTCTCATTGGTCCACCTCCATGGCCATCCAATAGGATTTGAGTACACCTTGTGGGCATTTGGGCTAGGGAGCTGACATGTGTCCCTCTTTCCCTTTGTGTAAAGGAGCTTGTGAGTGAGTGTGTTTGTGTGTGTGTGTGTGTGTGTGTGTGTGTGTGTGTGTGTTTCTCTCTCATCTCCTACTTCTAGGGCTCGCCCCCTCCTATATAGGGATGCATGAAGACTTTTTGAGCACACACAAAGCATCCAATTTTCCTAGGCTTTTGACCTTTGGACACAACCTTTGAATTTTGGAACCTTAGCATTTTGGAAGTGTTAATGGGCTGAACCTTAGGGTCTTTTAAGCCCATTGTTGCACCTTGCTCTTTTGCAGATGGCCCCCCCTTTGGATCCCTACTGTGGTCGGTCTGCCAGCTTAACCAATATTCTAGCTTTTAATCCCCTGGCACTTCCCCATATTAAATGATCAGTTTAACATGAGAAAATCATTTAGGAGAAATAGATATTAGTTATTATGACATTACCTCTCTCTTGAAATCATAGTCGTCCTTGGCTATGGGGTAGAGAAGATAAAGCATATTCATTAGTCCTTTTTCTATCGGGTAGAGGATCCCTATGCTACCCTACGACATCGTTCCAGAGTGGATGACTAATCCATTCGGCGCTTGAGAGCCTAAGCTTCCGCATGTATGTGTTCACATTAGTCTTATCAATCTTCCATAGTAGAGTGACAAGCTCTATTTGGTGTTTGGGACACGTCGTCTCCGCAAACTTGATCTAAGCATGCATACTACTTCACATTTGTGCACAATAAAGAAAACAAGAGTCTTATAAGAAAAAAAAATTGTTCATTTTAAACATTTGTACATTTGCTTACTCTAGGGAAGCATTGTAAGCATTGACAAGGTTTAGGTTATCCTTTAGTTGTATGCCTTGCATCCATCTAGCATCTTCAAAAGGATAATTATTAATAACATATTGTCGGATAGTCTTACTGCCTCTTAGTACCTTGTCTTCATGTCGGAGAATGGACTCGGGCTGCAGCACCTCTTCTTGGTCCTCGATCTCCGGTGGGTCTTCAATAGTTGGTTCTTGAGGTGGCTCTCCTTTAGAAGGCTTTAGTAGGCTCACATGAAAAGCATTGTGTATGAGCCAATGGCTGGGCAACTTGAGTTGATAGGCCATCTCATTGATTGGCCTAAGAATCTGGAAGGGACCATAGTACCTTTTTGCTAACTTAGCATAGTACTTTTAGTGTCCCGTAGGATTGCACGTCATGTGCCTTAATCGAGCCTTGGGAAATTTGAGTAAGACCCAATCATTTTCTTTAAAGGCTTGGGTTCTTCTGTGGTTGTCAGCAACAACCTTTTGCCGTTGCTGTGAGATAGAGATAGCATCCTTAATATTTTGGAAAGATTCTTGTAGCTCTCGGTTATATTCATCTGCAGTGAAGATCTTCCCGTGTACCTTAAGTAGCAGGGGACTTTTTAATCTTCCCTCAATTACCTCAAAAGGTGCTTTTCCCGTGGAAGTATGTACAATGTTATTATAAGCATACTCCACTAAGGGTAAGTACTTCTCCCATGGGGACCTTTGATCTACTTCTTTTACATAGGCTTTTAGTAGATCAAGGATTGCTAGGTTAGCTATTTCACTTTGGCCATCCGTTTGCGGGTGATAGGCCGGAGAGAAATTTAGCCTTGTTCCTAAATTCTCAAAGAGACCTTCCAGAAATTACTAGTCGTTCTAGGATCTCTATCCGACACTATGGACATTGGCAAGCCATGGTACTTGAAGATTTGTGAAATGAAGAGGGTTGCCATTTGATGGGCTTTGATAGTCTTTTTGACAGGTATAAAATGAGCTTGTTTAGTGAACCTGTCTACTATCGTCCATATTCCCGTATTGCCATGGATAGACTTAGGCAATCCAAAGATAAACTCCATGGATATGCTCTCCATGGTGAATTAGGGATTGGCGAAGGTTGAAGAAATCCAAATTGCTTCCCTCTATCAAACTTTGTCTTTTGGCATACCACACATTTAGAAACATACTCCTGTATGTTTACTTTCATGGTAGGCTAATAGAAATATGTTTCAATCCCTTTTAGGGTAGACTGAATCCCTCTATGCCCTGCATAAGGAGGAGCATGAGATTCATTCATTACTTTCTCACGGAGTGAGTTAGTAACACATAGTCTATTGCCATAGAGAAGATAAGCATCTTGTAAGGTAAATGGTTCCTCTTTCTTCCCTAATGCAAGGGCTGAAACCACATCTCTAAAATCGGGATCAATAGCATACCCATCTATCAAGATAGATCACTGTGAGTTGCTATGGAAACGGCATTCAGTCTCGGTCGTCTTGAGAGTGCATCGGCTACTTGATTATGCTTGCCAGTAGTGTGAGCAATATGAAAATGAAATTGCGAAAGAAAATTTTCCCACCTCATTTGTTTGTCGGCGGAGTGCTTGGTCTGCGTCATGAAGTACTTAAGACTTTGGTGATCCGTTTGCATAATGAAAGGAGTCCCCAATAAATAGTGCTTCCATGAGTCTAAGGCATGTAGAACTGCGAGGAGTTCCTTTTCATATATTCCTAGAGCTTGCTCAACAAGGTCGAGCCTTCGACTTTCATAGGCTATGACGTGCCCTTCTTGGAGCAAAACAGCTCCAATGCAATCACCACAAGTGTCCCATTGGACCTCAAATGGCTTTGAGAGATCCGGTAGTGTAAGCATAGGTTGAGAGATAAGCTTTTCTTTAAGCTTTTTAAAAGCATTGTTCTCCTTGCCAGATCATATATACCCAACATTTTTCTTTGTTAGGTCATGTAATGGTCTTGTGATTTGTGAGAACTTCTCTATGAAGCATCTATAGTATGCACACATACCTATAAAGCTTCTTAGTTCATGAAGATTCCTTGGTTTAGGCCATCCTTTTATTACCTCTAGCTTGGATGGATCCATTTGGATGCCATCTTGAGAGATAATGTGACCTAAATACTGAATCTCTTTTAAGAAAATATCATGTTTCTTTTGATTGACATAAACTTTATTCTCTCTTAAGACTTGAAATATTACCTGGAGGTGTTGCTTGTGTTCGTCTAATGAATTAGAGTAGATGATGATATCACCAAAGAACACTCCAGTAAAGGTTCGGTGAGGCTTGACTAGCTTCTCCATCAAGCGGTTGAATGTGGTTGGTGCTTTGGTTAAGCCAAAAGGCATGACATTGTATTCATAAAGACCAAACGTAGTGCGAAATGCGGTCTTTACAATGTCTTGATCAACTATCCTTATTTGATAGTATCCACTTTTTAGGTCAATCCTACTGAAGTAGGTGGATCCTTGTAGCTTATCAAATAGGTCTTCTACCCGTGGAACGGGAAACCTATTCTTGATAGTGATCCTATTTAGTGCTCTATAGTCGACACACATTTGATATGTGCCGTCTTTCTTTTGCACTAGTAACACGAGCCTAACCATTTGATATGTGTCGTCTTTCTTTCGAGCTAGGTCTAACCATGCCCTTCTCAAGTAGCTCATGCACTTGCCGCATAATCTCCTCTTGTTGGACTTGAGAAACTCTATAAGGAGGTTTATTAGGCGGTGAAATTCCTGGAAGAAGTTCAATTGCATGATTATCATTGCCTCGTTTAGGAGGTAGTTCACAAGGGATGTCATCAATAAAGATATCTTGAAACCCCTTGAGAAAATTGGATAACTTTAATTCCTTGTGAGTGTTTATTTTCTTTTGCTAAAACATTAGGTTCATTTTGAGAATCTTTAACAAAAATGACGTACACGAAAATAGAGCTCTTTATTGACTTATTGAAACCTTGCATATGTACAATGGGTATGGTGTTACCCATTTCCTTAGCATCTATGTACATATATTTTTCCATGAACCTAAAGTAGATTCTCCTTTCAGGGAATTTAACATTGGCAGCCATGCGATCAAACCATGGTGCCCCTAGGATTACATCTTCGTGCTTGAGAGGAGAGATAAAGAAGTCCTCTTTGTCAGCATAGCTTTGGACATGGAGCCTCGATTTCCCGATTAAGGGAATGACTGAAGCTTCTTGCCCCTTGAAAGCACCGTCTGCGGGTAGGACATCTCCCATCTCGTAAGCTTGTATGCCTAGCTTGGTGGCCAACTCTGTGGATATGAAATTGTGAGTAGAACCAGGGTCAAAGAGAATAAAAGCATCATGTTCTCTTACCTTTCCCCAAGCATGGCATAGAGGAGATCCTTTGTGGTGAGTTTCCTCCTCTTAGATTTCAACCAAGGTAGCTCTAGGAGGCTCATGGCGGGTGTTGTTTTGGGGACAAGCGTGGTACGCATGCCCTTGCTCGCCGCACTTGAAACAACGGTTATCCTTGCGATAACGCTCAAGCTCTTCAGGAGAGATTTTGTTTTTACCTTTGTAAAATCCCTTCTCCTTAGCTTTGTTGGAATTTCCCTTACGAGACTTTTGGACATTGTCCTTCCCCTTAGGCTGATTGGAACCCTTGTTTTTCGTGGGCTTAGAATTTCTTTTAGCCCCTGTTTGGAAGTTGATTCGAGAAGCCACCATAGTATGGTGTATAACCACGGATATGGTGCGTGGCCTTTGGGAGTTGACATACTCCGCCATTTCTTCAGTTAAGCCCGTACAAAATTGTTGCTTTTGCTCTCCATATCCAACGAATTGAAGACAATGGCTTTGAGTTGTAGGTCCCAAAACTTGTCTACATATTTGTGAATGAATTCGTAGGGAGAGAGCTTCAGGCTTCGCCATTCGGTGAGTACTTTGTCTTTGGTATCGGTGGCCAAAAACTGCTTCATAATGGAAGCTCTTAAAGCTTTCCATGTTTGTGGAGCTACAGCGTTGGCCCGTAGGCTAGACCACCATTGCCTGGCGGAATTTTGCAAGTGCATAGCTACGTGGCATAGCTTAGAGGACTCCGCGAAGCCCTCATCTCCAAAAACCGCATCGAATTGTTGGATAAAGGCCAAGACGTTGTCCATAGCACCAAAGGTGCCATCGTAGGTAAGGAAAGAGATGCTCTTCCCTCCCTCTTTGAACTTCTTGAGCTTGGACGACCTCTTTCATGCGGCATAGGATGACCTATGGTCTCTTCTTTTTTTTGGTTCAAAAGTCGCACCATCATTTTCTTCAAAAGATGAAGAATTTGAGGAAGATGGAGAAGAGGGTGACCTCTTTCTTGCCTTTTTCTTGGCTTGATCTTTTTTATCTGCACCATCACTTTCATAAGAGGAAGAGGATGAAGAAGATGGAGAAGAGGGTGTCATCTTTCTTGCCTTTTTGTTCTCTTGATTTTTGTCATCCCTCTTTGAATTATGGTGTGGAGAAGTGTGCGATGGTCTTCTCCATTTTGGAGGTTATGGAGAGTGTTTAGCCCGCCGTCTTCGTGTAACCATCTCCACCGAGGTGGCAGGAGACTCACTTCTTTCTCGTTCTGTCGGTGGGGGCTCTTGAGTTCTCCTTTGAGAAGGAGATGTGTCATCAAGAAGCAAATTTCTAAGCCCTTCGTATGGATCCTCTTCTTCTCCCCGAATGGGAGAGAGGCCTCTTTTGGAAGTCTCACAAGGAGGTTTCCTAGGTACTCTCTCGTCATGGTGGGGAGCTTGGAGAAACCCATGAGCACGAAGTTGCCGTTGCACTTCACTTTGGAGGGATGGATTGCCCATAGCTTGTTGAAGCCTAGAAACAAGGTAGTTAACAAGCATAGGGGCATCATTAGTAGCCTGCTCATTAGCAAAATCAAAGTTATCAACATTAATTTCACTCTCTTTACTATTGTCAGCCATTCTACAACTTTTAGGTGTAAAATTTTTAGGTGTACTTTGGCACTTCAAGCCCTAGTTGCTACTCCTCTTTACCCCTTTAGAAAAAGCACTCAAGCTATTGTACCCATGGCTCACATACCATTAATTGCAAGGAATAGAAGAGAGGGTCGTTCACACCAAAACAACACCGGCTCCTGTCAAGCTTCTAATAGCTCAATAGTGGTTAAGCCGTAGGCAAGCCCCGTAGGACTCCACTATTAAGACCATAGCTCTCAACGGTGATGCCCCGTTATCTGCACGAAGGCAGGCGCACTACAAGGCTAAAAAATCCCTATTCTACTTACTCAAATGCAATTAATAGTACCAACCATTTATAGCTAGCTTGAGGACCTCCCTTCTTGAGCAAGAAAAGAGAAACCCTGTGCTCTGATACCAATGTAACAGTTGATGGCCTAGTAACTTGTGTGTAGCGGAAAATAGCATGAACATAGTGAGCATTTCATTATAATACATTCCTAATGAGAATAACAAGAGTGCTTGGGTGGAGAGAGCAACAAAAAGTATAACACCTAGTTAGATAGCATGAACAATACTTCAAAAGAGAGAGAAATTAAGCTATTGACAACAGTTGAGGACCGGATTTACATGGAGCCGGTCCCCCCTCCAAAAGGCTTTGTATTATGGTTTCTCCCATCAAGAGAGACATTTTACAATACAATTCTTTGTGTTCCTTCAATACTAGCTAGTGATGGAAACTTCAAGCACTAAGCAAAACACTTATTAACACAACATCAATTCCCTCAGGGTCTCAGACCCAAGACCTTACACACCTTCGAAGATGGGAGAGCTAGCGAGGTATGAGAGTAGATTGAGAGGAAGAAGGAGTAGTATTACGAGAAAGATGTACATCTCCTCACATAATCACTCATATTAGTATAGCTTAGCTAAGTAATTAGCATGGTAGAGGAGGTGAGCATGCATTGAAGCCTGGCTCTTTGTTGGATTTGCTTCACAAAGCCAAGAGTTGTTTGTGTAGGCCTCCCATCTCACAAGCTTGGAGTAGTTGATAAGCTTTCGATTAAATCTTGAGAAGGAGAGAGAGAGACTTCTTACTCCACACATGGACTAGTATGAGTGTGTATGCAATAATTCCTTTGAAAAAACAGCCCCCTCTCTCTCTTGGTCGATCCCTCTTGCTATTTGCTCATGCTCACACCCTATTGGCCCATGCCAGGCTTAGCCAATGAAATTGAAGTAGCATAAGTGATATCCTTCTGACATGTGTCCCCCTTTTCCCTTTTGTGAGAGTTTTAGGTAATTAATTAATGCAAATAAACTCTCATTGGACCCCTTTGTCTCCTGGCCAATAGGAAGCAAGCAAGCCATTGAGTTGTTGAATGCTCATTGGACCCCTTGGGAGACTGTCCAATAGTCTTCTAGAGAGCTTAATTCTGATTGGTTCTTTTGTTAAGTGTCTTTAAATTAATTAAACTAGATTTACTCTAGCCGAATTCTCATTGGTCCACCTCCATGGCCATCCAATAGGATTTGAGTACACCTTGTGGGCATCTGGGCTAGGGAGCTGACATGTGTCCCTCTTTTCTTTGTGTAAAGGAGCTTGTGTGTGTGTGTGTGTGTGTGTGTGTTTCTCTCTCATATCCTACTTCTAGGGCTCGCCCCCTCCTATGTAGGGATGCATGAAGACTTTTGGAACACACACAAAGCATCCAATTTTCCTAGGCTTTTGACCTTTGGACACAACCTTTGAATTTTGGAACCTTAGCATTTTGGAAGTGCTAATGGGCTGAACCTTGGGGTCTTTTAAGCCCAATGTTGCACCTTGCTCTTTTGCAGATGGCCCCCCCTTTGGACCCTATTTTCCCTCCTTTGGATCCCTACTGTGGCCGGTTTGTCAGCTTAACCAATATTCTAGCTTTTTCTCCCCTGGCGCTTCCCATATTAAATGATTAGTTTAACATGAGAAAATCATTTAGGAGAATTAGATATTAGTTATTATGACAAACTACGAATGGAAATTTGACCACTTCATTTGTTTGTCGAAGAGCTTGGTTTGCGTCATGAAGTACTTAAGGCTTTGGTGATCCGTTCGTAGAATGAAAGGAGTTCCCAATAAATAGTGCTTCCACGTGTCTAGGGCATGTAGAACTGCTAACAGTTCCTT
The DNA here is from genome assembly GCF_014529385.1 of Adiantum capillus-veneris. Lineage (NCBI taxonomy): Eukaryota > Viridiplantae > Streptophyta > Polypodiopsida > Polypodiales > Pteridaceae > Adiantum > Adiantum capillus-veneris. Next base: position 53,621,244 of record NC_140956.1, read on the forward strand.
TTCATATATGCCTAGAGCTTTCTCAACTGGGTCAAGCCTTCGACTTTCATATGCTATGGCATGCCCTTCTTGGAGCAGCACGATCCAAGGTAATCACCACAAGTGTCGCATTGGACCTCAAATGGCTTTGAGAGATCCTGTAGTGTAAGCACATGTTGAAAGATAACCTTCTCTTTAAGCTTTTCAAAAGCAATGTTTTCCTTGGTAGAACATGCATACTTAACGTTCTTTTTTGTTAGGTCATGTAATGGTCCTGCTATGAGTGTGAATTTTTCTATGAAGCCTCTATAGTATGCACACATACCTATAAAGCTTCTTAATTCATGCAGATTCTTTGGATTAGGCCATGCTTTTATTACTTCTAACTTTGATGGATCCATTTGGATGCCATCTTTAGAGACAATATGACCTAAATACTGAATCTCTCGTACGAAAAATTCACTTTTCTTTTGAGTTATGTAAAGCTTATTCTCTCTTAGAACTTGAAATATTACCTGGAGGTGCTGTCTGTGTTCATCCAAGGAGTTGGAGTAGTTGATTATATCATCAAAGAACACTCCAGTGTAACTGCGGTGAGGCCTAAAGAGCTTCTCCATCATGCGGTTGAATGTAGCCGGTGCATTGGTCAAGCCAAAAGGCATGACAATAAATTCGTAGAGACCAAACGTAGTGTGAAATGCGGCCTTGACAATGTCTTAATCCACTATCCTTATTTGGTGATAGCCACTTTTTAAGTCAATCCTACTGAAGTGGGTCGATCCTTATAGCTTATCAAATAGGTCTTCTACCGGCGGAACGGGAAACCTATTTTTGATAGTGATCCTATTTAAATGCTCTATAGTCGACACACATATGATATGTGCCATCTTTCTTCTGCATAATAAAACTAGTGACTCAAAATGGAGATGAACTAGGCCTAACGATTCCTTTTTCAACCAACTCATGCACTTGCCGCATAATTTCCTCTCGTTGAGCTTGAGAAACTCGATAAGGAGGTTTATTAGGCGGTGAGCTTCCTGGAAGAAGCTCAATTGCATGGTCATCATCCCCTCGTTTTGGAGGCAATCCATTAGGGATGTCGTCAATAAAAGCATCTTGGAATTCATTAAGGAAATTAGATAACCCTAATTCTTTTTTATTCTCTTTATTTTTATTTTGACAAAACATTAGGTTCATTTTGAGAGTCTTTTACAAATATCATGTACACGGAAATACAGCTCTTTATTGACTTATCAAAAGCTTGCTTATGTACAAGAGGTATAGTGTTACCTGACTTGTTAGCATATATGTACATGTCTTTGACCTTGTACTTGAAGTAAATTTGCCTTTCAGGGAACTTGATGTTGGCCACCATGTAATCAAACCATGTTGCCCTTATGATTACGTCCTCATGCTTAAGGGGAGAGATGAAGAAATCCTCTTTGTCCACATAGCTTTGGACATGATACCTCAATTTCCCAATTAAGGGAATAACTGGGACTTCTTCTCCCTTGAAAGCACCATCGACTGATAGGGTATTTCCCATCTCAAAGGATTGGATGCCTAGCTTAGTGGCCAACTCCGTGGATATGAAATTGTGAGTAGAGTCATTGTCGAAGAGAATGAAAGCATCATGTTCTCTTACCTTTCCCCAAGCATGACATAGAGGAGATCCTTTGCGATGAGCATCTTCTTCTTGAACTTCAACTATGGAAGCTCTAGGAGGTTCATTGCGTGTGTTCTTTTGTGGGCAAGCACGATAAGCATGCCTAGCTTAGTGGCCAACTCCGTGGATATGAAATTGTGAGTAGAGTCATTGTCGAAGAGAATGAAAGCATCATGTTATCTTACCTTTTCCCAAGCATGACATAGAGGAGATCCTTTGCGATGAGCATCTTCTTCTTGAACTTCAACTATGGAAGCTCTAGGAGGTTCATTGCGTGTGTTCTTTTGTGGGCAAGCACGATAAGCATGCCCTTGCTCCCCACATTTGAAACAACGGTTATCCTTGCAATAACGCTCTAGCTCTTTAGAAGAGAGTCTATTTTTGCCTTTGTAGACTCCCTTCTCCTTAGCTTTGTTGTTGTTGAAGTTGCCCTTGGGAGACTTTTGGACATGGTCCTTCCTCTTAGGCTCATTACGGTCTTTGTTTTCCATGGGCTTAAGATTTTTCTTAGCCCCTTGTTGGAAGTTGATTCGTGAAGCCACCACAGTATGGTGTATGACCGCTGAAATAGTGCGAGGACTTTCGGAGTTGACATGCTCCGCCATATCTTCAGATAAACCCGCACAAAATTATTGTTTTTTCTCTCCAAAATCTATCTTTTTGTAGACAGTGGCTTTGAGATGTAAATCCCAAAACTTGTCTACATATTTGTGAATAGATTCGTAGGGAGAGAGCTTCAAGCTTCGCCATTCGGTGAGTACTTTGTCTTTGGCATCGCTAGCCCAAAGCTGCCTCATAATGGAAGCTCTTAAAGCTTTCCATGTTTGTGGAGCTTCACCGTGTGCTCGTAGACTAGACCACAATTGCCTGGCGGACTTTTGGAGATGCATGGCTTCATGACGTATCTTAGAGGACTCTGTGAAGCCCTCATCTCCGACTGCCGCATCAAATTGTTGAATAAAGGCCAAGACTTTGTCCGTAGCACCAAAGGTGCCATCGTAGGTAAGAAAAGAATACTCTTTCCTCCCTCCTTGAACTGTTTGATCTTGGATGACCTCTTCCAAGAGGCATAGGATTTCCTATGGCCTCTCCTTTTGAGTTCTTTGGGAGCTACACCATCACTTCCTTCAGAAGAGGAGGATGATGAAGATGGAGAAGAGGGTTACCTCTTTCTCGCCTTTTTCTTCTCATACTTCCTTTCTTCCTTCTTTGAATTATGGTGAGAAGGATTATGCGATGGTCTTCTCCGTTTAGGGGGTGTTGGAGAGCGTTTTGCTCGTCGTCTTCGTGGTGCCATCTCCGTCGAGATTGCGGGAGACTCACTGCTTTCTCGTTCTTTCAGTGAGGGCTCTATCGTTGAGATTGTAAAGAAAGAGGATGCAAGAGAGCTACACAAGACGAGCACACACCACACAGAGATGGAAAGCTTCTTCTTCTTCTCACAGAAAAGAGAGTACAAAATGACTAAGTGCTAAAACTGAAAAGTAGCACATATGTACATGCGGTCACTAAGTGTGAACTCGCTAGAAGCATACTAGGCTGGCACTATAAGTGTAGTCCAGCTGTAGAATCACTGGCAGAGATCCTCTGTGTCGGTCACCTAACGCGCCAGTGAGTAAATGCCGTAAGAAGCCAAGACCCGTAGTGGATGCCAGCTCAAGATGTAGAGCTCGACATCTCAACACTCCCCCTCGAGCTCTGCATGTCGCAGAGTCCAAGCATAGTCCGGAAATGTCGAAGCTTCTCAGCTCCGAGGGCCTTGATAAAGATATCCGCTATCTGCTCCTCTGTGCTGACGTAGACCAAGTCGATGTCGCCCGCCAACACTCGCTCTCGAACGTATTGGTAATGGACCTCTATGTGCTTGGTCCTGGCATGGAACACTGGGTTCCTAGCCAACTGCATGCTGCTGAGGTTGTCACAATGGATGACAATCTGCTGGTCCACCTGCACTCCCAAGTCCTCAAGTAATGTGCGTAGCCAAGCTACCTCGCACGCAGCAACTGCTGCACCTCTGTACTCGGCCTCTGTGCTCGATAAAGCAACCGTAGGCTGCTTTTTGCTGCTCCAAGTAACAACAACACTCCCAAAAGAGAGCATGAAGCCACTCGTAGATCTCCTATCAACAATGCTACCTGCCCAATCTGCATCTGTATACCCATACAATGCTAATAGCACATCTGCTGCATAGAACAATGCGTAGTTAAGAGTCCCTTGCACATACCGAAGTGTGCGTCGTACTCCATCCAAATGTGGCTTCCTCGGAAGCTGCATGAACTGACTCTCCAAGCCTACTATGTAGCTCAAGTCTGGCCTCGTGATAGTCAAGTAGATTAGACTACCCACAATCTTCCTGTACATCTTGACATCCTCAACAACATCACCCTTCTCTACACTCAGCTTTGCATTCACATCCAAGGGAATAGAAATTGGCTTACAATCAGCCATACCATACTTTGACAACATGTCCAAAGCATACTGTCTCTGTGACAGCCATACACCCTCTAGAGTCCTGATCACCTCAATGCCAAGAAAGTAGCGCAACTCGCCCAAATCTTTCATTTCAAACTCCTGTTTGAGACGACCCTTCACATTCAATCTCCATAGCATTGTCACCCACAATAATAAGGTCATCTACATATATGGTAATGACCACAATCCCCACATCACTCTCACGTACATAGAGTGAATGATCAGCATGAGCTCTCCTAAACCCAATACTGACAAGATACTTGGCAATCCTGTCATACCATGCTCTAGAGCCCTGCTTCAAACCATACAAAGCTTTGAGAAGTCTGCATACATAATCTGGGTAACCTGGATCGACATAACCAGGTGGCTGATCCATATACACTTCCTCTTGCAACTCACCATTCAAGAAGGCATTCTTTACATCCATTTGATGCATAATCCATCCTCTAGATGCAGCCACTGCTATGACAGCTCTCACAGTCGTCATCTTTGCTACTGGAGCAAAGGTCTCCTCATAGTCTATGCCATACGTCTGTGCATAACCCTTTGCGACCAGCCTTGCCTTGTGACGCTCAATGTCACCATCAGCCTTATGCTTGGTTTTATACACCCATTTACAGCCAATAGCTTTCTTTCCACTTGGCAATGGCACCAACTCCCATGTGTCGTTTGCTTCCAATGCAGCCATCTCTTCATTCATTGCATCATCCTAATGCACATTTCCAACTGCATCCTCAAAACATGCGGGCTCCACATCCTGTATCACCTTAGCCCTGTAGGCTTGGTGATGTGCTAGATACCCATCATAAGTCAATTTCTGAACTGGATTTTTGACTCTGTTAGATCTGCGCGGTCTTGGGTCACTCCTTTGCCCTCTAGCATCTTCTTGTACTTTCCTTACACCAGGTGTCCTGACAGCCGGAATTCCAAATTCCTCATCAAGACTTTGTTCAGAACCATATGAATCCATGTCTACATGTGAAAACCCTGATGATGCATCAGCCATAAAGGGAGGTTCATCAACCTTTTCCTTTCCTTTTTGTGATACATTCCCTGTACCTGCTGGTGGAGTAACCTGCGTACGTAGTCTTCCATTCCATGGCTTCTCAACAGAGCCACGAGAAGATGACTCTTGTGGTCCACTCAAAACCTTGACTGTGGCCTCACATTTTGTACAACCACATCATCTTTTACATCAGCCCCAATAGTGCCATGTGCATTACTGTACTAGCTGCTCATCTCATCAAAGACTACATCTCTACTCACTCGTAATTCTCATGTAGTAGGATTGTAGCACCTGTACCCCTTTTGTTCAAGGGAATATCCCACAAGAATACATTTCTCTGCTTTAGGATCCAATTTCCTACGCAACTCATCTGGTACATGCACATAAGCTATGCAGCCAAACACTTTCAAGTGTGCCAAATCGGGCTGTGTACCTGTAAACGTTTCCTCAGGCGTTACATCATGCACCACAGCTGTAGGTGTCCTGTTCATAATATACACAACTGTATTTACAGTTTCAACCCAGAAATGATGAGGGATGTTCTTCTCATTCATCAATGCACGTGCAACCTCTGCAATGTGCGTGTTTTTCCTTTCTGCGACCCCATTCTGCTGTGGAGTATATCTGCATGTAAACTGCCTGCGTATACCATGCATTCACAGAAAATCTGAAAAATCGTTGGAGAAGTACTCTCCCCCTCCATCTGACCTCAATGTCTTGATTTGCATATCTGTCTCCTTCTCAATCATGATTTTGAAGTCCTGAAAGTGACCAAACACTTCACTTTTGTTATGCATGAAGTGGACCCATACTTTCCTTGTATGGTCATCAATGAAAGAGACATAATACCTGCAACCATGTATACTTGCAGTATCGGTTGGACCCCAAACATCTGTGTGCACCACCTCAAGTGGTTTTTTACATACATTGCGCTCATGTGGAAATGAGCCCTTTGACTGTTTTCCAAATTGGCATGCTGCACACACTTTATGCATACCATCCATCTTGAATTTGGGCAAACCTTTTACAATCTGTTTTGATTGCATGCTGCGCAATCTCTGCTCATTGACATGGCCAATGCGTTTGTGCCAAATGTCAACATCAGCCACAACACCTGTGCCCTGTGCAAATAATGAGCTTTTGCCTCGGGCATGTCTACATTTTGCGTAAACATTCTGCCCACACATTTGCCCTCTGTGATCAGCTTACAGCCATTCTGGAAATCTTCTACATAACCTGCAAACCCTGCTCAACCATTTTTCCAACAGAAACAAGATTCTTTGTAATTTTTGGGACATGAAGTACATCTGCTAAGTACTTTGATTTCCCACTCTTCATATTTAGAGGTATGTCCCCTACATGAGCAATGGGGTGAGTTGTGTCATCTCCTATCTGCACATAGCCTGACACATCTGGTTTGCGCATATCTCTAAACCACTCTCCACGAGACGTCATGTGATTAGAGGCACCTGAATCCACATACCAAACATCATCTTGGGTGGAATTCTCTACAGTCATTGTATTCATTACATGCTTCATAACAAACATGAGCTCGTTTTTGTTGTCATCTGCATCTCTGTTAGTAGATGCATAGTTGCCATGTTCTCTCTTTCCACTTGCTTTTCCCTTTGGACAGTCACGTGACATGTGACCTCTTTCACCACAAGTCCAAAATTCTCTGCTATCTGCAGTATGTTGCAACCTGCTTGATCCTGCACCACGACCTCTTTGACTCCCCCTGCCTTGAGACTAGTTTCCCCTGCCACCTGTATTGTTTTGATTTGATTGACCTTCTTGAAATTGGCCCCTGCAACCACTTGGGCCTCGACCACGACCTCTACCTCTACCTCTGTTGGAGTTAGAATAGAAGGCCTGTTCAGACCTATTTGTGCCACGAGAAGTAGATGTGTCAAGACCAAGGTTCTTCTCCTCAAGAATAAGCATAGAAATCAAATCTTGGAACACGGGGATGTCGTCTCTTGTATTCATGAAAGACCTGAAATGTACATACTCATCTCCTAGACCATCCAAGCATGCACGGACAATGTCATCGTCTTCCATTGTTAATAGATCCAAGAGCCTCAATGATACTCTTGATCTTCAAGGCATAATCATTCATGGAGAGGTTGTTCCTCTTAACCTGATTTAGCTCCGAATTTAGTTGAAGCTTCCTGGCCTTAATGTTCACCTCGAACACTCTACCTAAGTTTTTCCATGCAATGGTGGGGGTTTCAACATCCTGTAGATAGCCCATCATGCCATCTGTGATGCTCATAGAAAGACAATACATCACTTTGCTCTGGCCTTGTTGCCAGTCCCTCAAAGCTTTTCTTTGTTCTGTTGTAGCATTTGCCTCGGGAATCTCTGGTTCCTTTTCATTGTCTCCTTCTACATAGTCCCAATAACCTTTTCCTTTTAGGAAATTAGTTATTCTGAACTTCCATGCAGGGTAGTTATTTTTCTCAAGCTTCTCAGTAACAATTTGACTGAAACCGTCAGACATCTTGAAGCACTAAGACAAAATAGCTGCAATCTGCAAAAACCTGCAATCTGCTGAACCTGCTATCGTGGTACCTGTAACGCTTTCTACACTCAACGAGTGTCCACAATCAAGCGTACATACAACCACTGTACTTGTACAGTAAATCTCTGTGTACTGCACTTTGGAGACCTGTTCAGGAACTTGTACGAAAAACTGGTCGTGGATTGCGAACGAAGAGATTGTGATGCTCTTGCTCTCTTAGCCTCTCTTGCCTGCACAGGCTCTGATACCATGTAATGAAAGAGGATGCAAGAGAGCTACACAAGACAAGCACACACCACACAGAGATGGAAAGCTTCTTCTTCTCCTCACAGCCTAAAGAGAGTACAAAATGACTAAGTGCTAAAACTGAAAAGTAGCACATATGTACATGCGGTCACTAAGTGTGAACTCGCTAGAAGCGTACTAGACTGGCACTATAAGTGTAGTCCAACTGTAGAATCACTGACAGAGATCCTCCGTGTCGGTCACCTAACGCGCCAGTGAGTAAATGCCATAAGCGGCCAAGACCCGTAGTGGATGCCAGCACAAGATGTAGAGCTCAACATCTCAACAGAGATTTGGGCTCTACTTTGTGAGGGAGTTGCCTCATCAACTTGTAAGCTTTTGAGGCCTTCGTAAGGGTCCTCCTCTTCTCTCACCGTAAAGAGCCCTCTTTTAGAAATCTCACTAGGAGCTTTCATAGGCACTCCCTCGTCTAGGTAAGGAGATTGAAGAATCCCATGGATGTGTAATTGTTGTTGCACTTCACCTTGGAGGGATGGGTTGCCCATGGCTTGTTGAAGCCTAGTAGCAAGATAGTTCACAAGCATAGGGGCATCATTAGTAGCTTGATCATTAGCAAAATCAAAGCCATCAACATTAATTTCACTCTCTCTACTAGCCATTCTAACTAAGTTTTAGGTGTAACTTTTTACTTGTACTTTGACACTTCAAGCCCTAGTTGCTACTCCTCTTTACTTTCAAAGATAAGCACTCAAGCATCTATACCCGTGGCTCAAAATATCATTAATTGCAAGGAATAGAAGAGAGGGTTTATCATAGCCCAGTTGGCACAGGTTCCTGTCAAGCTTCTAATAGCTCAATAATGGTTAAGCCATAGGCAAGCCCTTTGGGACTCCATTATTAGGACCATAGCTCTCGACGATGATACCCTGTTAATTGCACGAAGCAGGTGCACCTCACCTCAAGGATAATAAATCCATATTCTACTTACCCTCATGCAATTAATAATACCAACCATTTGTAGCAAGCTTGAGGACATCTCTTCTTGAACAAGGAAAGAGAAACCAATAGCTCTGATACCAATGTAACATTTAATGGTCTAAATAGCTTGTAAATAATTTCATTAAGAGCAAGTTCCTAATGAGCATAGAAGAGTGCTTGGTTGGAGATAACAACATTAGAATAACACGTAATTAGTTTGGCATAACAATACTTGAAAGAGGGAGAGAAATAGAACAATTGACAACTATTGAGGACCGGATTTACATGGACCGGTCCCCCCTCCATTAGGCATTTGTATTTTAGCTTCTCCCATTAAGAGAGACTTTGTACAATACAATTCTTTGTGTTCCTTGGTAAAAACTCGTTGGTGCAAGGAAGATGGAAGCTTCATCCACCAAACTTACACGTGATAACACATAACATCAATTCCCTCACGGTCTCAGATCCAAGACCTCACACACCTTCCAAGATGGTGAGAGCTAGCAGGGTATGAGGGTGGATCTAGAGGAAGAAGGAGTATTCTTACGAGAAAGAAGTATTTCCTCTCTTAATTACTCTTGTAGCTTAGTAATTACATAATAGAGGAGAGAAGCATGGCATTGAAGCTTGGCTCTTGGTTGGATTTGCATTCCATATCCAAGGGTTGTTGGTGTAGGCCTCCATTCTCAAAACTTGGAGAAGAAGATGAGCTTTCCATTAAAGCTTGGAGAAGGAGATGACTTTCTTGCTCGGCACATGAGTTGTGTGAGTGTGTGTGGAATAATGCCTTCACAAATCATCCCTCTCTCTCATCTTGGTTGACCCCTATTGCAATTTACTCATGTTGGCTTCCTATTGGCCTTTGAAAAGCTTAGCCAATAGCATTTGAGCAAGCTTTTTACTCTTGCTAGCTTCCTATTGGCCTGTGAAAAGTTTAGCCAGTAGCATTTGAGAGGCGCAGTCAAGAGCCTTGTGACAAGTGTCCATTCTTTTCTCCTTTTTGTAAAAGCTCAAATAATTAATTTGATTATCTGAATTCCCATTGGACCTTTTAGTCTTCTGGCCAATAGGAATTAAGCAAATTTATGGGCTGCTTAATTCTCATTGGACCTTTTGACTGTCCAATAGTATTTTAGAGAGACTAATTCTTATTGGTTGTTTTTTAAGCATTTATAAAATAAGAAATTTAGTTTACACTACCTGAGCCCTCATTGGTCCACCTCTATGTTCGTCCAATAGGATTCAGGCAATAATTGGGGGTTTTCCTGCATGCCGGACATGTGTCCTATTTGCTTTGTGGAAAGGTAAAATGATGTGTGTGTCTTTGAGAGAGAGTGTGTTGTCTCTTTCCCAACTTGCTCACTCTTTTGTCCTTTCCCTATAGCCACTTTGTTGACTTTAGCATTCAACACTTTAGTCACTAAGAGTAGTTCCCATGGCCTAGGACTTTTAGAGTAAAAAATTGGAACTTTAGCCTTTAGAAGTCTTTAATGGAGTTAAACCTAAGGGTCTTTTAAACTCCACTGGTGCACTTTTCTCTTTAGCAGACCATCCCTATATGGATCCCTATTTCCCCTCCTTTGGATCCCCTGTTAAGACAAGTCTGGCAGCCTTTCCAATATCTAGCCTTTGCTTCGATTGGTATCTCCCCATATTAAATGATAAGTTTAATATGAGAAAATCATTTGGGAAAGTAGATATTAGGTTTTTATGACAGTTGGTGTAGGCTCTCAAGTTCTCAACAAGCTTAGAGAAGGAGATGGAGCTCTTGCACTTTGCACTTCACACAATGAGTGTGTGTGTGTGTGTGTTTTTTTTGGGGGGGGGGGGGGGGGGGGGGGGGGGGGGGGGGGAGGGGGGGAGAGTATACCCCCCAAGCTAGCCTCCTCCTTGCTTTGGTCGATCTCCTCTTCTAGATCATACATGCAGAGTGCATATCAAGCAAGCATACTAGCCTTGGGACAAGTGTCTCCCTTTCCCCTTTGAGAGAGAGGACTTGATAAATGCATACACAAATAATTAAATTAGCTAAATTATCATTGGACCCCTTGAGAGGCCAACAATAGGCTGTAGGCACACCAGAGGGCAACCTAGCTAGGGGCTTGACATGTGTCCCATTTGCCTCTTTGAGCAAGAGGTGTCCCTTGGGTGAAGAAGGAGTTAGTAAGCACACCACCCTACTCTTGGGGCTTGCCCCCTCCTTTGTAGGCAAGCTTGAATTTTTGGGACACTTTAATCCCCTCTAGCATCTTAGTCATGAAGCACCTCAAGCTTGGGCCGGGTTCCCACCTCAAGCACAACCCTAGCTTGCATAAGGTCTAAGGATTGTTAACACTAACCTTTGGAGGTCATTAATGAAGCTAACCATAAGGTCTTTAAGCTCCATTAGGCAGCATTGCTCTTTGACAGACCATCTCTCATTTGGACCCCTTTAACCTTGGCCCCGTGTTGAGATAGATCCATAAGCATATGTCTATATTCTAACCCTTGTTCCGCTTATTCTCCCACATTAAATGATCAATTTAAGATGAGAAAATCATTTGGGTTGGTTAGATATTAGATTTTATGACAATATAATGAACATTGATAACTTTGATTTTGCACATGAAAGTGCTAATGAAGATGCCCCCATGTCTGTTAATTATCTTGTTACAAGGTTCCAGCAAGCTATGGGCAACCATGCTTTGCAAGCCAAAGTTACTCAACAACTTCGTGCTTATGGGATTTCCCTACCTTTCCAAGAGGAGAGAGAGCTTAGGAGGCCTCTTGATGAGACTCCCAAAAAAAGATTCTCTCCCATAAGAGAGGAGGAATCCAAAGAACGAGAAAGAAGAGAATCTCTAAGTTCCTCTAAAGATGTGGCTCCACGAAGATGGCGGTCGAAACGATCACCAACTCCTCCCAAGAGGAAATGGTCAACCCATAGTCCTTCTCCTTGTCACTCCGAAAGGGAAGAGAGGAAACAAAGGAAGAAAAAGGCAAGAAAGCTGTCACCCTATTCTCCTTCTGCTTTGCCTTCCTTCGCTTCCGACGAAAGCAATAGCTATTCTCCAAAAGAATACAAGAGGAGAGGACATCGTTACCTTGCATGGCAAAGGTCCCAAAAGCTAAAGAAGTTCAAAGAGGGAGGAGACTATCTCTTTTCTCACCTATGATAGCACCTTTGGTGCCACTGACAAAGTATTGGCCTTCATCCAGAGTTTGATGCGGCCTTTGGAGACGAGGGCTTCACAGATTCCTCCAAGCTATGCCATGTAGCTATGCACTTCTCAAAATCTGCTCGTCAATGGTGGGCTAGCCTTCGTGGCAATGGTGAAGCCCCAAAGACATGGAAACTCTACGAGTTTCCATCATGAAGCAATTCCTTGCAAGCGATGCAAAGGACAAAGTGCTTACTAAATGGCGGAGTTTGAAGCTTCTCTCCCATGAGTCCCCACAAATATGTGGATAAGTTTTGGGATTTACATCTCAAAGCTACTATCTTTCAAAAGATAGACTTCACCGAGAAAAAGCAACAATTATGTGCGGGAGTACCTGAAGAGATGGCCAAGTACGAGTTACCATATACATGTGGTAGTGATGTGTGTGAACACACTAGGACCGTCGGGGCATTTTTTCCCTCTTTAGGAGGTTTTTTCCCCCGTGCATTATATATACGCCCATCACTCTAGAGCTATATATCTTTCCATTGCACACTAAGTAACACGCTCTCTATTATGTGCCTTGAGCTTCCTTCGTCTTCTCCAAGCTGTGTGCGTTTCTTTGCAACCCTAATTCCAACAATTGGTATCAGAGCAGGTTGCGTCCTCTTGGGCTTAGTCGCCAGCTGCTCCAGCACACGCCTGATCACTTTCTCCGATTTCAATGAGCTTTGGCAAGCATTCGCTGGTCGACAAAAATTTTGGGAAAGCTCATAGATCTTAGTCTGCTCAGATTTTTGGTTCGGGCTCATTTTGGCCTCCGTTTCCACTACAGGCAGTGCTGCATAATCTAATTTGTCATTTTGTGCAGAGTTTTTTTCAATGCTGTTTTTTGCATAACAAGTACCTTAACACTAGTTTGGTACCAAAACAGGACACCTAAGTGTCCTTAACAAATTTGAATTAAATGCTACTTGCATTAGACGGTTTATTTAAGAAAACCCTCTTGACATGCTTAAATATGTTAGCTAGAGGGTCTTTTAAAAATATAACCTTGCATTTTAGAATGTATCATGATCAAGAACTATACTCATCAAGTTGACTCTCATAAGACTGCGATTGACGATTTGAAGAAATCACCTTTATACGCTCAAGAAAAAATGAAGTGACCTTGTAGAAAATTTTAGGAGACTCTTCCAAAATTTTGCTATAGATAATTGAAAGTTTTATGTGCAAAAAAATTGACTTTGGAGTATATAAAATAATGGAAAGTTCCATGTGTTTGATAAGATCATTTCAAGCATATCGTTGTATACAAAGAAAAATATGTTTCTGATATATTTGTGATTTTTAGAAAGTGATACATTGCTTTCCCTTTCCATTGAGCACTGAAAGTGGCAAGTAGAAGGGCTTTGGTATGCAAAAATTATTGGATCATTTATATATTCAAAACTGCATAAGAGAAAACTTTCCTATTTTCATTCTTGACACATAAGCATTCACAACTTCAAATACTATCAAATTTTCCATGTAGATCAACTAAATGTATCAAAGTACATGGTACATACACAATTGGGGTGCCTAAAACCTTGGTTTCAATGTTATTATGTAGAACTCAAGATTTTCAAGAGTTTTTGCACGATAAAAAATTCAAAATAGAGTTCAAGCAACGAGATTTAATTGAGTTAGGGAGCCCAAAAAATACATAGTTTCTTGGTTTAAACATATAAAACCATTTGTAGTTGTCAAATTGCACTAGAATAGTACCAATTTCATGAGGGGACCTTTGGAAGGCCAAAATTATGCTCTTATTCAGCAGGTGCTCAAGTATGAAATTATGTCTATAGCTTGCATGTGGCTTGAAAACTTATCTTTGAAGTGCATTCCATTATTTTGCAACTAAGTGCTAACACTTGGCTTTCATAAACATAAAAAAGGCGATCTCTACAAAAAGATATAATGATTTTATGTTTTTTTTGGCAAAATAGCTTAAAATTTTACTAAAATTTATGTCTTAGAACTTACCATAATTCTCTCCATATAGATTGTATTTTGATATGGAAAAAAATCTAGTGTTTTCTTTCCCTCATAAACAATCTATGGTAGAAGCAAGGAGTTAAAAACATCTTTCTAGCTTGACAAATAAATTGCCAAAACTTGGTAGAAAAACAGGACACTTTAGTGTCTCAGGACACTTAAGTGTCCAATTAGAGAACTAGTGTTAAAGTCTTCTACGGTTTGTGCTATATAGCATGTGTTGTTCCCGCTTCGTTTCTCCTCTTCCCAGGCAGTTTTCACATCAGGTGCAGCATTTACCATGGCTGACAACAACACAGATGTGTTCAAGATGTTTGCTGCTAACGACAGGTTGGATGGGGACAATTACCCTATGTGGGCTTACATGATGCAACATGTACTTGTGTCAAAGGGCGTCTAGAATATTGAACAGAGCATTGATGTACGTCCTGGTTCTGAGGATGCACACGATGTTGAGGATGTTGCAGGTCTTGCTGCAAGGATTGCTGTTATTGCAGTTGTTTTGCCTCCGGCAGAACAATCTCGTTGGGATGTAAAGAATGCGCAGGCACATGCATTGATTGCATTATCTGTAAAGCGCACCATTGTTCTTCACATTCAATCAGCAAAATCTGCAAAACAGGATTGGGATATTTTGGCTGGTCTTTATGCAAGCCGCAATGAGGCTAAAATTGCTTTGCTGCGTAAAGAGCTGGAGTCGAAGATTATGCATGAGGAAGATGATATGGACACTTTCCTTGCTAGTGTCAAGGATATCAATGAGCAACTTATTTCTGCAGGTGAAGTCATTTCAGATAGTTCCCTTGTGCGGACTGTTCTTGATGCCTTACCAGATTCATACCATACTTTTGCTAGTACTTGGAGACTGATGACCCAAGAAAATATTGAAGTTGTCAAGTTTGATGCATTATACACATTGCTGTTGCAAGAGTCGCTTCCCATAAAAAACAGGACTAGGCAGTGTGCTGTTGAACAGGCTTTTATTGCTTCTCAAAGAAAGGGTGGTAACAGCAATGCAGCCACTTCTTATGGTTTTGCTGCGAGTGGTAAAACTTTTGTTCCTAATGCTTTTGTTGTGGCAACAATTCGTCTAGAAATTCTGGTGATAAGGGCAAAAAGAAGATGCATTGCCATTATTGTAAAGCTATAAAAAAAAGAGTGGTTCCACTACAAATGCAGCCATTGTTGAGTCTTCTGTGAAAGGAGACTATGATGCTGATGTTGATGCAGAATGGGCTTTTAGCGCAGAGTGCACTTACAATTCTGCTGTCCATGATGCATGCTTGTCACTTGCTGCAGATTCACATTTGTGGTATTTCGACGGGGTTGCTACAAAGAACATTGCCTCACATCGTGAATTGTTCACCTCTCTCGATTCTGTCCCTCATGGGAATTTAGTCACTTGTGCCAACAATGCCTCTTATTCAGTTCAGGGAGTTGGAAAGATTGTGCTTACTGTTGCAAATGGCAGTTCTTTTACACTTGTTGATGCACTTTATGTACCTGGGATCAAGTAGAATCTTTTGTCTGTATCTGCACTTGCTAGACTTGGACTTGTAGTCAAATTTGTGGATGACAGATGTACAGTTCATGATCTCAGTTTGGGTGATGAAATTGTTGCATCTGGGCTTTTGTGCCGTGGGTTGTATAAGCTCACTCTGTATGACAAGTGTGAATTTTTTTTTGCAAATGCAATTGCAGATTCAAGGGCTATTTTAGATGCAAAACTTTGGCATGCACGTTTTGGTCATCTAAATTTTTCCAGTCTGCTGCATTTGCAGAAATCTGATATGGTTGCTCCTTTGCCGCCTCTTGAAGCACCTGTCAAAATTTTTTGTGAAGGCTGTATTTTGGGTAAAATGCAGCGTTCTAAGTTTCCAAAGGATGGTTCAGTTAGGGCCACATGCAAGTTGCAGCTTGTGGATAGTGATGTTTGTGGGCCCATGCAAACTCCGTCCTTGGGCAATTACCTTCACTTCCTGACTTTCATTGATGATTACTCCAGGCATGCATGGGTATTTCCGCTTAAAGCAAAGTCTGAAGTTTTTATGTGCTTCAAACACTTTCTGGCTATGGCTAAAAATGTATCGAAATGTACTATGGGCACCCTCCGTTCCGATCGAGGGGGGGAGTATATGTCTCATGAATTTAATGCATTTCTGGCTAGTCGCGGGATAAAACACCAATGTACAGTGCCTTATACACCTCAGCAAAATGGTGTTGCTGAGAGGCAAAACAGGCACGATGTATGGTCAAAAGTCAAGCTGTGCCGCATTCTTTTTGGCTTGAGGCCATCATGTGTGCCACTTATGTACTAAGCAGGTGTCCTACAAAAGCTTTGTAGTCTATTACTCCATATGAAGCATGGCATGATAGAAAGCCTTCTATTGAGCACATGCGTGTTTTTGGCTGTTTGGCATATGCTTTGGTGCCACAAACATAGCGCTATAACCTTTGCTTTCATTTTTGTTGGTTATAGTGCTGAAACCAAAGGTTACAGGTTGTATCATCCACAAACAAAGCGTATTCTGGTTTTACAGGATGTAGTGTTTGTGGAAGATTATGTTCAGCCCTTGTTGTCATGTACTAGAGACAATAATATAAGCTCACAGGACATTTATGACACTTTATTGCCTCTTTTTAGTGGTGGAAGTTCGAATGTAAATTCCAATGAGACAAATGTATAGCCTATGGTGCTACAGGCGGAGGCGTGGAGTTCCCTGCAAAATACCCGAAATAGCATACTACAAACCATAGAACATACTAATCGACATACCTGGCAACCACATAGACACATAATCGCAAGATACACGAACATAGAGAGACAGAGTGCAAGAGAGAGGAAGAGAACATGTGCAGGCGCACCTCCGAGAGCGGAGTGCTACGCCTGGCACGGCGAGAGAAGAGAGGGGAGGAGAGAAGAATATACACGAGCACTGGGTGCAATCTCCCCCCGTGCAAGAGTGAGCATTTCTCTCTTGCACGTATTTATTTATAGATTTCTTGAATGCCCAAAAATGAGTACAAACTGGCCGGCCGGACATAATTGGCCAAAGCTCATAAAGAGCACTTGAATAATCAAATATACATAAAATGTAATACCCTTCTGCATAATACATTATCTGCTAATGCTTTTGCCACCTGTCAGGTGCAATAAATGAATAAATATCAATTCCATAACATACCTCTCCATTGGAAAGCAACTATCCTCAGTTGCGAAGATAAAAATCTGCAAACAATATTTGTCAAAGACAATGATTAGAAATTTGTATCAAATAGTAATAATCCATAAAACTAGACAACATTGCTTATGCTCGCCGTCATCCACATACTACCTATTCTAGTGTCCCATACCACAAGAATAAGCAGTATATGTCATACCCTGATGAATCAGGATATCATTGGTCACACTACTCATCAATCTCATAATGTCAAGTCTCATCACATAAACACTGCCGTAATAATCACCAGATACCAAATCCCAATCCAATTCCAATTCCACAATATAAGTCCAAATCCAAATCACTTTCATTATGTACCCGGGTAACAAAATCATACCAGTTACAGTGGTGGCCAACCACTGCAGCATGATTTTGTGATTGGTATTGCCTAAATCGGCGAATCTACACCAATAAGACGTGTTGCCTAAATCGGCGAATCTGCACTAATGCTGCCTAAATCGACGAATCTGCATTTACCCTTGTGAATCTGTAATTTTTGAGTGTGCTGCCTAAATCGGCGGAGCTGCACAGATAATTGGTGTTGCCTAAATCGGCGAATCTACACCAAGATGAGCATTTACACACTGCCTAAATCGGCGGATCTGTGTGCATGTGACCAATGGACTAGACAAGACATAAAAAGACAAAACATGTACTACCTCTGTGACACCACATTGGAGTGTAGTCAAGTAGCAGAGTACTTACAAATTTTTGTTCACTTACTCAAAACACTGCAACTCATATGAGTAGTTGCATAGCTTAATGCCAAATCCTCTCAATAGAAATTACATGCAGTGCAAGCACAAGCCAGAACGTTAGGGATTCTTAATTTCATATGTCATAAGAAAATGCAAGGAAGTAAAAGATCTTTTTGCTTTCAAATTGTCCAATGGTATTATCCTTATTGCAAAGTGCTTGACGTTGTGTCCTTAAATATATGCACCAACAATATAATCCAAGCAAGTAGAGAAAGTGAGTATTATTGTAGGAATATGTTAAGGGATAACATTGCAATATAGGCAGACGAGATATGTTGCGTAAGTGATGTGATCTTAAGAAATATGATAGCCGTAGATATATATAGGAATGGATTCATTAAGGAGAATTAAAATACCGTGGAAAACAACCCAAAATTACGTACCTGGAGGTGGTTTGCAAAAGTGACTAGTATTCAAATCGGCAAATGCTAAACAATTTCTTAAACAAAGGTCAACACCAAAATTTATCATGTGAGTAATGTTATGCAAGTTAGAACAAACCAAAATTCAAGTCGTACAGATTGATGTCAGATATCGATGAGGTGGACGTATATGTGAGTAAGTGTTTAAACCATTGATTTTTGTCGCAAGAAAATTAGTAAAATTTCACCAGTGTTATTGAAAGTAGTTAAAATAGCAAAACATCGGCTAGATTCCGTGCTTTCCTTCACGTAAATCGGCAAAGTTTTAGAAGTTTTAGTGTGAATACTTGAAAACCTTTGAGTTTTGACCTAAAAACAAAAAAGCTTTAGGTGTGCCCTTATTGTCTTTAGTTAGAAAAATTGTTTTTGGCAAGCCCTAACTCGATCAACAAACATTGCTATGAGTACTCTGATCCAAAGAGAATTTCTCGAGGAACTACTTTCGATAATCATCTTTGAATGGATACAAGAAACACTAAAATACCAAGAGACATAGCAGCGCTTATCGCCACCTTAAATATAGACACACAAATCTTACACCGCGTAGCCACGAACATTAACTTCAAGCTATGGAAGACCATATAGAACACTTACAGTATGTGTGTGTGTGTGTGTGTGATTGTGTATGCGTATATCCTCGAAATTGACGAGTGAGTGTGTGTGGAGGGCAAGAGGTCATCGACTTGCGAGGTTGGGAATACGAAGGTAGGGTCTACAGCTCGGGTGTAGTATTGATATCAATAGTGATCCAAAAGGTAAGGGGGAGAGAGATAGAAATGAATTGAAATGTTATATTAACCTTAACCGGCATCAAAAGCCCATAATTATCTATGAGACCAAATCCGTGTGATTGCTGAAAAGCTTTGTCAATGTCCGCTGCTGCAATGAGTATCACTAGCTGGAAACCTTCCTTCAGCAAGGCCGCAAACGGAGAGACAAAGAGAGAGACTCCTAGCACGTGAAAGCCCTAGTTATGATCTCTCACTGTGTGTCTATCCTTGTTCTTTGCTCGCATCTCACGAGCTTGCGTGCAGTAGTACACAGAGGCCTTGAGTCATGAACTAGAGCGCTGAGTCACGTAGGGAAGCGCTGTGAAAGCGGGCAAAGGGAGCTTATAGGTCGTGAAGTTGAGGGTCATGGGAGGACGAATAAGTAGAGCATGAGCATGAAGCGTGGCAGCTGCTGAGGTACTGAGCGTGTTGCCATATTGCAGGGGGTCAATGCGATTGGCAGCAACTGTTGCAACCAACTAGATTACTTCGTTAGCTCAAGCTGAATTAAGTCAAGTCATGCTTCTTGTGGATCATCCGCTTCATCAGGTATTTTGATTGGAATGTTCTGCTGATTATATTGGACATCTCCGACGTCATGGGAAGGTGACAGGGATGGTGGCTCACATACTCAGAAAATGGCATCCACCTCTCTGGTGATAGTAGATGAATCTACCTCTCCATTATGTGTCTGATCTATGCGTATCTGTCCTCAAGCTTTTGCCTTAGGGGACCAAAACACACAGTTGTGTCAAAGTGAAGGTAATCACAAATCATGTACTGCAAAGTGCCTCCCAAGGTTTTCTGAAAAAGCTCGCTAATATAAGATGGTGCCAAGGATCCCAAGATGTGCTCTTGGACACAGAAAAGGGCCACCTCGTGCGCCGCAGCATCATGTGATTGCGCTCCAATCTGGTTCCTTGCGCCAGTCACTGAGGAGCTGCGGCACTGTCCGCCAGGGTAGGTAGTCGCCAAGGGGGTTGGGGGGGGCACTCAGCTTGTGTGGGTGGCAGAAGCAACAGACGAGGGGGAGAGGTTAGTGAAAGAAAGTCGAGAGAGAGAGAACACTCGACGACTGCAGTTGAATATTTGCATGGGTAGGCACGTTCTGGTGGTAGGGAGATAACTGCAGATCGAGAGGCAAGGAAGTGAGCGCTGGACGGTTGCATGGATTGTGTTGCGGGCATCAGTGATGTCCGCTAATGACAACAAGGGGGTGGTGGTGGTTGATGAGTGATGAGAATTCTCGTGGGGTAGTTGAACTGCAGTCAGCACAAGAGAGAAGGGGGGGGAGAGAGAGAGAGAGAGAGAGAGAGAGAGAGAGAGAGAGAGAGAGAGAGAGAAAGAGAGAGAGTATTATGGGACTGCAGTTCGGAGCTCGTGGTGCATGAGTGTGACGACGCTACTGCATGGGGGACTGGGTTGTTGAACCAGACGATAGAGAGCCGATAGAGAGCCTGTGGGGCCGGCAGTGGACCAAAGAAAAAGAAAGTGAGTTTGGGGGGTTGAGATGTTGCATCGCATTGTGAGGCGGACTGTGAGAGAAAGAGAGAGAGAAATGTGATTGTAGAGAGAGACAGAGACTGTGTTGTGACCAGCTCCACTATATACACCTCACTGGATTGGCGATATGAATTTACTGCAATCAGTGCTAATTTTTGAAGGCTTCAACTGCATTATATATAAACTATTATATTTTATGCAATGGGCAGTTCTCACGAGGAAGAAACTCGATACGCCTGGGATTTGTAATCTGGTGGATGATCGAAGTTGGGAGTGGGCTAATCCTTGCTCGGAGGACATCCTCTAAAGGTCAACATCAATAGATCGCTTTAAGTTGCAGAATGGGACTCAGTGCAGAGAAGTGGATAAATAATAAAGTAAAATAACACGGATTTCTTCTTACTTCGATCCGCACTATTAATAATCTAACTATGCACGTTAGCAAGTGTTAATGATATTAATAGTCATAATTCCTTCATTAATCCTTTTTAATCCCCTCTCTACTACTTAATCTTTTATAATATCCTATCTAAGGCCGTATCCTAATCCCTTCTTATTATTGAGTATTTTCATTAAGTTTAATCTATTCAATTACGATGTTTAATTATCATAATCTCACTAGTAATTACTATATCATAACAACAAAGAATAAATTGTCTTTAATTTCAAGATGACTAACTATATCATATAATCAACACTAATTATTATAAATTGAAGCAATTACCAAAATCTACAAGCATAAGGAAACAAACAGTTAGCTGCTACTTGTAGAAAATCTTCAGTCTTGGAGCGTAGCCTACGCTCTGATACCACTGCTACAGGCGGAGGCGTGGAGTTCCCTGTAAAATACCCGAAATAGCATACTACAAACCATAAAATAGACTAATCGACATACCTGGCAACCACATAGATGCATAATCGCGAGATACACAAACATAGAGAGACAGACTCCGAGAGAGAGGAAGAGAACATGCGCATGTGCACCTCCAAGAGTGGAGTGCTACGCCTGGCACGGTGAGAGAGAAGAGAGCGGAGGAGAGAAGAATATACACAAGCACTGGGTGCAATCTCCCCCCGTGCAAAAGTGAGCATTTCCCTTTTGCACGTATTTATTTATAGATTTCTTGAATGCCCAAAAATGAGTACAAACTGGCCGGCCGGACATAATTGGCCAAAGCTCATAAAGAGCACTTGAATAATCAAATATACATGAAATGTAATACCCTTCTGTATGATACATTATCTGCTAATGCTTTTGCCATCTGTCGGGTGCAATCAATGAATAAATATCAATTCCATAACATATGGGGGTTTTGAAAATGTTATAGATCAGCCTATTACTGATGCAGATGTACATGATGTACTTGATGAGGAAAGGGCTGAAAATGAGCAGGCTAGAGGTATGGCAAAATGGCTGGTGCATACATTGCGTGACAGTAAATTGGATGCACCTTTGTCTAGTCGTACTCGTTTAAGCTCTCGCCATGCACCTTATGCATCAAATTGTTATGCTTTGGTTGTGTCTAGCTTACATGATGTTGAGGAACCTCTGTCTTTTGATGAAGCACAAAATTCAGAAAATTGGATGGCTGCCATGCCATTAGAATATGATGCACTTATAGAAAATGACACATGGACTTTATGTGATTTGCCTCCTGGCAAAAAGGCCATTGGTACGAAGTGGGTTTACAAGTTGAAACGCAAGCTGGATGGTGAGATCGATCGCCATAAGGCTTGACTTGTTGCAAAGAGTTATGCACAGCAAAAAGGCATAGATTATGAAGAGAATTTTGCTCCCACTTGTCGTATGACTACTGTGCATTTCCTATGTGCATTGGCAGCTCATTTTGGTTGGGATGTACATCAATCAAACATTGTTACCACTTTCTTGAATGGTGACATATTTGAGGAAGTATATGTAACGCAGCCTCGCGATTTTGTCAAGAAAGGACAAGAGGACAAAGTGTGTAGATGTAAGAAGGCTTTGTATGAGTTGAAGCAATCTCCTCATGCTTGGTATGAGAAAGCTGACACTCATTTGGTCAAACAAGGCTTTCGTAACAATCCAACAGAAAGCACATTGTATGTAAAGTGTGAGGGTGATATACTTCTCATTATGGTTCTTTATGTAGATGATTTGTTGATCACTGGAATAAATGAGAGACATATTGTTGAATTTAAGGCTGATTTGAATGCTACTTTCAAGATGAAAGATTTGGGGCTGTTGCATCATTACTTAGGTATAAGTTTAAGTAGTGTGATGGTGGTATTTCCTTGTGTCAGAAAAGTTACATAGAGACATTACTATGTAAGTTTGGACTTGAGGATTTCAAACCTATTGCCCCTCCCATGGAAAAAGGTTTGAAGTCGAGTCTACATGATGCTGGTGATCCTGCTACTGTTACTCTTTACCAAACTGTTGTTGGATGCCTCATTTATGTATGCAACACGAGGCCAGATATTCAGTTTGCAATCTCACAGGTCAACAGATTTATGCATAGCCCAGGGTCTAAGCATTGGCAAGTTGTCAAGATGATTCTTCGCTACCTTAGTGGCACTTTACATCTTGGCTTGTTTTATCCCAAGGGGGGATCATTGCCACCAAACTTACATGCTTTTTCGGACTCAAATTGGGCTGGTTGTTTTGACACGCAAGTGTCCACAAGTGGTTTTTGTTTCATGCTTGGCAGTTCATGTATATCATAGTTGAGAAAGAAGCAACCTGCTGTGGCCACTTCGAGTTGTGAGGCTGAGTACAGGGTAGTCTTCACAGCTACGGTTGAGTGTGTATGGCTTAGACACCTTATGTCTAATTTGGGTGTTGGGCAGGACACTGCCAACACTATCTACACTGACAGTCGGAGCGCATTGGCAGTTGCGAGGAACCCAATTTTTCATGCTCGCACAAAGCACATTGAGGTGCATTACCACTATGTCAGGGAGAGGCTCTCAGCAAGACAGATCAGCTTGGCTTATGTGCCAACACAAGACAACCTTGCAGATCTTTTCACAAAGGCATTGTCTCATGAGAAGCTCAAAGCTTTCGGCAAAGCTTTGGGTTTACTCCCCTTTGTGGAGTGATCATGTCCTTAGGGCATGGCACTTCCCTTTACTCATGTGCCAGCTCTCGTTTACCGCATCACTCCAAGGGGGATTTGTTACCATATACATGTGGTAGTGATGTGTGTGAACACACTAGGACCAGAGGCATTTTTCCCCTCTTTAGGAGGTTTTTCCCCCCGTGCATTGTATATACATCCATCACTCTAGGGCTATCTATCTTTCCATTGCACACTAAGTAACACACTCTCTATTGTGTGCCTTGAGCTTCCTTCATCTTCTCCAAGCTATGTGCGTTTCTCTGCAACCCTAATTCTAACAATACGTTAACTCCCAACGGCCTGGTTCTATTACCAAAGTAATCCACCACACTATGATTGCTTCGCGCATCAATTTCCAACAAGGGCCTAAAGGAATACTAAGCCCATGGAAAGCAAAGACAAAAGTGATGCAAAGGGAAAAAACAATGCCCAAAATTCTTCCCAAGGCAATTCCAATCCCAACAACAAAAACAACAATCGGTCCAGGAGAAGGGAGTTTACAAAGGTAAAAATAAACTCTTTCCTAAAGAGCTTGAAGCTTTTTGTAAGGACCAGAAATGTTTTAAGTGTGGGGAGTAGGGACATGGCTATCGTTCTTGCCCCAAGTGAAATGCCCACAATGAGACTCCCAGAGCTTCCATGATTGAAGCTCCAAAAGAGGATTCTCATTGCAAAGGATCACCTCTCTCCTATGCTTGGGGAAGGTAAGGGAGGATGATGCCTTCATCTTGTTTGACCCTGGCTCTACTCAGAACTTCATATCAATGGAGTTTTCCACTAAGTTGGGCATTCAAGTTTTTGAGATGGGAGATACGATAACTGCCGATGGAGATTTCAAGGGACAGCAAGCCTCCGTTACTCCCTTGATTGGGAAGTTGAGGCTTCATGTCCAAAGCTACATTGACAAAGAAGACTTTTTAAACTTTCCTCTCCAACATGAGGATGTTATCCTAGGGGCACCATGGTTCAATTGCATAGCTACCAATATGAAGTTCCCTGAAAGGAGAATCTACTTCACCTACATGGAAAAGAGCATGTATATAGATGCTAGTGAGTCTTGTCATACTATACCACTTGTAAATTCTCCTGCTTTTGATAAATCGATAAAAAGCTCTATTTTTGCGTACATCAATTTTGTCAAAGAGTCCTTAAAAGGTCCTAATGTTTCATCAAATGTAAATAGTAGGAATCAAGAAGAGTTAGAATTGTCTAATTTTCTAAATGGATTCCAAGATGTGTTCATCGATGATATCCCTATGGACTTAGCTCCAAAATGAGGAGATGATGACCATCGAATTGAGCTCCTACCAAGAAGCTCACTGCCTAACAAGCCTCCTTATTGAGTTTCCCAAGCTCAACAAGATGAGATCATGAGGCAAGTGCAAGAACTGGTAGACAAAGGGATGGTGAGGCCTAGCTCCTCTCCCTTTTGTTCTCCAGTCCTTTTAGTGCAAAAGAAAGATGGTACACATCGCATGTGTGTGGACTATTGAGCATTAAATCATATCACTTTCAAAAACAATTTTTTTGTACTTCGGGTAGAAGATCTATTTGATAAGCTACAAGACTCTACCTACTTCAGTAGGATTGACCTTAAAAGTGTCTACCATCAAATAAGGATAGTGAATGAAGATATCCTAAAGACCGTGTTCCGTACAATGTTTGGTCGTTATGAATATCTAGTCGTGCCTTTTGGCTTGACTAATGCACCATCCACATTCAATCGTTTAATGGAGAAAATCTTTAGACCCTATGGCAAATTCACTGAAGTGCTCTTTGATGATATCATCATCTACTCCAAGTCCTTGGAGGAACACAAGCAACGTCTCTAGGTGATTTTTCAAGCTTTGAGGGAGAATAAGCCTTTTATCAATCAAAAGAAGTGTGAGTTGGAGGTAGTAAAAGCATGGCCTAATCCAAGGAATCTACATGAGATAAGAAGCTTTATTGGTATGTGTGCATATTATAGACGCTTCATAGCCTCTCTCTCTCAAATAGCGGGACCATTGCATGAATTAACAAACAAGAACGTTAATTACTCATGGACTGCTAAGAAGTAAAATGCTTTTGACAAGCTCAAAGAGAAGCTACCTCCCAACCAATCCTTATGTTTCCAGATCTCTCAAAGCCATTTGAGGTCCAATGTGATGCTTGTGGTGATTGCCTTGGAGCAGTTTTGCTTCAAGAAGGGCATGCCATAGCATATGAGAGCCAAAGGCTCAATGCTGATGAACGAGTCTTGGGCATATATGAAAAAGAGGTTTTAGTTGTTCTACATGCCATAGACACATGGAAGCACTATCTATTAGGGGCTCTATTTATTTTGTGAACACACCACTAAAGTTTCAAGTACTTCATGATGCAAACCAAGCTTTTCGACAAACATATGAGGTAGGCAAATTTTCTTTCGTAATTTTATTTTCATATTGTTCACATTGCTAGTAAGCACAATCAAGTGGCCGATGCACTTTCATGATGACCAAGAGTTGATGCGGTGTCTATAGCAACTCACAATGATCTATCTTCTATGATAGATGAGTATGCTACTGACCCTGACTCTAAAGACATAATGTCAGCCCTTGCATTGGGGAAGAAAGAAGAACCATTCACCTTGCAGGATGGTTATCTTCTCCATGGAAATAGGCTATGTGTTACCCACTCCCTTCGTGAGAAGTTCATGTATGAATCGCATGCTCCTCTCTATGCGGTGCATAGAGGCATTCAACCTACTCTTTGAGGAGTAGAGACATATTTCTATTGGCCTATCATGAAAGTGGACATACAAGAGTATGTTTCAAAATGTGTGGCATGCCAAAAGACTAAGTATGATAGAGGGAAGCAACCCGGACTACTCCAGCCATTTCCATTCCCTAATTCAACCTGGGAGAGTATATCCATGGATTTTATCTTTGGATTACCCATGTCTATCCATGGGAATATGGAAATATAGACTATAGTCGACATGTTTAGCAAGCAAGCACACTTTATTCCTGTCAAAAAAACTATTAAGGCACATCAAATGGCAACTCTCTTCATATCTCATATTTTCAAACACCATGGATTGCCAACATCCATCATGTCAGATAGAGATCCTAGAATGACTAGTAATTTCTACAAAGTTCTCTTTGAAAATCTAGGTACAAGATTGAATTTCTCTTCAGCCTATTACCCACAAACGGATGGCCAAAGTGAGATAGCAAATCTTACGATACTTGATCTACTAAAGACTTATGTTACAGAAGTAGATTGACGCTCATAGTGGGAGAAGTATTTACCCCTTGTAGAGTATGCGTATAATAATATTGTCCATAGTTCAACGGGAAAATTACCTTTTGAAATCATAGAGGGAAGACCTAAAAGTCCCTTGCTACTTAAAGTGCATGGGAAGATTGTAACATTTAATGCACTAGTAACTTGTGTGTAGCGGAAATTGATAACATAGTGAGCATTTCATTAAGAAAAAGTCCCTAATGAGCATAGAGAGAATACTTAATTTGAGAAAGAAACATAGCAATTTACACCTAGCTAATTTGGCATTGACAATACTTGAAAAGAGAGAGAAATAGACCAATTGACAATAGTTGAAGACCCGATTTAAATGGAGCCGCGGTCCCCCCTCCATAAAGGCTTTGTATTATAGATTCTCCCTTCAAAGGAGACTTTTGTACAATACAATTATTGTATTCTTTGACAAAACTCGTTGGTGCAATGAAGATGGAAGCTTCATGCACCAAATTATGCTTGAAAAACACACCTAGTGTCCCTAGCCTCAATCTCAAGACCTCACACACCTTCAAAAATGGTGAGAGCTATAGCAAGGAATGAGGATGATTGAGAGGAAGAATATGTATCTTGCAAGAAAGAAGTATTCTCCTCACATAATCACTCTAATAGCATAGCTTAGCTTAGTAATTAGCATGGCAGAGGAGATGAGCATGCCATTGAAGCGTGGCTCTTGGTTGGATTTGCATTCCATAGCCAAGTGTTGTTGGTGTAGGCCTCTACTTCTCAATGCTTGGAGAAGGAGATGGAGTTCTTCTTTCACACATGAGTTTTGTGTGTGTGTGTGTGTGTGTGTGTGTGTGTGTGTGTGTGTGTGTGTGTGTGTGTGTGTGTGTGTGTGTGTGTAGCATTGTGTTAAGACTGAAAATGCCCACTCTTTCTCTACTTGGTCGACCCCTCTTGCTTTTTGCTCTTGCTGGCTTCCTATCGGCTCTTGCAAAGCTTAGCCAATCACAAACTAGAAGCATAATTGATAGCCTTGTGACATGTGTCCCCCTTTTCCCTTTTGTGAGAGATTTAAGTAATTAAATAATTCATTTAAACTCTCAGTGGACCTTTTAGTCTTCTGGCCAATAGGAATCGTGCAAGCCATTGGGCTGTTGGATGCTCATTGGACCCCTTGATAGATTGTCCAATAGTCTTCTAGGGAGCTTAATTTCTATTGGTTCTTTTATCAATCATTTTTAAATTGATTAGACTAATTTTACTCTAGACTAATTCTCGTTGGTCCACCTCTATGGCTATCCAATAGGATTTGAGGGGACATTGGGGGCAACTGGCTTAGGAGCCTGCCATGTGTCCATTCTTCCCTTTGGGGAGAGCTTGGGTGTGTGTGTGTTTCTCTCTCATCCCCTACCATTAGGGCTCGCCCCCTCCTTCCTAGGGATGTAGAAATACTTTTTAGTCTTCCCATGACCATCCAATTTTCCCTTACTTTGGCCATTAGACAATTGAATTAAAATTTTTGAACCTTAGCCTATGGAAGTCTTAATGGAGCTAAACCTTAGGTCTTTTAAGCTCCAATGATGCACATTGCTCTTTTGCAGACTGCCCCCCTTTGGATCGCTATTTTCTCTCATTTGGATCCCTACAGAGACGGGTCTGGCAGCCTTACCAATATTCTAGCTTTTACTCCCCTGGCACTTCCCCATATTAAATGATTAGTTTAACATGAGAAAATCATTTGGGAGAATTAGATATTAGTTTTTATGACAAAGATCTTCGCTGCCGATGAGTATATCCGTGACCTACAAGAATCTTTCCGAAAGATTAAGGAAGCTATATGCATCTCTCAACAAAGGAAAAAAGCTAATGCTGACAAGCACAGAAGGGCCTTAACGTTCAAAGAAAATGATTGGGTCTTACTTAAGTTTCCCAAGGCTTGATTGAGGCAAAGGACGGGCAAAAATCCTATGGGCCATCAAAAGTATTATGCTAAACTAGCAAAAAGATACTATGGTCCTTTTTTTCTCTCTCTTTTGAAGTATTGTCCATGCCTATTTGACTAGGTGTTATGTTTTTTGTTGCTCTCTCCATCCAAGCACTCTTGCTATGCTCATTAGGAATCTATTCTAATGAAATTCTCACTATGTCTATGCTATTTTTCACTACACACAAGTTACTAGGCCATTAAATGTTACATTGGTATCAGAGCACAAGGTTTCTCTTTTCTTGCTCAAGAAGGGAGGTCCTCAAGCTAGCTATAAATGGTTAGTATTATTAATTGCAATTGAGTAAGTAGAATAGCAATTTTTCAGCCTTGCAGTGCGCCTGCCTTCGTGCAGATAACGAGGCATCACCGTTAGCTATGGCCTTAATAGTGGAGTCCTACGGGGCTTGCCTACGACTTAACCACTATTGAGCTATTGAGAAGCTTGACAGGAGCTGGTGTTGTTTTGGTGTTAAAGACCCTCTCTTCCATTCCTTGCAATTAAAGATATTCGAGCCATGAGTACAGTAGCTTGAGTGCTTTTCTAAAGGAGTAAAGAGGAGTAGCAACTAGGGCTTGAAGTGCC
This sequence comes from Adiantum capillus-veneris, assembly GCF_014529385.1. NCBI lineage: Eukaryota > Viridiplantae > Streptophyta > Polypodiopsida > Polypodiales > Pteridaceae > Adiantum > Adiantum capillus-veneris. Next base: position 53,650,865 of record NC_140956.1, read on the forward strand.
AAAGTACACCTAAAAAATTACACCTAAAAATTTGCTAGAATGGCAGACAATAGTAAAGAGAGTGAAATTAATGCTGATAGCTTTGATTTTGCCAATGAGCAAACTACTAATGATGCCCCTATGCTTATTAACTACCTTGCTTCTAGACTTCAACAAGCCATGGGTAATCCATCCCTCCAAAGCGAAGTGCAACGGCAGCTTCATGCTCATGGGATTCTCCAAACTCCCCACCATGAGGAGAGAGTACCTAGGAAGCCTCCTTGCGAGACTTCCAAAAGAGGCCTCTCACCGATTCGGGAAGAAGAAAAGGATCCATACGAAGGGCTCAAAATTTTACTTCTTGATGATGCATCTCCTTCCCAAAGAAGAACTCAAGAGCCCCCACCAAAAGAACGAGAAAGAAGTGAGTCTCCTGCCACCTTGACAGAGATGGCTCCATGAAGACAGCGGGCAAAACGCTCTCCATCACCTCTTAAACGGAGAATACCATCGCAAACTTCTCCACACCATAATTCAAAGAGGGATGATAAAAAACAAGAGAAGAAAAATGCGAGAAAGAGGTCGCCCTCTTCTCCATCTTCTTCATCCTCTTCCTCTTATGAAGAAAGGGATGGTGCAGACAAGGAGGACCAAGGCAAGAAAAAGGTCACCCACTTCTCCATCTTCCTCAAATTCTTCATCTTCTGAAGAAAGCGATTGTGCAACTTTTGAACCATCAAAAAGAAGAGGCCATAGAAATCCTATGCCACGTGGAAGAGGCCGTCCAAGCTCAAGAAGTTCAAAGAGGAAGGAAAGAACATCTCTTTCCTTACCTATGATGGCAGCTTTGGTGCTAAGGACAAAGTCTTGGCCTTCATCCAACAATTCAATGTGGCGTTTGGAGATGAGGGCTTCATGGAGTCCTCTAAGCTACACCATGTAGCTATGCATTTTCAAAAGTCCGCCAGGCAATGGTGGTCTAGCCTACGGGCAAACGGTGAAGATCCATGAACATGGAAAGCTTTAAGAGATTCCACTATGAAGTAGTTTTTGGCCACTGGTGCCAAAGACAAAGTACTCTCCGAATGGCGAAGCTTGAAGCTCTCTCCCTACGAATCCATTCACAAATATGTAGACAAGTTTTGGGACTTACATCTCAAAGCCACTGTCTTCAAAAAGATGGATTTTGGAGAGCAAAAACAACAATTTGGTGCAGGCTTAACTGAAGATATGGCGGAGTATTTCAACTCCCAAAGGCCATGCACCATATCTACGGTCATACACCATACCATGGTGGCTTCACGAATCAATTTCCAAACAGTGGCTAAGAGAAATCTTAAGTCCACAAAAAACAAGGGTTCCAATGAGCCTAAGGGGAAGGACACTGTCCAAAAGTCTCCTAAGGGCAATTCCAATAACAACAAAGCTAAGGAAAGGGATTTTACAAAGGCAAAAACAAACGCTCTCCTAAAGATATTGAGCGTTATTACAAGGATAATAGTTGTTTCAAATGCGGCGAGCAAGGGCATGCGTATCGTGCTTGCCCTCAAAAGAACACCCACCATGAGCCTCTTAGAGCTACCTTGGTTGAAATCCACGAAGAGAAAGCTCACCACAAAGGATCTCCTCTATGCCCTTCTTGGGGAAAGGTAAGAGAACATGATGCTTTTATTCTCTTTGACCTTGGTTCTACTCACAATTTCATATCCACAGAGTTGGCCACCAAGCTAGGCATCCAAGCCTATGAGATGGGAGATGTCCTACCTGCTGATGGTGCTTTCAAGGGGCAAGAAGCTTCAGTCACTCCCTTAATTGGGAAATTGAGGCTCCATGTCCAAAGCCATGTGGACAAAGAGGACTTCTTTATCTCTCCTCTCAAGCACGAGGATGTAATCCTAGGGCCACCATGGTTTGATCACATGGCTGCCAATGTTAAATTCCCTGAAAGAAAAATCTATTTTAGGTTCGGGGAAAAAGATATGTACATAGATGCCAAAGATATGGGTAACACCATACCCATTGTACATACGCAAGCTGTCAATAAGTCAATAAAGAGCTCTATTTCCATGTACATGATTTTTGTTAAAGATTCTTAAAATGAACCTAATGCTTTAGCAAAAGAAAATATAAACAATCAAAAGGAATTAGAGTTATCCAATTTTCTCAAGGGATTTCAGGATGTTTTTATTGACAACATACCTTGTGAACTACCTCCTAAACGAGGCAATGATAACCATGCAATCGAACTTCTTCTAGGAAGTTCACTGCCTAATAAACCTCCTTATAGAGTTTCTCAAGCTCAACAAGAGGAGATTATGCGGCAAGTGCATGAGCTAGTTGAGAAGGGCATGGTTAGGCCTAGCTCATCTCCATTTTTCTCACCCGTGTTATTAGTGCAAAAGAAAGATGGCGCATATCGTATGTGTGTCGACTATAGAGCACTAAATAGGATCACTATCAAGAATAGGCTTCCCGTTCCATAGGTAGAAGACCTATTTGATAAGCTACAAGGGTCGACCTACTTCAGTAGGATTGACCTAAAAAGTGGCTACCATCAAATAAGGATAGTTGATCAAGACATTGTAAAGACTGCATTTTGCACTACATTTGGTCTTTACGAATACATTGTCATGCCTTTTGGCTTGACCAATGCACCAGCCACATTCAACCGCTTGATGGAGAGGCTATTCAGGCCTCAGTGAACCTTTATTGGAGTGTTCTTTGATGATATTATCATCTACTCTAATTCACTAGACGAACACAAGCAACACCTCTAGGTAATTTTTCAAGTCTTAAGAGAGAATAAACTTTATGTTAATCGAAAGAAAAGTGAATTTTTCTTGCAAGAGAGTCAGTATTTAGGTCACATTATCTCTCAAGATGGCATCCAAATGGATCCATCAAAGTTAGAAGTAATAAAAGGATGACCTAATCTAAGGAATCTTCAGGGGCTGGGGATGGTTAATGCTTTTACAAAGGATTGTTATGCTTGTGATGCATGAAGTTTCCCATCTTCATTACATCACCTAGGTCAGAAGGAACACAAAGATTGTATTGTACCAAGTCTCTCTATATGGGAGAATCTATAATACAAAAGCCTATTGGAGGGGGGACCGGATCCACATAAATTTGGTCCTCAATTGTTGTCATGTTCTCTAATTCTTTCTCTTGCAAAAGTATTGTTCGTGGCAAGTGAATTAAGTCTAATGGTTATGTTGCTACCGCTAATTAAGTTCACCCTCTATGTTCTCAAAGTAGTCTCATAAAAGTGCTCACTCTAGTTCTCTTAATTCCGCTATTATCAAAGTTTATAAGCCATTTCCATTACAAAGACTATTAGTTAACCCTCAAAATGTCACGGACCTGACACTAAGAGTTATACACTTCCATTCTTCAGAGGTTTTGTTTTTCCCAATCCCTTGGATAATAACCTTGCTAGCTTGGATGATCTCTGCATAGCTGGCTCCCGAGAGATCCTAGGCAAACACACGGCCATTCCTGGCCTTCCAAACATGGTAACAATAGCAGAATCTAACCACCTGAGTACATTAGAGGATAGGAAGGCTTTCAATTTTTTTCCCTCCAAAAAGGAGATCATTCTTGGAGAACCAAATCTTCCAAGTCCTTTGGATCATTTTGCATACTTTCCCTGCCAATCCTCTAACTTTGGGACATTCCAAGAACAAGTGGGGCAGATCCTCCTTAGCAGTTATGTTGCCCGAACACCTATCAGGGCCGATACCTTGAGCTAATACCTTGACACCTATTGGCAGGGGGCCTCATAATACCTTCCACAAAAAGGTCTTCATGGACAAGGGAAGGTGAGGGTTCCATATGTTCTTAGTAGATGCCAACTCTTGGCCACTACTTGCCCCACTGTTTATTAAGGGGGGCGAACCAGTCGCCCCTATGCATAAGGCCTTAGTAAATTCCCTTGGTGTGTGGTTTAAGAAAGTGGCTGCTCTATAGCCATTGCAAGGCTCCACTTGAAGTTAGGAGCACTAATGGGCATTATTAGACTACCCAAGCTATCTAGTACTTTGTGAATCAACAACCTCTTTGTGACATTAAGGTGAAATTGGGTAGCCACCTGGTCTGCTTCTCTCCAGTAACACACATCTCTGTTTTATCAATGGTTGATGTCTTGGGATTATACCTATGGTAAAATTTGTGACTTTGGATGCCTTTGGGCTCCTACAGTTTTGGCTTTTGTAGACCGGCTTTGGAGTTTGCTAGACAAATAATTTTGCAACTATTTCTTTGGTGGGATTTTTAGAAAAAATATGGGCGTCCAATGCTAAAAAGGGCTTGACAAAGTGAATGTGCAAAGTCCAACAGCTTTTGAAAGCAATGAAAGCAGCGATGGGAAAATTTGTGAAGGCTTTCCAAGCTCACACTCCCATGTGCAAGGCTCCAACAACAATGATGATGAAACAAAAAAGCATCATCATGTTGAGGCGCTTCTTTTCGATGCAAGAACCGATGGATTTGACGTGAGTGCAAAACAAACTACCACGTCACCAAGATGGTCTTTGCACGCAGAGTTGTTAATAAACAAAAGCCAAATTAGTTGTTATAAGATGGTGCCCAAGCTAGGAAGAAAAGCTAGGGTAGGATAGTTGTAGTTTAGGAGCTATATAAAGAAGGCTTTCATGCCAGTTGTAATCAATTAGGAGGTAACTCGAGCAACCAAAATCTTCTAGTGTATTAACTTTTGAGTAAAGAACTGAGAAAGGACTTTAAGTCTCAATGTAATTTCTTCGTGTTTTTGTGTGTCAACTTCTCAGCCAGAGGCCCAATGCCTTTCCAGTAGATGATGCCCCTTGTCGAGGTTTCCCTCACAATTGTTCATGCCCTTGAAGCACCTGCTTGCTTCTAGAAGATAGTTGATGCCATGAAAGGACCAAGGGAGAAAAACGAGAGAGAGAGAGAGAGTATCTCAAAAGATTAACATATGCTATCGTCTTGATTGGGATACATCATTACATACCCCTCTCTCCTTGCATACGATTTTCTTATTGGACTTTCCATAGGCCATGAAAGGGTACTTCTTTACGAAGCGTCGTCTTAAAAGGAGGGCATTTTTATAGCATCTTAACCTCATATAACATAGTCTTATGCTTCAAGGTGAAATCATTGCTCAAAAAGTTCGAAGCATGGAGTTTGCAGCATATTGAGAGGTCTCAAAATGAAGAAGCCCATTGATGTTGCCCAAGAAATGATCACTTGTGTGTTTGTACTGAAGGCAAATGCCCCTTCATATCATGGAAGAGAAGTCTTATAAAAAGAGATGGATTTTTTGTTGACAGGTATCCTACCTGAAGGTTTACCATCCTCCAAAAAGTATGCGTTTATAAGAAAAGCCAGGAAATACAAAATGATTGATGATGTGCTTTAGATGAAAGTAAGTGATTTGGTTTTGCGTCATGTGTCGTGGAAAGAGACAATTTACAAGATTTTGGAAGAAAATCATGAGGGATCTTGTGGAGGCCATTTTGCCATGAAGATCATGCTACATAAAATTTTGCAAGAAGGCTATGTATGGCCAAGCATTCAGTAGGATGTTAATCATTGGTGCAAGTGATCTAACCTGGTGTGCAAGCACCCGTAGCTAGTTCAAGCAACAATTTTCACTTCCTGGTTTACATACCCTTGACTATGAAAATAGAACTTTCCAATTAGAGGTATAATTAGAGTTTCACTTTCAATGGAAGCCCCACTAGTCTCCTAGTGGTACCTACCTCACTTACGTGGGTTTCCAGCTTTGTATCCAGCTTATGTGAAATGAAAAGCCCAAATCAAACCAAATTAGGGAATCTGGAGTCCATACTTTTTGGCCTGCCCCAAGGGGTGAGGGCTTAGTGATGGCTTCCCTTTGAAAAAAGGGGAAGTTATTTTTTTAAAAAGTTATTGGTTGGCTGAGAGAGAGAGAGAGAGAGAGAGAGAGAGAGAGAGAGAGAATACATTCATTACAAAGATAGAGCTTGGAAAACATTCATTCCAAGGATTGAAGGCTTGCTAGGTTGTTGTAACTCGTATCATGAATCATGATGAATCGTGTCTACATACTATTGGCTTTATTCTTACTTTTTTAAGTGGAACTTCACCAATCCCCCACCAATGTTTCCTAAGCGTAGTTGATAGGCGATGTAGACAGAGAGGGACGGACAGCGTGGTACAAGCTTGCCATGGGACACCAACAAGCCACGCAAGCGATATATATATATATATAGTGGGTGGGAGAGAGAGAGAGAGAGAGAGAGAGAGAGAGAGAGAGAGAGAGAGAGAGAGAGAGAGAGAGAGAGAGAGACAGAGAGAGAGAGAGAGAGAGAGAGAGAGAGAGAGAGAGAGAGAACGATGCAAGCTTCCATGGGACCTGCGTCGAGGGCGATAGGCTTACTGGGACCAACCTTTGCTTGCATCGCTCACAAGGAGAAGGAACGGAGGAGAGAGAGAGAGAGAGAGAGAGAGAGAGAGAGAGAGAGAGAGAGAGAGAGAGACTCTCATGTCAATTTTGTCTCCTCCTAGCATCTTGCCGCTGCACCCTATGTCACTTTTCCTGTCGCACGACACCCTATCTTGTCCTCTCGGCACCCTCCATGACATTTCTATCGACATTCGTTCGTGGCCTCTCCTAACGTTGCATTGTACCTCCTCCTCCCATGCGTGCCCTGTGCACAGGCTCTACTGCATATCAAGCATGACAAAGACAACCACATGCTGATTTTTTCAAAGAACACATGTCAAAAGAAGCCATGGTTGAGGATTTTTTGAGAATTTGATATTCAGGAGGACCCAGCTGCCACCTCCACCCCGCAGGTCCCCCCCTGACATGTGCAGAACCTCCAGTTTCAACAGCCACCTTACCTGCTCTTAAATGCTGGTCAAGGCCTTATCCCCATGTGTCACAATCAGAAAAATCAGCATTTACCCTCCCCTCTCACATCACTCTAGAGAATATCTTGATGGTGACATATCAGGTGACCTCAATCTGTTGACCACCCTAAGCAAAAAGTAACCCCAATCAGCGAATTTAAGCATGTTTATCCCTAATCCTAAACCCTCTCAGAAACCTATATAAGAAGGCCTTCTCTCACTCAAAACCAACACTTCACCCACTTCACCAAGCAATGAAGCTATGACGACATTGCTCACAACGAGGAGCTATGGATGGAGCTCTACTCTCTCTCCCTCTCTCTCTCTCCCTCTAGTATGCTACATTACTAGCCCTAAAACCTAAATAAGGAGTCTTCTCTCATGCTCCATGGCCACCATCCTCGCCATCATTCTCTAAGGTATTGATGTGTTGCTAGTAGGATCATACCTACTTGCTGGGTTGATTGTTTTTGACAAGGGATTATGCCATCCTTGGCTTGCTTCTCTATATCCTTGTTATGTATGATCAGATGCCGTTGTATTGTTAAGCTAATGTCTTGTGTATATATATGCTACATAAGGTCCCTAAGCTTCGTTTCTATGTGTTTTGCCATATGTTTTGATGCCATCATAATGCCAGAAGTCTCACTTGCCTATGTGCACTATGTGTGAGGTCCCTAAACCTCTTAATTTAGGGTGGTGCCCCCTTTGTTTTGTTCTTTGCTTGTTTGCATGAGGCGTGGTTTGTGGAGTGTGCACGAGTACAGAGGCCACCTGATTGCACTGCTCTTTTTCCCGCTATCATTTTGGTGCCCCCACTGAGGAGGGCTACACAGACCTTCAGACCACAAGCAATGAAGATGTGCAATCTACAACATGGACGAATGGCATGAGGAGTTTGCAAATTGGAGAACAGAAGAGGAGGAGGCTTTAGAGGCCTTAAAAGCTTTCATCGAGGTCTTGTTACCAGGTTGCAGTGTCATTGAAATTCAAGAAGTAAGTTCTTCTACATACCTTGTTTGTGATCGTCGCCAACGAAGGAGAGTAAGAAGAAGAGCTTGATATACCTCTCCTCTCAACCTATGAGTGCTCCAGAAACCTCCAACGCACACGAGCTTGAAATATTCTACATCAACATACATGAAGGTACTGTGACACACATTAAGGGAAGAGAAAGCATCACCAGACCTCTCTTTCCTAAGGAGCCGACTAAGAGGAGGAAGATCACCTCTACACCTAAGTGGCCCAAGGCCGCAACGCGTGCTCAAGCGTAAGGTAACATTTGGCTTAATCTCATTAATAAGGGATTACATGACCACTACAAGCAAGAAAAAGGCTAGTGAGCAACCAACTTCAACCTCCAACTTGCAACCATGACTCTCACCCCTAAATCCTCCTGAAGCAAAGAGGCGAAGGCTTGCCTACAAGATTGCCGCCCGTCTGCGAGTGCTCCCAATGCACTTTGTGAATCCAGACACCACCAATCCCAAGCCAACATCCTGTCCGCGTGAAGATCACTTTGGATACTGTCCAAAGTGCTTTGGAGACCGGGTGAAAAGCCTCCCTGCCCTACCTTTGCTGCTAATTTTCAATAAGTTATCTCAATCTAAGGAAACTATCTTAGTTGATGATGTGCTGCACATTAATGGTGTCACTTTCATTCGTCATGCTGATTATGGTAATAGCATCCAATTGTTGCTTGCTAAAAGGCTCAGCATTGTACAAAGTGTTGCCATCACGCCTTACGTCTTCACAGATGCATCAGGAAGAGTCGAAGTGATCCGAGGTACTGACCTTCTGTGGCTGATCGGGCTCATTGGTCCCAAGGTGGTGCAACTAAGCTAGGCTCTTGTGTGTAAGTATGGATGCCAATAATGAGAATGATGATCCCCGCATGTTTCCTTTCCATTTTGTGCGTCATATCCGTGTGAATATTTGTATTGATAGAAAAATCTTTTATCAGCAAAGAATAGCCCTGTTGTTTGGAGCCGAGAGACTTGGGGAAATCTTGCGCTCTCCTTATCCTGTCATTCTACCCTTACTAGACTATTACCATTCCTTTGATGTGTCGATCTTCATCCTATTTTGAGCTAGGTTGTGCTAAAGCTCCAAATTGTAATTACCATACTCTATTTTAAAATAAATTGGAGCTGTTTGTGTAATTGTTTACTCTCTCACTTATGGCCTTCCCTAATTTTTATGGTAAGCCTGGGGAGGTTGCTCCAGACTTTTTGGATGATTTGGAAATGGCCTTTCTAGTATCGGGAAGGGATGACGAAGCTACTAAGTTAAGGGCCTTTCCTTTGGTCTTGAGGGAAGGTGCAAAATTATGGTATCAAACTTTGGCACTTGGAGAAAGAAGAGATTGGGAGTCCTTAAAGATGGCCTTCATCGAGGAATTTCGCCGCCATGAGCCTCCAGAGGAGATATGGAGACAGCTCTTAGAGTTACGCCAAACATCACCCAATGACTATAGAAGCTATGAAGGAAAGTTTTCCAACCCGTGGGAGAAATGGTGTGCATCACTAGGTGAAGGAGAAAGGGCGCCAGAATGCCTAAAGAAGGACTGTTTCCTGGCAGGGCTTTACCCCATCCTTCGAGAAAAGGTAAAAGATAAATTCCCAGATACCTTTGATAAAGCTATGACTTATGCAAGGGAGAAGGATAGGAAGTTAAAATTCCAAGCTCAACTACAAGGGGGAATGGAGCCTCCACCGCTAGCTCAACCTACGGCAAGGGTAGTAGCAGGGACAGGAGCAACAGACCAAGAGTCCTCTCAACAAGAATTACTTCAACAAATCACCAATCAACTAGAAAGCCTGTCCATCAATCTGGTTCAAGGTGTAAGGGCTCCCCAGCCAGGAAATGAACGAAATAGACAAGAAGGACAAAGGCAAGCACGTGAGTACATTTGCTACAACTGTGGAGAGGTAGGTCACGGCATGTATTATTGCCCCCATCCACGACGCTATCAAGGAAATGGTAATCAAAGACGGCCTCCTCGCCAGCAAGTCACTCCTCCTCGAGCTAGGCCACTAAATGGACAAAATGCACTCGTGGCTCCACCAATCCAAATATTGAGACCCCCTCCTCCACCACCACAAGCACCAGCAGAGATCCCTCCACTACCATCGGGAGGGGAGGACAGGGCTGTCTCTGTCATAAGTCTTGACAATGGTAAGGATAAAGGGAAAGAAAAAATGGAGGAAGTTGTTGCCATGCCAATAAAGAGAGTTAGGAGACAAAGAACTGATGAAATGGAAGCTTCAGAGCCGGATAAAGGGAATGAGGGTTCCTCCCAAGTGATAGGAGACAAGAAAAGGAAGAGTAGGTCAAGGAGGCACATAGGAGTAGAAGACTTTCCACTTGGGGTAGGATCCATACCTTACGACCTGGTAGCAGATGTGAGTAAGCAAGGACCAAAGATTTCATGGCAGCAACTCCTCCACCTTTCCCCAAAGATGCGTAGAACCTGGTCTAAGATGGTCAGCACCAGGAGGGCTAAGGCAAAGTCAGTTGGGTCTATTAGTGCAAGAGGCATGAAGGATATCGTGCCAGTCATTGATGCAGAGATTAAGAGTCAGCGAGTCTCCAATGTGTACGTAGATGGTGGAGCCGAGATTTGTGTTATGACAGAGAAATTAATGCACAGGTTGGGTTTGGAAGTAAACGAGCAAACTTCCTTACAAGCTAAGATGGCAAATAATGTAAGGGTGGCTTGTGTGGGAAAGGTTAATGGAGTGAAGGTTTCAGCTTTTGGTGTGGCAATCTCAATTGATGCTTATGTGATCCCAACTAAGGAGGAGAGCTATCCGCTAATCCTTGGAAGACCTTGGCTTATGGCTATGAAAGCTAGGCAAGATTGGGAGACAGGTTCCCTTGAGTTGCGACCAAATCATAAGGTAGGTGGCAAGCAACAAAAAATTGTGTATGACATGAAGCAGGGTAGACAACAAGACCTAGAGATGGAGACTTCTATGGATGAATGGAGCACAAGCAGCTGCTCTTCATGTGAGGATGAGTCATCTAAGGAGGATGCTAGCTCTTTGGAAGTCATGGGTATAATACTGCGAAACCCAGAAGGAGAAGGTGGTCAAGACTCTCTAAACAAGGAAGAAGCCACAGGCTTAGAGGAGATGCTAGCTAAGGACCTACTAGAAGAAGAGAGAGAACCCTATTTGCAGGTACTAAAGAAGCATGCTGGCCTCTTTATAACTGATTACGAGCACATTAAAGGAGTGACGGTAACCCAACACCATATCCAATTAAAGGAAGGTGCCAAACCAGTGGTGCAAAGGCTAAGGAGATTAGGGCTAGTGCAACAAGATGCACACTTAAAAGAAGTAAAAAGATTACTCAAGGCAGGATTTATCTACCCAATGGAAGATTCTTAGTGGGTGTCTCCAGTTGTGGTAGCACCAAAGAAAAATGGGAAGTGGAGGGTATGTGTGGATTACAAGCCTCTAAACGCAGCCACAAAAAGGGACCATTTTCCTTTGCCTTTTCAAGATGAAATACTAAATGAAGTGGCTGGTCATGAAAGGTACACAGTGTGTGATGGGTACTCAGGCTACTTCCAAATCAGAATTGCAGATGAAGACCAAAGAAAGACTACCTTCATAACACCTTGGGGGTGTTTTGCTTATAGAGTTATGCCTTTTGGTTTAACTAATGCCCCAGCTACTTTCCAGAGGTTTATGAACTTGGTGTTTCAACCTTACTTTGGTAAGTCCATACGAGTCTTCATTGATGATTTTTGCATTTACAGCTCTAGGGAAGTACATCTGTCCAAGGTTGATGAAGGTTTCACCCGTCTGACCCAATTGGGTGGGCAATTGAATAAAGACAAGTGCCACATAGGTGAGAGCAAGGTCACTCTACTAGGCCATGTTGTGTCTCAAGATGGTATTGAGGCTGACCCTGAAAAGGTAAAGACATTGTTAGCTTTACCTACTCCTTCAAACGTGAAGCAACTAGTCTCCTTCATTCAAAAGGTTCGCTACATGGGACAATTCATACATCTCCTTTCTCAGGCAATCTATCCTTTGCAGCAGCTCACTAAACACACTACATTGACATGGAGTGAGGAGGGTGAAAGGTGCTTTCAAGAAGTTAAAACCATTTTGAGCTCATTGCCTGTCGTCCTACAACCCACATGGGGTGAATTATTCTATGTAAATCCTAGTGTAGTTCCAGAAGCTCTAGGAGCTGTCTTGATGCAAAAAGACCCAAAGACATCTCTCATGAGACCAGTCTACTTCTCTAGTAGAGTGATCACAGCTGCTGAAAAGGGTTTCAGCGCAACTGAGCAATTGGTGCTAGCTCTTAAGTTTGCAGTGGAGAAGTTTCGGGCTTACTTACTTCCGAGACAATTTGTGGTGATCACAACTGAGGAGCTTTTTCCATATGCCCTACAACACATGGAATTGTCTCAAAGAATAGCAAAGTTGGTGGTGCAGCTTCAAGAGTTTGACTACACACTACAAGTAGAGGATTCCACCCGTGCTTGTTTGGCAGATGTCCTCACACAAAGGTGTTATGAGAAGGCCAAGAAAGAGGCACCTAGTAAGGTACCGCCTATCCCGGAGCCTGAAGTTCTACTGGGAGCACACAGTCTGTATTTTGATGGGGCTTACAAGAGGACCAAAGACAAGGCATCAGCAGGCATAGTAATATTAGGTCCAGAGAAGGAGAAGATCTTTGCAAAAGGGTTTCATCTAAAAGAGGTTCATTCTAACAATGAAGCAGAGTACCATGCCCTTGTTTTAGGGTTGCAATGTTGTCTTTCTCAGGGCATCACAAAGCTAAATGTTTTTGGTGACTCCATGTTGATTGTTAAGCAAATGGTTGGTGTATGGGCCTGTAAAAATGACAAATTGTCTTTTAAGATGAGGGAAGCAAAGGCCTTGTTGAAGGGTTTTAAAGAAGTTCGAGTGCACTTTGTACCTAGAGATCAAAATCGAGAAGCAGATGCCTTAGCAGGTGAAGAACTACAAACTCTCATAGTAGGTGCTATCCTTGTGAAAAGTCCTTTATACCAGGGAAAGGAGGAGCTGCATGATTTACTTTACTTTCTTGAGCATTGTGAAGCACCCTCTGGTATGAGTAAAAGTGAACGTAGGTGGTTGGCAAAAAAGGCTACCAGCTATAGCTTAGTGAATGAGGACTTGTATTGTAGAGGGAAAGATGCTGTCTTAAGGAGAGTTCCTGCATCCCAAGAGATAAAGGATATTTTGTTTAGTTGTCATGGTGTGGTGGCCACTTTGCACAAGAGATTACTAGAAGAAAGATTTTACAAGCAGGGTTCACGTGGCCAAGCCTCCATCGAGATGTACAACATTGGTGCCGCACATGTGAGGTTTGCCAAAAAGCTGGACCAAGGCGTCTTACCCATGAAAATCAGCATCCAATCAAAACCTATGGGCCATTTGAAAAATGGGGGATAGATGCAATAGGGCCACTACCTTGCACTCAATCAGGGAAGGAATACATCATTATGGGGGTGGAGTACATGACCAGATGGGCAGAAGCTCGTCCCACAAAGCGCATCACAGCCAAGGACGTGAGTGATTTCATTTTTGAATGCCTTTGTTGCCGTTTTGGCACACCTTTGGAGATTCTCTCGGATAGGGGACCGGGGTTTCGAGCTGATTTAGTCGGGCAATTGATGAGCAAGTTAAAAATCAAGCGCAGGCACTCTACACCATACTACCCTCAGTGCAATGGTCTTGTGGAAAAGGTAAATAGTCTTATATGTAAAATCATCACTAAGCAAGTGCATTTACATCCTAAGGCATGGGACAAACACCTAGATGCAGCACTTTGGGCCTACAGAACATCCTTTAAAACATCCTTGGGGTATACACCTTTTCACTTGGTTTACGGGCAAGAGGCACTATTGCCTATAGAAGTGGAGCTAGCGAGCCTCCGAGTTCTAAAAGCACATCAAAAGGATAGTCAAGAGAAGCAGGTGGAAGGAAGAATCATCGATTTGGAGAGGTTAGGGCTAGATCGAGAGTCAGCAGTGAAGTACTATGCAGCCCAGGCAGAGAAGAAATGAAAGAAGTTCAATCGCAACCTTGTCAAGAAAGGTATCAAGGAAGGTTCTTTAGTGCTCAAATACGACAATCGCTTTGATCGTAGGAAGGATGGTAAGTTCTTGCTTAAGTGGGAAGGCCCTTTTGTAGTGATACAGAGGTTCTCAAATGGTAGTTACCAACTAGGTGACCTAGATGGTAAGGTACATCAGACCCCGGTAAATGGTTGGCGATTGAAGGCCTACCAATGTCGTCTTTCACAGCCATATGCTGGTGAAATCAATGCTAAGGATGGTTCAGAGGAGAGCTCATCATATTCGAGCTCCAACTAAGGTAACAATCGTGTACATAGTCGTTTCAGAAAAAAAAAATTAAAAAAAAAAGAGAAGACAAAAAAAAAGAGGAAAAAAAAAGGGAAAAAGAGAAGAAAAAAAGAGAATGCTACCAGTGAAAGCGGATATTGACAATGGATGGGGTATGGCTTTCAAGGGTCTAGGAGACCAGTTGTTAGTCATGGATGGATACAATTATTCATCAGAAAGGACTAAACAGGGTGCATCAGCCAAGAAAGCAGTAACATGGCAAATTCAATTGGTACCAGGTGGGTAAGTATTCAAGAGAACCCTATTGTAGCACAACCTACAGCTAGAGGCATCAAATACCTCTAGCTTAAGGGAGAGGGCTATATGATGTATGGTTTTTAGGACCCCTTCTGAAGATGCAATAAAGGCACAGTCAGTTGTTGGGGAGATGAGGATACTCTAGTCCAAGGGATCTCGAAAGAGAAGAAAAATCTACTTCACAAGCACCAAAGAGTAAAAAGTGCCATGGACAGAAGATACGTGGGAACGAGCTCTTATGCATGCCTACAACCTATATCTTACAGAATAGCCCATTCTAGGTGTGAATTTCTAGTGAAATTTACACGAGGATGTTCGTGTGGACTCACAGCACAGCATACTCCGTTTTCACTTTTTTACCGACAGTAAATATTTTTTACCACAGTAAATATTTTTTACCTACAGTAAATATTTTTCACCTACATGGTAAATACAAATCACTTTTTACCTACAGTAACTTTTTTTTATCCATGGTAAATATTTTTTACTGCACCATAAGTATTTGGTAGGTAACAGTTCACTGTTACTAGAATCAGTGATTGGGCATCAACAATGCAGTTACAGGAGGAGAAAAGGGGAAAATCTTATGGTAAAGGTGAGTCAACAGGGATAAAGACTTTTGAGTTGAAAAGAGACATGCTGATTTTTTCAAAGAACACATGTCAAAAGAAGCCATGGTTGAGGATTTTTTGAGAATTTGATATTCAGGAGGACCCAGCTGCCACCTCCCCCCGCAGGTCCCCCCCTGACATGTGCAGAACCTCCAGTTTCAACAGCCACCTTACCTGCTCTTAAATGCTGGTCAAGGCCTTATCCCCATGTGTCACAATCAGAAAAATCAACATTTACCCTCCCCTCTCACATCACTCTAGAGAATATCTTGATGGTGACATATCAGGTGACCTCAATCTGTTGACCATCCTAAGCAAAAAGTAACCCCAATCAGCGGATTTAAGCATGTTTATTCCTAATCCTAAACCCTCTCAGAAACCTATATAAGAAGGCCTTCTCTCACTCAAAACCAACACTTCACCCACTTCACCAAGCAATGAAGCTATGACGACATTGCTCACAACGAGGAGCTATGGATGGAGCTCTACTCTCTCTCCCTCTCTCTCTCTCCCTCTAGTATGCTACATTACTAGCCCTAAAACCTAAATAAGGAGTCTTCTCTCATGCTCCATGGCCACCATCCTCGCCATCATTCTCTAAGGTATTGATGTGTTGCTAGTAGGATCATACCTACTTGCTGGGTTGATTGTTTTTGACAAGGGATTATGCCATCCTTGGCTTGCTTCTCTATATCCTTGTTATGTATGATCAGATGCCGTTGTATTGTTAAGCTAATGTCTTGTGTATATATATGCTACATAAGGTCCCTAAGCTTCGTTTCTATGTGTTTTGCCATATGTTTTGATGCCATCATAATGCCAGAAGTCTCACTTGCCTATGTGCACTATGTGTGAGGTCCCTAAACCTCTTAATTTAGGGTGGTGCCCCCTTTGTTTTGTTCTCTTTGCTTGTTTGCATGAGGCGTGGTTTGTGGAGTGTGCTCGAGTACAGAGGCCACCCGATTGCACTGCTCTTTTTCCCGCTATCAGCAGGTGATATTTCATCCTACAAAGTTTGCATCAAACTGGTGGTACGTCATAGAGGTAGCCCCTCGTGGTGCACGGACGTATGAAGGCTACCATGTGCCAATCACAACGGCATCAATGGAGGAGATCAGAGAAGATGCTCAGTCAGAAGTCGTTGAGGTGGTTCCAGACAAACATCAAGTTGCTACTCTCTATGGGGTGCATGCAGAGGATCTACAAAATGAAACGGAGGACATCTGTTTAAACGGAGAGCTCTATATAGATATAGGAAGTTATGTTGAGCTATGCGAGGATGAGAGAGAGAGAGATCTCTTAAAGCCATAAATATTGTATTTGAACAATTTTGCTCCGTTTTGTAAAAACTCTAGCTCTCTAAGTACCTTCCATGTTGTATAGCGCTCTTTTGATTTTGCGCTCACATCCTGGGCAATCCATGGCCACATGCAGCTCCACCACCTGGTTTTTCGACTGCAAGATTTGATTGTGTACTCTCTCTCTCTCTCTCTCTCTCTCTCTCTCTCTCTCAAATTTTTGAGTTATCGACTTGCCTCTTCCATCACTCAAGTTGAATAGAAGAAGAATGCGTTCTGTTTTGTTGCTAGCCTTTGAACATTCCAAAGCTACAAGCACCTTCAAGTTCTACGTCAAAAAAAAAGAGATAGTTGGGATTCTTGTACGATTCTTCGTTTTGAACAATTTTGCTCCGTTTTATAATATATATTGTGTTCACGTGGCTTTTTGTCCATTTCTATTTATATGTGTCATTGCGTCATTGTATTTAATGGTCTTTGCGTCCACTCCAGATACGTATGCTCTAGGTATGTTCTCACAAGCAGGGACGATGAGCACTGCGCTCCGGGTGTGATGGAGATTGAAGATGCAATCGCAAAGGGAGTGATCTGTCTCTGCTCATAGATGCAGCTCGTCTCACCGCTAGATCTAATTGATCGGGTGAAAGAGACGCTAAGAAGCACTACTACTGTTTACTTAGTGTCTCTTTCACCCGATCAACTAGATTTAGTGGTGAAAGAGACGCTAAGAAGCAACACTATTGCTTCTTAGCATCTCTTTCACCCGATCAATTAGATTTAGTGGTGGGGCAAGCAACATCTATGAGCACATACGGACTTCCTTCGCGATTGCACCTTCAGTCTCCATCGCACCCAAAGCGCAGTGCTTTTACAAATTCACCCTCATTCAACGAAAACTCTACACAGGAATCCCTCCTCTCTCTCTCTCTCTCTCTCTCTCTCTCTCTCTCTCTCTCTATATATATATATATATATATATATATATATATATATATCTACTTGTCCATGTTTTATATTCCATCCATTCAATATTAAGTTTCAATGTTCGTGTGTTTAATGCAGGTATGGATGATGAGGAGTTTCTTTCTTCTTTGTCACCCTAGCAAAGACATGGTACGTGGAGCGTCATCGCTTTGGGGCACCATCGCGCATTCCTACTCCATTCGCATCTTCCTCTGTTTTAGAGCATTCAGAGCGCTCCAAAGCTTCGGTGTCGACGAGACGATCTTCACACTCGTCTAGGCACCGGCGATCTAGTGGTGGCGGTGGTGGTTGTTGTGGGGATGCCGCCGCCGATGCTTCGACACCGCCTCGTGTTCGACGAGGCTCTTTACCCTCCCCTTCTTTGCCCACCCCGACGCCAGCCACGACATCGCCATCGACACCAGGTTTTGCGCGGTTGACTGTCATTCCTAGTGGCTACACACCACTAGCTACTCCTCCAGGAGTCACTCCAGTGGGGACACTCCTCGCT
The DNA here is from genome assembly GCF_014529385.1 of Adiantum capillus-veneris. Lineage (NCBI taxonomy): Eukaryota > Viridiplantae > Streptophyta > Polypodiopsida > Polypodiales > Pteridaceae > Adiantum > Adiantum capillus-veneris. Next base: position 53,668,760 of record NC_140956.1, read on the forward strand.
TCGGGGCTCAGACTCCAGTGGAGACACCTGACGTGCGTACCCCCATCGACAGGCTGCTAGAGACCCCTGTCGGGACACCCAGGTTCACGCGTCAGCCGCGAGAGGGCTTGCCTTACTCTGTCGACTTCAACGGCGACGGCATCATCTTGGATGATGAAGGCAAGAAGGTGATTTCGCGCATGCGCGGTCTTTGCTCTCAGATGTTTAGACACTACATACTAAACACCTGGAGTGAAGTACCGAATGATTTAAAAGACAGAGTCATCAGCATGCTTCATGACGAGTTTCCCGTTCCAACATGAGATGAGCGCTTCAATGAAGACGTGATGAAGGTTCGAATGCGCGAATACTGCAAGCACAAGCGTTCCGAAGTGCAAAAAGCAATCAAGCATGGGTGGAATAGACCAAATTGACTGGCCAAAGAAGATTGGAAGAATGCAAAGAAAGCAGTGCGCGAGAATCTCGACAAGTGGGAGCATCAAAAGGAGGCAGCCAGAGCGCGAGTAGAGGCACGGAGCTCGCACCACTTGGGGAGCGACGGATGGGTATCGTTTGAGGCCGATTTTGTAAGTGTTTTTGCATTGCTCTTTATGTTTGATAGTTTGGGGTTTATGGGTTTTTAAAATTTAACATAATGGATTCTTTGTATGTTTTGGCAGTGGTCGATGACAGGACGTGATCCCACACCATACGAGCGCAAGTACGCAGGCAAGAAGGGCTTAAACGTCCTGATGGACATTCTGAGTTCTCGCGGCGGCATGGTTAGTATTAGGGTTTACTCTTTTCTATTTGTTGTATTGTTTTATAAACGTCGCTATATGTTTATACTTACAAAAAGCTATCTTATTGTTTTTTTTTTGCAGAATCCGACAGATACTCCGCTTGGACGCGATGAGACGTCTGATTAGACGACGTCAGTCTAGCCGTAGCTAAATAGCATTAGTTTCTTTTTGTCATAGCTTATGTATCATGAGACGACTTTTATACGTCTTTTTGAAAACCATGTATATTTTTTCAATAATGACAATGGTGTTGTAACTATTACATTTGTAAAGTTCAACAATCAAGTGATTTTTCCTATGATGTGTACAATTGTCATTGATTTACTTTCATCAATTCACGCTTGTCAGTTTTGTATCTTTATTTTGCAAACAATAAGTACTATGGATGATGCAGTTAATGGTTATATTGTCTTGTGGGTGACTATTTTGGGTCTATATCTATCTTTGCACTTTTTTTCAAAGGTGAATCAATTAATGAAACATTCAATATGGTTGATGGGTTGAATGCCCTGCTACCAAACATTTTTTCTCTCGGACGTCACTATGAATGTATAAGGCTCTGCAGCGTTGTTATAAACGTCACTATAGATGGCCTGCAAACGTCGCTATAATCGTCGCTATATAGCGACGTTTATAGCGACGCATATAGCGACGTTCCTGTATCGATGTTGTTAGCGACGCTCTTAGCGACGTCGGGGGTTATAAAAACCCAATGTATTTCCGTCGCTAACAACGTCACAAGAGCACACAACCTCTTGTAGTGAGAATAGATGGTCTTTCCATGCATACCCATTACAAAGATCTTTGTTTGCACTTCTTTGAAACATTAATCACTTACTACCACAAGAAGATTTAGAAAATTTCTCATGTAGGAAAACAGAGTCTTTTTCAGTGTTTTTCATACAATGCATAACATCATGAGCTTCTGCTCGAGAGGCATTGCATACCTAGCTAGGTACGATTGGGGACAAGGGACCACTGGGCCGGCGCTCCCCTGCCCCCAATCGTACCTAGCTAGGTATACGGTGCCTCTCTCACAGAAGCTCATGATGTTGAGGTAAGTCACAATGTGGGAATTATTGCGATAATTTATCCAAAACTTCTTGTGTACAGGGTTTAGACTTTTGATCGAATGTCAGTAAAATATAATTGTATGTTTGTGAGATCTTTCAAATTTTTTTAAATTTTCTAATTAAAGATTATTACAATGATTAAAGTGAAATGACAAATTCTGCGATGACATAAGGCTCTTTGTGCATCCTAAATACGGATTGAGCTTTTGATCACTACGTGGTGTCATCTTAGCTTTTATAAATAAAAATTATTTTCTTTTAAGGGTTGTAGGTTTATTTTATTTTACCTCATAGGATTTAGATTGTTGCTTTCTTCGTTAGAATTGGCATAATGCTTGCATACCAAAAAAAATGGATGGCATAATTAGTTGAGTAGACCAGCATCTAGTTGTCTGGTTGAGCAAATTTGCATACACAAGTCTAGATGCATGATGTCCACAAACCTCTCTCTCTTCCTCTATCTATCTCCAAGGACATCTTCACCTTTGACATTCAAGAAAAATACAACAATATAGTGCAAAACAAGGACAATTTTATCTCATTTCAAAGCATATATGATGGCCTCAAAAAGGCGATGAGTATGAGCAGGGTAGGGGAATGGTGACAGCAAGTGGGATAGCCTCACATATGGAGGCAAACCTCTACATATGTATAATGATGGATCTGGGGGGAATGCACATCACTAGATGTGGAAAGAAACCCTTGTCACTTTCAGTTAAGGCTTGTACAAATGGCTGCAATGGGACATCTAATCTCCATGAGGATGCGGAGGGCATCTAACTTATGCAAGGAGGGTTGTTAGAGGTGGGAAAATGGTTGTTATACCCTCTAGGGATGCTAACAGATAAGGGGCTATTGCAATGTGAAGTACAACACCTCTCGACAAAAAAATATTGTCTCAAAAAGGGGTAATGTGTGATGGAAACTATTCATGTGTTGAACCCCCTCTCATCCATCTCTATAATTATACAATTCGAGTTGAGGCTTTTGCATGCCGTGACCTTTGTGTTTATCCTAGCAAAGCTATCAAGCACTATGTTTCCCTCTTGAGTAGAAGTAAATGTGTTGGAGTGGAGCACTTTAAATTGTAAAAATAAATTGAACACTTATGGTTTTGGAATTTAAGATGATTGCTCTCAATTGTCTCGATGCACCTTGCCTAGCACAAACGGCAACTTCAGACCTTTCAATTCTATTAAGAGGTAACCCTATAAAAGGCATGGTCTCTACAATAATGTACTCCTTAGTCTCAAAACCTTTAGCATTGGCGGCAACATCATTGAGATCTTGACTCAAAAAATGGACGTTTCAAATTCTTGTTCTTGACTCAAAGAAACATAGTGCTATGGTGAGCAAGATACTTCAAAAATAGAAAACTCATTGCTTGAATCTAGTTGTGTCATGCATCGTTGATTGAATCTAGTCGTGTCATGTGAGGAAGTAAATGACTCAAACCAGGGAAAATCATGGTCCTAACATGCTCTTGACTATAGTCATCAACTATCATCCTGTATTAGGAAGAAGGATTGGGGCAACTTTAAGAACAATGTGAAAGTTAGCTTGATGCTACAATGATTAGCCTCTACCTCTTCCATGTCCAAATGCTCCATCCAAAGCATTGCAAACATGGTGCAATTGGGAGAGAACAAACTCTTTTACTAGAGTGAAAGTTGACTCTAGCAAGTTCATGAAGAAGAAGTTCCTTTTGGGCACATTTGGACACAATGGAAATAGTGCACAAAGAGTTGACAAATTTACACACACCAATGCAACATCTCATATTCCTTTATTTGTATTCATGCAAGTGAAAGATGGAAAAGACCCTAGAAATTTTATGCCATGTATTTCCTAGCAATACTTGCCAACCATCAGTAATAGTAGCAACACTCGGAGGATTGGTCTAGGACTACTTGTGCCTTGTTGTCAGCAAACGGAATGCCTAGGATGGGGGCAAGGGGCAAATCTTGGACATCGGTAAATAAAAGATCTCAGAATGACAAGATTATGGACCTTGTGTATCAAGGATGAGGGGGCGGGTTGGTAAGGGTGGCTGCCCTAATAGCCGATGTAATTATGGTCCGTGGATGTTGTCATAGCTTAACATGAGCATGACAAGACCTTGTAATTTTTTGGGTTGTTGAATATAATTCACTCACAATTGTGAGTTTTGTTTTGTTTTTTTTTTTCAATAAAAAAGAGCCATTGTGGACTTTATCAATCTCTTCGCTTATAGATCTTGCACACACAAAAAAAATGGATGTTCTGGTTGCAAACAAGTGCCTGAATAATTTAGCATCCTTCTAGTGTATCATAAAGCAGCGAAAACTTACAACCATTCCTTTAAGGTTTTTCATTGGAGGTAGGCCAAGAGAGATGATGCTCAAAATGATTTAGGTTGATGAGAATTGTGCTATGAGTGTGTGCATCATGACTTTAATCTCCCGTGTTGCAATCCATACAGCTTGGATGTGGAGCTCCATTTATTGTGTCATTAGATACTTAATGTAAAAGAAGCTAGTACATGAAGTTATTATGAGCGACAAGGCACATGTGGCCTTTTACTCTACCAACCTCCCACTTAAAGGCCAATGTGCCTTTAAGTAAAACACAAATACACATGCAATGTGCATACAGTCTGGATCTCTATGAGATTCTGGTAAGCAGTCCGACAGTGCACGGACTTCTTGAGGATAGACCTTTTCTTAGTTGATCGGTATGGTTGTCATCCATTTGAATCTTACCAAGCTCTATGTGATTGTCCTCAAGCATCTCACAAATGAAGTGATACCTCACATCAATGAATTTCTTCTTTGCATGAAATACTAGATTGTGTGCTAGTTGGATGCCACTTTGACCACCGCAATACAAATTTGGAACTTCGATATTAACGCTCAAATCTCCCATTAGACTAGTAAGCCATACAACTTCCTTGTTGCTAGCATTTGATGTAGCAACATAATTTGCTTGCATGATAGGTTGAGATGTACAATCTTGCAGAACAATATTACCTTCAAACTACACCTCCAATGAATAAACACCCTGCCATTTGAAAATATAATCGATAGTGAGTTGTATATTGAGAGACCAAAAAAAATCCTTTAAAATAGTCCATATCTAGCACCAAAAGAAGCTTTGACATGCCCAACAACGTAGAGTTTAAAAATAAAGGCTTTTTTGCTCACTTTAACACATACTTGCAAGTGATTTGTATAAATTTCACACTTGCTGAGCCATGACATCATCCAGGGACTATAATTACATCAGCTATCATGGCTCAACAAGAGCATGACTAGACCTTGTAACTTTTTGGGCAGTTCAATATAATTCACTCACAATTGTGAGTTTTGCAAAATAAAAATAAAAATAATTTAAAAAAATCACACTTGCTGATGTCTAAGTACAAGCCCATCAACTACAATATGAAATAATATTTCAAGCAAGAAAATGCGACAAAAACGTTGCATATGAGACTCGTAACAAAGAGCTTCACTTTCAATGCAAAATTATGATTATCATTACTAGAAAAAAAAACTACTTTCATAGCACAAGTTCAATGTCATGATTAAATCAATCTTCGTTGATATAAAAACAAGTCTAATTAGGAGATAATTCTTGTAGATGCTCCAATAGTGACATCAATTGACAAATCTTTCAAACCAATCTTAAAGCACGAGTTCCCTAGAATACAATCAAAATGTTGATCAAACCATTCTCAAAGCCTAGAAACCTTTGAACATCAATGGGGGTTTGAATACTACAAATTGTTTGAAACTACGAGTGTCTAATTTTTTTTCTAACATTGGAAATTCCTCCTCTTTGTGACTAACTTCTTACAAATGCTAAATAAAATGAACTTGAAGTGTATCTAGCTCAATGACAACAACATTCCTTCCTTTTTTTAAGAGCATTGATGTTGTTCCTAAGCAACAAAAACCAATCGACATAGAAAAGCTCACTTAAGCAAGCAACATAAAACATCTAAAATAAAGTTGTATGATTACCTGTACTCACAAAATGATCCATGATCCAATCTCCTTTGAAAGATAGAATCTCAATTAAATCCATCATCAAAAGCTGTGGTCTTTTATAAGGATTCATGATCTCATTTGAGTCACCAAAAGATCCTTAAGCTTTTGACACACACCTGGCCTATCAAAAATGTTTGTTCGATTAGATGCAAAATATCCTTTACTATCCAAACATGCAGGAGACTAGAAACCAACGGTAGCAAACTTGGGAGCAGAAGAAAGTTTCTCAAGCTTATATTCCTTGATGCTAGGCTTCTTCCTACAAAAAGAAAAATATAATCTTTAAATGAATCTTTTATAACTTAGAAAAATAATCTTTGAAATTTGACATACCATATGCATAGCTGACAAACCATTTGATTGTCAACAAACGCTTTCTTTGCAGCAGAGATCATGGGCATGAAAATTAACCAGTGCCCATAATTAAACGGTGGTGACCTTTTTTGAAAGCATCAAATATGCGCTTACACCATGCTTTACTTCGTCGCATATTGGGTGTGGTGCCCTAAATCCATAACGAGCATTAACAATGGCTAAAGTAAAATGTTGTGTAGTCACAAACAACTCCATGTTCTCTACTTTCCCTTCATGAACAAAATATCAAACTGGTTGTGTAGACACATCATTAGAAATGGAAATAGTTGACTCTTGATTTGTCTCCATAGTTTGTGCCTCTTCTAATCTCTTCCGATGTGCCCTTGCTCGACTCAAGTGTTACTCAGAACTATTGAGGGATGCAGTTTATTGGAGCATGAGATGTTCAAGAATATTTATATTGAAAATGAGTAAACATTAAGCGTATTCTAAAATAAACATTGACAATATAAATAAAAATCAAGTTTTCAAGATAATTGATCTAACTTTCACAAAACCTTAAAAAATGATCAAATGAACAGAAAAAAAATTACATTCAAATATGGAGTTTACTTACCACATTCTTGAAAAGATAAATGAAACACTCCAAGGAGCTTGATTGACTAGTGACATAATGAAACATTTGAACCTCGGTCTAGTCCTTGTAGTTAAGTTTTTCTATCATGATCCTTTGCATGTACAAATACATATTTTGCCTGTTTTAAAAAATACAAGAATAAAAAAAACAACTTGAGATAAAATGGACTAACTAGATCTAAAAAGAATAGTTAACAACATAATTTTCTAGCTCCTTTTCCATTTCATCAAGTGCCAAAGAACCTCCTTTCACTTGTGCCAAGATAGGTAGAATGATACTTTTCTCACGTATTCCTTGCATCGCTCAACAATTTGTAATACACATTTCTGCAGGAATTGGCTTCAAAGTGTCCTCATTCCCTCTTCCTTTTCCCTTTTGACTTCCAGATGAGAGATTTAATTTTTGCCCTTTCATTTTACCTTCCTCCCAAAGCTTGAAAATGTGTTTTTGTAGCTCCCATATGCCTCGACTAAAAGAAATTGCCATGACTTCAAACATTTGTTTTTCTAGAGTGTCCAACTTTGGTTGACTTCATTGTGAGGAGGCCAACTTTCTCACAAAGCTTGATTTTAAAAGCTTATCATCTTGCTGAATATGGTTGATCCACTTGTTATGAAAGAATCTTATCTTTTGCAAGAAACACATGGATAGTCTCATCTTAGAATCAATGTTATGCTCAAGAGCAAGCAACTTTGCATCATCATCACTTAACCCAACATAGACCCATGCAGGGACTCTCTTATAGCTCTCAACATGAGGATATTCAACACATAACTTTGTTTTGGCAATGAGAGAGTCGGTTTCCCCATGACAACATATTTGTATTGATTGATTTTTGATCTCTCAAAGCTATCTTTGTTGACACAATAAGACTTATCCACAAGAACAAGGAGGAGCAAACCATTTGTTGTTGGTTTCTCCTTCATCATGAGTTTGAGGTTACTCACATGTCTAGGAACAACGGCTCCAACTTCTAGTGATCTCTTATTCGAAATGGGATCCGAAAAGGAACATTCTATGTTAGACTCTAGTATAATGAAGGTCCTCCCATAAACTATATGAAATCTTTTGGCTTAATTCCTCAAGACCGAAAGAGTCTGAATGATTAGACTTTGGAGCTCCAAGACCAAAAAGAAATGTATCACTTACATCTTGATACTTTGACCCAGAGGTCTCTCCAAGAACTTGAACATCTTTCTTTGAGTCATCTACATCTTCATCCACTTCGTAGTTAGAATAATCATTGGAGTGATTGGTGTTGTACAAAATTGTCATGATGCTCCTGAAATGCTTCATAAAAAAATATATGAAACTATGAGTGCGCAAATGCAGTGTGTGTACGAAGAGCGAGAAGGGGGGGGGGGGAGAGAGAGAGAGAGAGAGAGAGAGAGAGAACACGGGAGATGTGGGTAGAGCAGCTCAACACTATGTGTGAGAGAGAGCCCCTTATTCTTCTAACTAGTAAAGAATAAGGCGTTTACAGGTAATGGGCGGTCGGACGTTTCTAGCGTGTCCGACCGGGGTAAGAGGCACACCACCTTTACCCCAAAAATATCCCACTTAAAAGGCAAATGTGTCGATAAGTGGTGCTACTATAGGACCTAGTAGTATGTAATGTAGGTAAGGGAGGAAACTCATCTCAACCTATACCCAATAGCTCTCTCAAAGCCAATGCATGCCGCCATGTAGGCTCTAGCGATGTGCGAAAGCGTATATCCCTACTAGAATCAGCATGCATACCCTGCAGGTATCCTATAATAACCTGCATCAATCCATGATGCATCATACTAGTGTTGGTCATCGCACGACTGACAACCCCAACTGCAAATGCTCCCACTGCAGCTGCTATGTTAGGTCTTGACACTAAGAGGTCGTATATGAGAATCCCAAAGGCGGATGACAAACACGTAATCTCTGTCAGCATATCCATGCCAATCGCATCAATGCCATGTGCGGTGACCTCTACCAATCTATCCGAAGTAGGTATTTCACCACTCACTGCATCACCACCAGAACTAGTCGCATATGGATGCATCAATCTTGCCTCCACGGTAGTCGTCATTCCCTCATCATCCATAGGGATTGTATCCACCTGTCCTGGCATCACCATATCAGCCTTTAGCATGAGCATGCCAAAGAACTCCATATCGCTCATCTCCGTGGTAGCAAGCATCTCTGTCCTAAGAGGATCAATCTGTTGTGTCTCACTAGAGCATGGCCACTCTAACTCTGCATCTATGGACATGTCGTGCACAACAGTCTGGCTATGCATTTCCTTGATTATTTTGTTACTTGCTACAACTTATGAATTTTATCCATCATCATTTGCTTCAAAATTTACAATGAAGAACTTTTTGCTAGCAGGAAAAATAGAAAAATTGTGTAAGAACTTGAGTGGACCTCAAAAATTGAATTCTGCAAAAAAGGAAGTTTTTCAAAAAAAAAAACATTGCCTTTTATATACACATAAACATCAATAAGAAGGTTTCAGTTGTAAAATTTATAGGAAATTTTTTTAAAAACACAATGTTTTGCAAAACAAAGATTAAATTGACAAATTTTCAAAATTAAATAGACTTGTTTACAACACAAATAGTGTGAAGATGTCGTGTTTCTTATGTATTAAGAAGATGTCGTGTTTCTTATGCAAAGTCGTTGAGACTGCATCATCTCGTACATGTGACTCACTGCTTTGATCCTTAACTAGCAAAGCCTCGATATCCGTCACCACCATCGGTGACTGCTCTAGTCATTCACGACACATCGCTTTTGAACCTAGCACTCTCACAAGTGGTATCAGAGCTTCGGTTTTGTGCGTGTGTAGTGCAACGGTTGAGTCGACGCTTTTTGCAACGACAAGAGTATTTACGACAATAGATTCAAGAGAAGGGAGCAGCTTGGCAACATGTGCACATCACAGGTTTCTGAGTGGTTTTGCTCGTGTACACAAAAGCTTCTACGTCGACATTGTGTGCACATTGCAGTGCACGAGAAGCCCATGTTGCAGATATGAGCTTAGACATGTATATTCAGCTTGTAGTGCTTGTGTGGCAAGCCATTGCAAAATTTTGCAAAGAAGAAGCAGGAGCAACAAGTGTTGTAGCTCGTTCTTGTTGTTTTCGACTTTTGAAACAATGTTTTTGCATATCTCTCTCATACGGAGTCGGATAGATATGATCCAAGAGTCTAGGTTAGGGTTTTGGCACATTCGGGATGTGATCATGATGTACATTTTCTAGCGGTGTGCCTCTTACCCACGTCAGACACACCAGAAATGTTCGACCTCCCATTACTTGTACACACCTTATTCTTTGCTAGTTAGAAGAATAAAGGGCTCTCACACACACACATAGTGTTGAAGTACTCCACCCACATCTCTCGTACTCTCTCTCTCTCTCTCTCTCTCTCTCTCTCTCTCTCTCTCTCTCTCTCTCTCTCCCCGCACACGCACCGCATTTGCGCACTCACAATTGGTATCAAAGCAGAAAATGTGCTAAACAACTCCCTTCGAGGAGTAACATGGCCTAAAGCACTAATGTCCATGTGATAATCGTGAGACAAAATCCAGACATGCCTACGTGAACTTGTAGAGGTAGGAATGTCTACCATACTTGTACTCTCAACAAGTTCACCTAGGCATGCGTGGACTTTGTCTCACGATTGACAGGCGGACAACAATGCTTTACGCCATGTTATCCCTCGAAGGGAGTGGTTTAGCACATGTTCTATCGTGATACCAATTGTGAGCACACAAATGCGGTGCGTATGCAAAGAGCGATAAGAGAGAGAGAGAGAGAGAGAGAGAGAGAGAGAGAGAGAGAGAGAGAGAGAACATGAGATGTGGGTGGAGCAGTTCAACATTATGTGTGTGAGAGAGCCCCTTATTTTTCTAACTAGTAAAAAATAAGATGTGTACAAGTAATGGTCGGTAGGACGTTTCTAATGTGTCGAACCGGGGTAAGAGACACACATGGGGAAAATATTATTTGAAAACTCTAAAAAATGAAGTTAATGAAAGGATTGACATGTTTCTCCTTTGCAATGTTTTCATGTAGAGGTCATGAACTTCTCCCTTTGTAAAATTGGTAGGGAAATGGGTGAATTTTAAATTTGGCATGCCCTCACCATTGGAGCACCATTCTAAGTAACAAATTTCTCCATCCAGCTCTTGAGGAAACACAACCGAGAAGTTTCACATGCACTAAGTAAGTAATGCAAATTTTCTTCCACCCTCTGGATTTGCTTTAAGATTTTGCTTCAACAAAGCATCCTCAAACCTTAGTAGAAAACCATGTACTTTTATATACTATGGAGCGCGTTTCAAAACAAAGAAGCACTCATGTTCGTGCTTAATATTTTTTAATCCACTTGTTTGCAAGTACGTTGGCACACATGTTGGGTTTGGGCGACTCTCATAAGATGCTCCATTAGGCCTTGAGGTGAAAAAGGTGGATTATGACATGTGGAGGAGAGAGGGAGAGAGAGAACGAGGGCACATCTGTCATGTCGATGGGGGAAAAAAAAGTGCAGCTTCTTGTTGCTTGGCAACAAATGCTTCGGGCCTGTTGCATACATTGAGGCTACGAGTTCATGTCCATCTCACACACGGCAAGCAGGATCGTAGAGGAGAACGAGTTCAGGTCGAAAGCAGGGTGGCATAAGGAAATGTGTGTGGGAAGGGGACGGAAGCAGCAGATGCATAGGTAGAGCTATGAATCACTGCAGGCAGCAGAGGTTCTTTTTCCTCAGCATTGCTCTTACCTTCAGCATCGCGATTCACGGTTTGCCCCTGTATGCGAACTGTTTCCAAGTATTGAAATGACAGTTGCTTTTGATCCATGCCTGGCAATGCTGTGTCGAATCATGGGCTTGTGTGTCGAGTGCGATCCCTAATGGCCTTGCAAGAGAGACACGACAAGCAGGAGTGCGTAGAGGCAGAGAGAGCGAGGAGAGCCCAATCATATGTCGTCCCTGAGGGACTTGCAAGCTAGAAACAGCGAGAAACAGAGCGCGGATTGGGACGCCCTTGTGCACTGGTGAAGGGAACGGGCTCTGGAAAATCATAGAGGAGTGTGTGTGAGTGAGCATGGATGTCTCTCTCTCTCTCTCTCTCTCTCTCTCTCTCTCTCTCTCTCTCTCTCTCTCTCTCTCTCTCTCTCTGTGTGTGTGTGTGTCTTTGTGTGTGTGTGTGTGTTCATTGCGAGGCACTCTATCATGATCAGGAGGGTTGATGGCAGATCAACAGCGAAAACAGGGGAGACGGATGCTGCGGGATAATAACTGAAGGATGGATAGGGGCTGCAGAGCGGCATTGTGAGGCAGTCTCTCTCTCTCTCTCTCTCTCTCTCTCTCATGTCCAGGACTTGGGACGGCACAGAGAGTGTTGTGGCGTAGCAGGAAGGGGGCGATAGAACATGCCTTGAAATTAAAGTTTAATTTTGAGCATCTCTGTGAGATTCCGTGTATTGCAAGTGGACCGATTAGTATGAATTAGAATTTGGAGATGTTAATAGTTCTTCTTATAGCAATACACCCTACATGTCTCTCTCAGCACATTTTGTGATGTTGAAATTTGTCTTTTCTTCTCAAGAGAGCGATTGTCTGCACATGAGCAAATCGCATTAATGATGGAGAAACTAGAATATCGGTGTTAGAGTTTGATAAATTTGCAAACAACCGGCTTGTAGCATCATCATTGTTGATAGATTGGCTCAAACTTTTGGGAGTGAGTGCAGACACAAGCACTTGAATAGAGTAAAACGAGCTTGAGAGAGAGTTTCTTGCCCCACCATGGCTAAGAACTTCAAACCACTAAGGCTGGTGTCACACTGGGACGGGCGTCCCTCACTTTTTGCAGGGTGCCGCCCGTCGCTGCTGTCACACTGGACCTTCTCCAAAAACCTGCATACAGGCACCAGCGAATCCGCCTTGGCCAAGTGGTACGACCGCCAGTTTTCTCGCTGCCTGCCAGAGTTCAAACCCAATGTCGTGCGCTCGCGCCATAGCTTTTGGCAGATGGCCTCCCATGTTGAAAGTTGGCCGAGGTGGAAAGGCCGTCCCTCTGACAAACCCCAACGGCCATCTTTCGCTTTTTGGAGCACCAATGAGAGCGCGCCAACTCAGCACGACCATCCCTCCCCCGTCCCAGTGTGACACCAGCCTAAGTTTATCTAAAAAACAAAGATCTAAACTACACAGTGGAGCGTGATCCCATAAATAAAGCTTATTTTTTATGGTTGATTTTTTTTTAAATTGATAATTTAAATATAAATCATTATATTTTTAAAAATGGAGCTTAAAAGATGAGAGGAAGTCCGTTTTAGACGTAAACTCTCAAGATTCACTCCAAAGAGAGACACAAAAGCACTTTTTCAAATTTGAAGCATTTTTTGCGTGTTTAATTTTACAATCTATGCATTTCTTTCATTATTTTGTTATTTGCTACAACTTATGGATTTTATCCATCACCATTTGGTTCAAAATTTACAATGAAGAACATTTGCTAGCAGGAAAAATAGAAAAATTACTTAGTATTATGTCCCTCTATCTTTCTATCAAAGAGAGAGAAAATCATTTTTTAAGCCTCAAACTTTATTTTCTTAAAACATTGTTGAGTGTTACAAAAGGCTAATTGGTTTGCCCCTTTGAACAAGCATTGGAAGAAATAATGAATAAAGGCTAGATGGGTTGAGGTCACCAAGAACATTTGGAATCCACAGTTGCCTCGTTTTATGAAGATATTTCTATGGAAGGTACTGTGGGGGGCCTTGCCGATAGGTGTCAAGATTCAAGCACGTGGTATCGAGTCTGATAGATGTTTTGGTAAGCAACCTCGAATCACAACGAAGACTCAGAAACCAACATAACATTGACCTATGTTACCTATTTGTTAATCTTGTCTCCAAGTTTGTGCACTACGCAATTGTTTGTCTTGTAAAATTTACAGATTTTTTTTAAAAAAAAACACAATGAAGTCACATTTTTAAAAATTCAACATTGTTGCAACTCGAGGTTGTATTCTAGAATACAAAGCTTAAGCAAGTTGTATTCTTGAATACAACTTTTCTTCACACCTGAGTTGTATTCCTGAACACACAACTTAAGCAAAGCGTATTCTAAGTTGTATTCTAAAATATAGCTTCTCTCCACACTTAAAGGAGTATTCTAAAATACACAACTTAACAAAGCTGTATTCTGGAGTACACCATCTCTCCACACTTGAGTTGTATTTTAAAATACAAAGCTATTCTTGCTTCTCCAAAAAAGGAGTTTCTTTTCACTTAATTTTAGAGGGCATTTAAAGACAGTAAAGGCTCTTGAGTTTGCATCGCATGTGAAAAAAAAACAACAAAATATAGTTCCAACAAAAAAAATGGAGGAGTGATCCGAGAGTTTTTGGACCAGGCGTCATGGGGGGTTTTACACCCTTTTGAAGTGAACAAAGCCATCAAAATCTCCATCGGAGCAAGATAGCACAAGATAGGTTTTGGGAGCAAAGTTTGATAAAATTCCATACAAGTAAGAAGTTTTGTAAGTAATTTGATGATGGGTCTCAATCGGTTTGTGTTTGATCTTTTAATCTCTTTGTGCTTGCTTCTCTCTTTCACGTTTGTGCATTATGTTTCAAAGTTTCTTATCTACTATCATATTTGCTTCTCTTTACAACTATAAAGGAACTTAGAGTTGTATTCCAAAATACACAGCTTCACCAAACTATATTCTAGAATACAACTACTAAACACATCTTTCTAGGAACACAACCTATTGTATTCTAGAATGCAAGTCTTTCTCCCTCTTTGTTTTTCATGTCCTCTAGAGCTCACTCCATCACGTTTCTACCCCATTTTTTATAACATGTCTATCTGTGTTTTTGCATGGAGATTAACTCACTCTCTCTCTCTCTCTCTCTCTCCCTCCCCAAAACCGGTCTGCTTGTTCTCTTTCTCTTTCTCTTTTTGTATTTTGTTTGCCCTACGTGCACATTTGGTAGTCTTAAATGTTGCTTTAGTTAACAAATAATAATTTTTTTCACGAGGAGCATGCTTTTGTCTATTTTTGTCTTAGCATGCAGGTAATGGTTTTTTGTTGTTGTTTTGTTTTAGATTAGAATGACCTCACTAGTAAATGTTACTTGAGCTTCTAGGAATCAAAAGAAAAGCAATCAATCAATTGCATAGGTACCTTTGGCTTGTTCAAGACGTTTAGGAGTCTTGGCACCTTCCCAATCTAAACCTATTGTAGTTAATCCTCACTTTCGGGCACCTTGATTGACCGTGACTCTTCCAAACCCTAACAGGTGCCCAAGTGAACCAAGAAGACAACTTTTAGTAGCTCATCAGTTTCTAGAGCTACACAATCAACCACCATTGAGCAGAATGGTTTTAGCTACGCATGGATGTCCTCCATCATCTCAAGAAAGTACACCTTTAACTCAATAGTAGAAAATCTCTCTGAGCATTGATGCTACAACCCTTTGGAGTAGTGCTAGAGGTAAAGCAGGAAAAGGTATGCTTGGACAATTCAATTTGGTTTGCTAAAGAATAAGGAGACATCTCTGAAAATTTAAAGTATTTAAATTAAGGTCGCATTGTTAAATAAAAGAAAGTGTATCTTGTGGGATCATTCATCATTTGGTAGAAAACGACAAAGGGAATTTTTATGTAGTTAAAGTTTCCTTTTTGGATTTTTAGCTTGAGTATGTGCCCATGATCTTTGAAGCACGTCAAATTAAGGCGTATCTTAAGAGATGCTCAATTTCATCTTGATGGAGAAAATTGTGGGCAAGGCACGTGTGGGGAGAGAGAGAGAGAGAGGTGCCGTGTGTCAAAAGAAATATGAGAGAGAGGACGATTCTTCTTATGTAGGCGGCATAGTGGTGGATAGAAGGGAATGCGTGCTCCCTTGCAGTCTCAGCCGAGAAGGGATGCGACCGACAATGGCAGAGCCACAGAACGAGAGAAAGAGGAAGGGGAGGGGAACCTAGGCAACAGGGCCTTGGGGGAAGCATGCAAGGAGGACTTGCAGGGGTCGGAGGAGGTAGGCAGGGGAGGAGGATGCGGGCATAGAGCCTCTCTCTCTCTCTCTCTCTCTCTCTCTCTCTCTCTCTCTCTCTCTCTCTCTCTCTCTCCATTAAGCACTCGAGCAGAGGTGAGAGATGGACGTTAAGCACACTCGACCATAGGTGAGAGATGGGCCATTTGTGATGGCGAGCTCTACACAGAGCTAATGGCAAGAGGGGGGGGGCGCTTTGGTAGAGATGGTGTGTGGAGGGGCAGCATGGCGATCGCGTGCAAGAAAGTGTGGCCATCTGCCAACGCAGGTGGGTGGATCTCAAGGTGCAAGCGTGCAACGTGACGACGGACGTGGGAACCTATTGGAGGCATAACTGGTCCAACTTTGAAAAGCCAAGAGGACCTGCAAAGATTCCTGTTAATAAAATACATATAGACCCAGTATGTACCGAGACATAGTGGATTTTTAGCTTGAAAAGATGAATCCTATTTCTCAGTGACACTAGTTTAAAGATGCAATGATTACTAGCAAATGGGTATGATGTCTTTCTCTAGACCTTTCTTTTGTAGTAGTTTGAAAACCTCCTTTCCTTTGTGTATTTTGGAATATGTAGAGAACTTTCCTTCTTTTTCTACGTTTTTGAGTCTTGTCTTTCTAGCTTAGATTTTGGAATACTTAGAGGTCTAGTCTCTCGTTTGCAATTATTCTAGTGTTCATGAAGTTTGTGGTGGGGTAAAGGCGGTGTGCCTCTTATCCCGGTCAGACACACCAGAGATGTCCGACCATCCATTACTTGTACACACCTTATTTTTTACTAGTTAAAAAAATAAGGGGCTATCTTACATACATAGTGTTGAGCTACTCCACCCATATCTCATGTGTTCTCTCTATCTCTCTCTCCTTCTTGCTCTCCGTACACGCACCACATTCACGCACTCACAATTGGTATTAGAGAAGATTATGTGCTAAACCACTCCCTTCAAGGAGTAACATCGCATAAAGCACTATTGTCTAGCTGCCAATCGTGAGACAAAGTCCACGCATGCCTAGGTGAACCTGTAGAAGTAGGAGTGTCTCCTACTTCTACAGGCATGCGCTATTGGAGTGCGCATCTCTCCAAGGTCGGTCGGGAATAGCACCGGGCTTCTGGCTGTAGACAGAGAAGCAGTCGAGGTGCAAACCAAGGGGAACGAGTTTAATTAGGAGTGGTTTTAGCGTTAGTAAGAGTATATAGTGACACTTAGAAAGCAATTGCGGATAAAATCATATCTCAAAACAAAATAATGATTTAAAACAAATTGAAAGAATACAACGGCACTTAATTGGTGCTGGCAATCCTTAGATACTTCCAAATGTTGACCTCAGTAACCCTTTGCAAGCCGATTGCATGCGCCATCGTCGGCATGCACCTCGATTTGCGAACCCTTAATAGGAAATCCCCAATTTGTTAGAAGTAACATGCAATCGCCACGCACAAATCCCACCCTGTCCGCTTTCCCTGCTCTTGAATCCCGTGCTAAACGCTTCCCAAAGCTTTTTGTTCAAATCCTCCTCTTTTCGTTGCCTTCTCCCTGAGAGAGAGAGAGAGAGAGAGAGAGAGAGAGAGAGAGAGAGAGAGAGAGTATGGTGCCGAGCTCCTGTCCACTGCTTGCCGAGAGAGAGAGAGAGAGAGAGAGAGAGAGAGTATGGTGCCGAGCTCCTGTCCACTGCTTGCCGAGAGAGAGAGAGAGAGAGAGAGAGAGAGAGAGAGAGAGAGAGTTCTCTCCTCCTTCCCGTTCTTCTCTCCTTCCTCCCCGTTCTTCTCTTCTTCCTCCCGTTCATTCCCCTATTGCTTCAAGGTAGAGAGAGAGAGAGAGAGAGAGAGAGAGAGAGAGAGAGAGAGAGAGAGAGAGAGAGAGAGCTTCTATCCACCTTCCGGGCTTCGTTCCCCCTCTTCCTTCTCTCCTTTTCCGCCCGAGAACTCCCCCTCCGAGTTTTCCCTTCCCTGTTGCAAAAAAATTGCTCTCCTTTTTGCCAAAAAAACGGACCCCCCTTGGGCATGGGAGCCCCCCCTTTCTATTTTTGTCGCATGCCTTCTATTTTTGGCTCCTTTGCATGAGAAACAGACCTTTTTTTAGCAGCTTTCTTGACCCACAAGCATTCCTATGATCACGCCCCCCAAGTGGGGCGCCGTAGGCCCCCAAACTCCCTCTCAAAAAAGATTTGGCCCTTACGGGTGCATGACAATAACCCCAACTGGTGCCACATCATCAATGCCGGTGGGCGCCGTCAACGACCGACACCACACCCCCACCATGGCAACAGAAACGCCCAGAGACGCGGCCCATGACCGAGAGCAGCGCACATAGCGCCACCCACACGCCGAACGCCATTGTTGGGGGAGCTCTAGAAGCCCACTCCACCTTGTGATGCCTTTGGAGGGTCAATGCCCCAAGTCATATATCTTACACTCTTGACTATTTTTTGCACATGTGGGACTTATCAGACCCGCCATGTGGCGACCTCAGGGAGCTCCAGCCCTCAAACTTTTTTTAAAAACTGTATAGCTATAAAAAAGAACCCATAAAAACTTTTTTTCCCTCCCCATTTTCTCCTGCTCCTTCAACTGCTTGCCAGCCTTTGCTTGGCACTCCAATCACCGAGTTGTTGAATCCTAATGCAAACCCTAATTCTTGGCTTGGACATGTGCAAACCTCGACACCTTTTGACTTTGCCGTGCACTCCAACCGAGCCAATCAAAACGGGGAAAAAATCACCAAGTACCATCCCGTCGGCCAGTGGTCCCAACTCCTAACTGCTATAACTGGCCCGACCGAACTTTGTTTGACGCACTGTCTCCTCCTATGTACTTCACATACTGTATACTATGCATACAAACCTTGGCAAGGCTCCCAAAACCTCATATGGCACATCGATCGAGGCGGCCAAACTGGCACAGAACTAGCCCCGATTAAACTTCGATCAGCCGTATCTTGGCATTTAAGACTCCAATCAACGATTTGAAAAGACCGACACGCTCCATATATCAAGCAATACACCCCCACGGCTCTTAACTGGCTTGGACTACCTGGCATCACTTGGCCTATCGTCTCAGATTTGCAATCACTTCCAACTTCAAAGCCCGTATCTTGCACACCCTGGCCCCGTTTGATGAGCCGTTTGGACCTACTGACTTAGCACTTCAAGCTCTACATTCCCAAGCCATAAAACCTCATCTTGAATTTCCTTGACTTGCCATCATAATTGGCCCTTTTGGAGCCCTCTTGGTCTAGAAAACCATATAAAGCATACATCTTCGGCCTCTTACTGACATAACAACTGTTAATATTGTTCATAAGTTTGGTAAAACCTCGAATATGTATGTAGATTTGCATCTTTCACCCCGTGCCCACAAAGTGGCACGACAGGGTGGACTTTGTCTCACGATTGGCAGCTAGAGAGTAGTGCTTTATGCCATGTTACTCCTCGAAGGAAGTGGTAGCACGTTTTCTACTCTTATACCAATTGTGAATGCACAAATGTAATGCATGTGCAGAGAGAGAGAGAGAGAGAGAGAGAGAGAGAGAGAGAGAGAGAGATGTGGGTGGAGCAACTCAACTCTATGCGTGTGAGAGAGCCCCTTATTCTTTTAACTAGTAAAGAATAAAGAGTGTACAAGTAATGGGAGGTCGGACGTCTCTGGCATGTCTGACCGGGGTAAGAGGCACACCGCTAGAAAATGGACATCACCATCACGTCCCAAATGTGCCAAAACCCTAACCTAGACTCTTGGATCATATCTAACCAACTCAGTATGACAGAGATATACAAAAAACACTATTTCAGGAGCCGAAAACAACAAAAACGAGCTATAGCACTCCCTGCTCCTGCTTCTTCTTTGCAAAATTTTGCAATGGCTTGCTACACAAGCACTACAAGCTAAATATACATGCTTAAGCTCAGATCTGCAATCTAGACTTCTCTTGCACTCTCATTAGTGTGCACACAATGCCGGGGTAGAAGCTTTCGTGTACACGAGCAAAACCACTCGTAAACATTTGATGCGCACATGTTGCCGAGCTGCTCCCTTCTCCCTTCTCTTGAATCTACTACCATCAATATTCTTGAATGCAAAGGCATTGACTCGACCGTCGCACTACACCATGCAAAATCAAAGCTCTAATACCACTACTTGTGAGAGCACTAGGTACAGAAGTGATGCGCGGTGCACTAGAGCAATCAACGGTGGTGGTGATGGATTTCAAGGCTTTGCTAGTCATGGAGAAAAGTGGTGAGTCACATGTACGAGACAGTGTAGTCTCAGTGACTTTGCAGACATGTACTTTTGAGGATGAGCTCCAGAGTGTTGTGCACGACATGTCTATAGATGCAGAAATAGAGCGGCCATGCTCTAGTGAGACACGGTGAATTGATCCTCTTAGGACAGAGATGCCTTCTAGCACGTAGATGAGCGATATGGAGTTCTTTGACATGCTTATGCTAGAGGCTGACATGGTGATGCCAAAACATGTGGATATAGTCTCTATGGATGATGAGGGAGTGATGACTACCCTGGAGTCAGTATTGATGCATCCATATGCGATTAGTTTTGGTGGTGATGTAGCGAGCGGTGAGATACCTATTGCAAATAGATTGGCAAAGGTCGTTGCACATGACATTGATGCGATTGGCATGGATATGCTTACGTGTTTGTCATCAACCTTTGGGACTAACTTCTTAGTGTCGAAACCCGACATAACAGCTACAGTGGGAGCATTTGCAATTGGGGTTGTTAGTCGTGCGATGACTGACACTACTATGATGCATCATGGAGTAATGCAGGTTATTACAGGATACCTACATGGTATGCATGTTGATTCTAGTAGAGATATATGCTTTCACACACCACTAGAGCCTACATGGTGGCAAGCATTGGCTTCGAGAGAGCTACTGAACATAGGTTTAGATGAGTTTCCTCCCTTACCTACTGTACAGAAAACTAGAATGTAGGTTTGTCAAATTTGTGCAAAGCTCAAATCCAAAAGAGGTTGCAAAGACATTTGAAGAAAAAGGTTTGTTTGATTTGTGTTTTGTGTGCAATTTAATTTATCAATGAGCTCTTAGTGGTATGAGTAAAACTAACTCCACAAGTCCTATTCTACAAGCGCTCAAAGCTCATCAAGAACAACAAAGTACGGAGCATCAAAAGCTAGCAAAAAGAAAAACATTTGGAATTAGATGGAATGGATCAAAAGAAGATACTACTACCCCATTTTATGCACACTTTAAAGAATTTCATATAGTTACATGTTGTTGGAGCACTCATGAAGTCAAAAGTTTTTATGAACTTTCCAAATTTACACAATGATCATAACTTGACCATCACCATAATTCAAAAAACAATAAGTGAATGGCAAGGAGAATGACCCACCACACTTTATGTGTAGCTAGAGAATTCGGCAAGGGAAAACAAAAATCAAATTTGATTATTTAATCATATTGGTGCAACAATCCGATTGACTAGATGTTTAGTATGTTTTCAAACTTGCTAGGAAAAGTGCATTTAGCCTTCCTAAGGTGTGCACAATTCTTAAAGAAGCTTATGATCATACACTAGAAGCTCATGTTTTGAAAGGCGTCTTTGATTTTAAAGAGTTTTCAACAGGTAGAGATTATGCAAGCCTTGCATTCACCCATCTTAATGGCCAATGGGTTGCAATTTTTACTCATTGTCCCAAAACAAAAAATCTTCCATGCATTGGTATCAAGCATTGAAGCAGCAAAAGCTCCAAAAGAGAAGCAAGCCATCAATTTCAGTAATGCTTGATAGAAACTAGAGAGACCATACAATCATAGCATTTGTATTTTCTAGCATGCTCACGTGGATGGTGGTTTTTTTTTTATAAAAGGAGCAAGAAATGTTGATTGAGGAAATGCAAAGCAATTCAAGATCACTGACAAATCTAGAGCACTTTCTTTGTTAGGCCTAAGGTAAGACCAGGCATGCCAAGGGCTAGGAAAAACATGCGGTAAAGGGGGTCCTATAAATAGTATGGACACGGGCCTATATAGGGCATGGTTGGGTGGTGATTTGCATGTGCTAGTCCCCAGAGTCTTAGATTGGTATCAGAGCAAGGTGGAGCAGTGCAATCATGGAGGAGGGGAGAAGCGGCATCGAAGGCATGTTTCATAAATTAACTCTCTCTCTCTCTCTCTCTCTCTCTCTCTCTCTCTCTCTCTCTCTCTCTCTCTCTCGCGACAGTCATGGAAAACTACTCTTACAGTGCTGAGGTAGTCGTGGCGACCACGGCAACAAAAGCTAGCATACACAAAGGGCTTTTTGTTTACCTCGAGAGAATGGCATGGGACTGGCCTTGATGAAATTGCCTTGGCTAAGGGAGGCTTTTGCGTTTCTAGAGTGCACAAGGTAGCTTTTTTTCTCACCCTATTTTGGAGTAAAGCCAAAAAGGGCGCCCTTTTTCTGGGCACCCTCTCCTACTAGGGGCAACGGCCCATGCAAGACCAATTGAGGATGGCACATGCACCAACCATGCAAATCGCACAGCACATGCCTAAAAATCACAACTTTGAAGTTGGCGGATTCAACATCTCCGGGTTGGAAGATTTTTGAAGGAAATTTAGTGCAAGAAAAGAGGTTGCAAGGAAGCAACAAGAGTATGAGGGTTTATTGGATTTGAGTTTTAAAGCACACCACAAAAGCAAAGGCATTATAAGTGATTTTAGTGTTCGCAAGGGGAACCCCATTCAAGGTTGTAAAGCAGGCGAGTGATTTTGAGATTCACTAGAATCGTAGTTCAAGCTTGACACGAGCATTTGAAGAAAGTGATTAACATTGGGCAAGGCCAACAAGAATGTTATACAAAATTATTCTAGTAACCCGAGAAGCACAGCTTTCCCTATGCATGGCATCAATTAGAGCACAATGATCAAGACACATCATAAGGGTCATCCCGTTACAGTCCAACTAAGGCTGCAGTAGCCGTAATTTGGACTAAGGAGCAAGACTGGACTACTCACGAGCAAGGCATATGCAGGCACACTTTTGAAGTTTAATGACACGTGCAGAGCTAATCACTAAGCAAGGACCATAAGGTTGGCAGATTTTATGATTATGTGCTTTTTTGACTTCATATATGATTGTATATTGTAGGAAGGCTTCAAAAGGTTTCTAAGAGGTTGACTTTCGATGCAACTTTTGATGCAAAAGCAAGGCCAACGGGCAATGCTTAAGCATCTCAAGGAGATAGATCTTGATCAAGGGAGGTCACAGATACTTGGCAACTGTTAATACGGTAAGGCCTGTTGCTAGACTTTCTAAAGGGTACAAATAACTTTTTTGTGGCTGGCTCTTTACAGTTCAAGTAGTCAGCAAGAGTCTCTCTTTCTCCATCTTTGAGTTTGGGGTTTGAATTTTTGCTAGGGCATGGCTTTTAGGCCAAATGTTTCTGCACTTAAGTTGATTAAGACAATGGTCCAGTGTGCGGCACGACTTTTGCAAATATGCAGCATTCTATATAAGCCTATCACACCAAGGGGAATACAAACTCCGATGCCAAGGGCGGAGATTATAGAAAATTGGTAATTATGTTAAATTTAAGTTTAAATTTTGAACTTATTCAATCTTGAATAATTTTTAAAAATGCCAACTTGACAAGCAGAGGTTTCTTCGGTCAAGTAGAGTTTGGCAGTTAGATGAAGTTGGGTAGCTAAGCTTCTTGAGCTATCTCTCTCAATATTGGGTAATCCTAGGACTCTCGATAAGAAGTACAATTTGACAAGGTTGGTTATCTATGAAAGCTTGACAAGGCCGATTGTCTTTTGCTTTGACATCTGTGTGTCAACTGGAGCACCTGTTGGCTATGACCACTCAAGCAGGATCCCTTATGTCTCAACTTTTTGATGGAATTCTATGAAGTAAGGCATCTTGCATAGAAGTTTCCATAGCTCTTGCTCTCTTATATTTCATATATTTATATATTAGAATTCATGCTCCATGAGATGAATAAAGAGGTGGAAGGAAAATACTTAGTCATCTTGATTGAGAGGGATGGTTGGTACCTAGTATGGTGTCTTATGTTTTGATTCTTGTTTAGGTTGCTCTCTTTATGTGTTGTGATTATTCAATCAATCATTTTGTTGAATTTGTTTTGAATTAATCAATTAAAGTTGTGTTGAAAGCGTTGCGAGGATTCCAAGAAGCCAACATGCCCTTGTGATGCCAAGGAAAGAGCCAAACTATGGGTGGATTTCAGGGATATGCTTGTAGAAGGAGATTGGTGCATCATGGGAGATTTTAACATGATGGAGGCTATAAATGAGAAGACGGACCCTTCTAGCCTATTGGAAGGTTTTGAGAAAACAAATGGAAATCTTTATGTGAGAAATGGGCACTAGTCGCCTTATGGATTGTTGGCACATGGAGTAGCTCACTTGGGCTAGCATACACTAGCCTCTAGTATTCCTACACAACCTCCCGGTTGGACATGTGCTACCTCTCGCACCATGGAGATTGGCTTCCACCATTGGTGGAGACGAGTGTGGATACCATGGACCATTTCCCCATTAAGATAAAAATTGCAAAGGCTAAGGAGAGGAAGCTCATAGGAAGATTGCTATGTAGAAGGGAAGGAAAAAAAAGTGTTACTGGAGAGCATCTTTTCAAGGAGCCGCTCTTTAGGTTCCTTGCTAAGTTATCATTCAACAAGCTGAAGAAATACGTAATTGCAATGGATCCTCAAGCTTGGCCCACACTAGCGCATAAAATCAATATGGCAATATAAAGAATAGGGTCTAGGGTAGGTGGTGAAATTTCTTTTCATGTGATTAGAGATAGGGTAAAGTCATAGACTCATAAGCTAAAAGATTCATTTGACATGAAAGAGAAAGCGCATGTCCTTTTAAGTGGACTTCCTAGAGTCCAAATTGTAAGGTGAGATCATGTGGGATCATGTGGGTGTTGAAAGTACTATTAGCCTACCTCCTATGGACCATCCAAAGAAAAAAAGGTGCTTGGAAGTTGGGACCTACAAAACAAGGAAAGGCTTTGCAATGGGGAGTAGTAGCATGTAGCTTAATAGTTGAAAAAAAGAATGCCCACACCTAACCCATCACACAAGAAATATCCCCTTGATCCCACCAAGTTTGATTTTTGACAGGTGGTGACAGTGACATTTTTCATAATGTTTGCATGTCAAGTGCCATGCTGAGAAACAACTTGGCTCTCAAACATACTCTAAACAGTCTAAAAAATAAACTCTACTCGAAAAAATTTGCTAGGCAACCCTACCTTTAAATAAAGAGTTTGTATTAGCACACGTTATAAGGTTTTGTTCCCAACTTCTTCTTGACAAGTAGCATTGCTAGATAAGCTTTAAAAATGATGATTGCATATTTATGGATTTGCTTCCACATTTTTATTTTCTTATTTTTTTGCAATACTCACAATGGTGAGTGGATTATATTGATATATCCAAAAAATTACATATTCATACCATGCTCGTGCTGAGCCATGGCTATCTCACAAGATTGTAGTTACATAGGTTGATGGGGGAGCCACCCCACGACTTAAGCTGAACCCATGCTTACAACTTTGCTCGTCCGATATTGCACCACCCACGGTTCATTTCCACTCCTATGAGCTCCTTTGCTTTCCAATAGTGATGATCGTTGCCCTGCTTTCTTGGACTATCTCTGTGAACTTAGCTACTTCCAAGGAGTTCTCGAAGATCCGATAGTTCCTTGTCTTCCAAATGTGTTTAAAGTAGCAATAGCTCACTATTTGTGGAGCATTGAGCATTGCTTGGCTCTTAAACTTCTTCCCTCCCACAAAAAGATGGTTCTTAAAATATCCTATTTTCCATGTTTTTTTGGACCCATTTGCATACCTTGCCCGCCAAACCACAATTCATCGGACATTCCTTAAACAAGTGAGAGAGGTCTTCACAAGCTGCCTTACCTTGCCAAGATCTGTTTGGACTAATTTCCATGGCAAGGACCTTCACTCTGCATGGCATGGCTCCCCATAGCACCTTCCATAATAACACATTCATTCCATGCGGCCATTTAGGGCGTCATATGTTCTTCACTACCGTCTCCCATTTTGTTGTTTATTGAGCAAGGAAAACCAATCCTATGATGCCATAAGGTTGAGGTACACATCTTTAGTTTGCGGTTTCAAGAAATGTCTACTCACAGGCCAGTGCTAGGCTTTCCACTCGAGCTTGGAGGAGGGGGGAGAGCCTGAGGGCAACAGTCTTGGCGATAATTTTGTAGGCAACAAATATCATCGTTATGGGGTGCCAGTGCTTTAGTTGGGAGCAGTAGACTTGCTTTGGAATGGGCTTAATGAGGCTAGACTTGTAGTTGCTAGACTTGCATTAGGAGAATGTGGAAGCATCCCGAATTATGGGATGCTTCCACATTCTTCTAATACAAGTCTAGCATTTATATTTCTTTTTTGTTGCGAATAGTCATGTTCAACACTTAAATCATTCAATAATAACAAAGTTTTTTTAATAAAAAGACTACATAAGTCCCAAAAAAGTAAAGCATTGCATTTTGGGTGCAATTGTGGACCATTGGATAAAGCTTCCTCGTTAGTGGCACATCAAAGTCCGTTATAATAGTGGTATTAAAGCTTAGACAATTCTCCTTCTACGAAGGATCCAATCCCTTTTCTTGCAGCACACATGATTCAGGCAATGAATCTAGCAGAGAGGAAACTATACCACCTATGAGTGAAGAAACCAATGAAGGTTCAAGCGGGCAAGCTAATGATAAAAAACTTACCTCCCTCTTTAAAGACGGGCATTGGATATTGGGTCACACACAATCTTTCCCATCCTCTTTCACTTTTTTTCCGCTTAATTTCTTACAATGCTTCTAAGTGTTTTTTCAGTCATCAATTTTTGTGCTTTCGGAATATATTGTGATCTAAATAGTTCATTGTTACATTCGTTGAAAAAAAAACGTAATACTTTATTGTGACAACCGATGTTTTTAAATGCTAGTGTCACTTTCTTATATTCTCTCTCACGAAGAAACCTCTTATTAATAATTTTTCCTCTCAAAAGCCTTAAGAAGGCCATTATGCAGGAAACATGGAGTGTTTGGCATTAAAGTATATGGAGAAGTATATTTTACACAAAAGCACAACATTTTGGAGATTCTATGCTCATGACGAGGCATCGAGGCCAATTACTAAAATACAATAGATTAACACATGACAAAGAAAATGGCCCATATGTAAAGTATCCTTGTCAATGGGAAGATCTTTAAAAGTTGAGGAATGGTATTACAATTCCACTCTTGTTTTTTCTTGTGTGCAAAACTCACAATTCCACTCTTAAAGCTTGTCTAACAGTTAATACATACTAGGTGTAAACTGCTTGGACCATCCATTAATTGCAATGATCATGCAAGCGATCTTCGTATTGTAGCGGTCGGATAAAAAGGTAGGTCCTTAGCAAAAAATGTGCTTGAGTGCATGATGTGCTTGGATTTTGATTAAGGCTAATCACAAAACATATGTGCATCTGGATAATATCTATTTGACATAATATGGCGGAAGGGAGTTCCTTTTACACGTGGTGCAAGCTGCGAGATGAAGGCTACATTCCAAACCAAAAGTAAGAGTGGCTCCCGACACGCGATAAAGAGGGAGAGAGAAAGAGAGAGAGAGAGGTCGTCGAAGGCGACCGGCCGTACTAGTATACCATTAGGAAAGGGCTCTTTTTCAAACTTAAACAATAGGCAACAGCTTACTTAACAGACATGGCACATGCTTTGATGATCAAAATTCAGTGCTAGTCTCTAGTCATGACCCAAATTATAAGGTACATAAGCATTGAAAAAGGGATGAGATTGCCCAACTGAGATGTTTTCCGAGCTAGGGTTTGCCATGGGAGGCTATGCATGACTATGAGAGGTCATGGATGCCTTTTCCTACCTAGCTTAGTATGTATACACCCCAAACTTGTCTTTGCCCATGATCCATCCCTTTACACATTAATGTGCACAAGTTTTGATGTATTAAATATCGGACCAAGTATCTACAAAAAGGCAACTACACTACTGGTTCAACCGACATTTTTCAAGAGAAGGGTCGATCTCAACCCTTGTTGAAGCTTGGATGGGGGAGCTTATATGTTCAATACTGTTTTTATGGAGCGAGTATTCGTTTGGCACACCATATACGTGCTGGCATACACATGCTGCACATCTTTGGATAGCCAATGGGTAAGGCCAATGTCACACTAGGGCAGGGGAATGCTAGTTACGCTGAGGTGACGACCTCTCATTTGCGAAGGAAAAAGGGAAACTTGGCCTACAACCTTTGCGAGAGGGACGATCTTGCACCCTCGGCCAACTTTCGCAAGGCACCATGTGAGCTACAGTCTGACAGTCAGTGTTGGAGGCAAAGGTTACAACACTTGCCCCCTTGCGATTTGCTGCAAAGCATGGCCAACTTCTTTTTCAAAATTTCATGTGACAGTAGCACGCCCAATCACCTTCATAGAGAGAAAGGGGAGGGTGCCCTGATGTGACAGGGGCCTAAGGCTTCTTACACACCAAACCTATGCTTGCCTATCACTTTTGGGGACGGGCACACATGCATCACACACTGAAATAAGAGAACATTTTAAAGGTGACGAGTTTTCCAGATGATACTTCTAGCTTATTCATTAGGCACTTCAATGTGCGTGAGTTGGAAGGAACTCAGGCCCCGCCCATCCTCGGGCAGGCAGTTCCGACTGTCCATTTTGTCGTCCATTGCCCATATTGCATGCCCAATTATGTTTTGCTGGTTGGCTTCCACGTCCGCACATCCAAGCTTGGGCACACGGTGTGTAAGCAGCCTAAGCTGGTTCAAACTTGCCGAAAGCAAAAGGGTGGGAAATCCCTTTTTTTAATACAATTTCATGTTTTCTCAAAAAAAAAAAAAGGGTGGGAAATTGGGAAGGTAAAAGAGAGCATTGTCTCGAGAGCTACTGCTGCACATGCGATACCAAAGCCAATCCCAGTCACCGACTTAATGGGGCCCTAGTGAACAGCATGACATGGCATACCACGTAAGCTTACACTCGGATTCCTCTCACCCCCACACACATACAAACTGCATTCTGGGTCGCTTTACATCTAGGGGCCAGCTCTGGCGAGGTGACGACTCGAGGAGAGAGAAAGCTTTGGATCGAACACGGGGTTAGGTGCTAGACACAGCACCTGCACTAACGCTCACTAAGTAAAAGCCGTAGTCCAGCGCTCCCGCCTCCCCCCCTCCAATCTCTCTCTGTGTGGCTATGGTGCCTCAAGAAGCAGCAAGATCGCTCTCCTCTTAAGGACAGTTTACTTCTCGTCCGCCTGGTAAGACCTCGTTTTCCATTTGTTTACAATCTTTTCCGGCTCACCTGGTTTAGTTTGTAGGGTTTGTTTTACAGCAGAGCAGCATTTTCTCGCTCGGTTTTGCTGAATGTTTCAGTGCATTCCCTGGTTCTTTCCGACAAGTCTGCATTGGCAGTGGCTGTCATTTCAGTAGGTTCAATCAGCATTCTTATTTAACTTCTCGATCTCTTTCACTTAATCTCTACAATGCCAATTATTTTTGGCATTAAAGTCTCTCAAACGTATCACGGATAAGAAGATTGGGTCTCACAAGTCGACAGCTCTACAGGAAGAATTTTTTTACCTGTTAAGTCAACATGGTTGACACTGCAGATCTATTATGGGATCTACCCAGCCTTATTAGCAATCTGCAGCAGTATGTTTCTTTATTTCACTGTTAGGCCCAGGCATTATAGATAAACGGCAGTCACAAGTAGTCAAAGCTCTTGATCAGTTTTTAGCTTTAATCTTGTGTGAGCCAAGCATTGCAAATAAGTCAAGGAAATGTGTGCTGTTTGCCAGACCTTTTTTGCATATCGAGCAGATCCAATAATTTTTGCAGAAGTTTTTTGTCACTCACAACTGTGAAAGTGTGTTAATGGAACCCATTTACCAATTTTGCCTGCTGGTGTGATGTATGTTTATATTGTCCAACTTTATGTGTCTGTATAAAGATGTATGCGTTTGGAGATTTTTTTAGGCATTCATCACAAGGGATGTTGAGACATATCAGCAAGGATAGAGAGTGCTTCTTTTGTAGCTCTTTTCTTGAGTTTTTTCTTTATCCGTTTTCTTGTGTCTCTTGTTTTTCTGTTTTATGAGTGTTTTGTTTCGCAAGTTCAGTCTTATCTTTATTTATGAAGGTATATACTTTATAAGATTTATGCCCCCTTCGAGTTTTGAACAAGTACCTTTTTGTTTGAAATGCATGCAGACTTGTGGAGTTATTTCAATGTTGGGGAATCACAGTTCTGCCAAAATGCGGAGCCGCAATGATGGTTCACAAGGAAAACGCCTAGTACTCTCAGTTTGTCTAATGCTTGTGGCATTGTCCCTTGTATGCACATATTATGGGTCGTTTTTGAAAGCTGCTCTTCAGAATAAAAGAGATTCAATGCATTTGCAAGATGTTGGGGAGATGGCTTCAAGAAGGCTTGGCAAAAATGCAGTTGAAGACGATGATGCAAATGAGGTTGGCTCAGAACCGGTGGAAGGAGCAGCAGATGCAAGTATCAAAGAAAAAGTAAATGAAGTATCCAACACAGAGGACAATGTTTTTGATGTGACCATCAAGACTTTTCCTGTAAGTCTCTTACATTCAATAGACTTGTGAAGGGTAGAGCGACTTATATTTTCAAAAATTATTAAGACTCTCATTTTGGCAAGACTTCTTCGTGCAGTCTTGCGACATGCGACATTCCGAATTGATACCATGTCTGGATCGTCATCTCCATAGCCAGCTTAAACTGAAGCTAAATCTTTCCTTAATGGAACATTATGAACGTCACTGTCCTCCTCCACATCGAAGGTTGAACTGCCTCATACCTCCACCTCCTAACTATAAGGTGTGTCTATTGTTGCTGTTATTGGTTCTCATGAAGTAGAGATGTATACAAGTTAGTATGATTGTGGAAGTGTTGATGAGAAAATAAATATTCTGGTCGAGTGCCTCGATAGACCTGACCATAACAAAGTCAAATTGTTTTTTCTTTGTTCTAGTGATAACTTGTGATATGTGGTTTTAGTGTTCTTTTTCAAATCCAGTTTTTTTTTTCCGCTTTTTCAGTCCTTTTTCTCTTGCCTTACTCCCTAGTCACCTTCAAAGGGAGATCCTTTTGACTGAATGAAGCATATATATTGATAGTGGCAAGCAATTTTGTGAGAGGTGGTCACTCAAATGAAGTGCAAACCCTTAACTTGAAAACAGAAACTATAACAAAATAGAACTTCTATTGAAGACACAGTACTCACAAAATCTCTATCAGGATGGAATCATTGGTCTGAGAACTGGCACCCCTTTTGTTCTATTTTGATTTATAAGCACAAAGTGTGCCCTTACAATTTTTTCACACAAGTTTGAATGTAGTGCTTTGTCAAGGCAGAGACTTTTAATTGAGGTCCTTGACCTGTTTACGTAGGCTCCGAAAGCATTTGGCTGGAAAGCTGCTCTTCTATGAGCATGCCGTCCTCAAAAGCTACTTGTATGAGTGAGTATTTGTCTGCTAGGCCCAAAAAATAAGGCTGCCTTCTGTATTTGTGATATTGGCTTTTGGCGGCGATACCTGCTTTTCCCAGCTGGTGCCGATTTTGGTACTATGGCATGTGCCAAGTCAAGATTTACTGACCACGTAGTCCATATTGATAACATCCCCCGCACACCCCCCCCCCCCCCCCACGAACCCCCCACAACCACCACCACCACATCCCCAGCTTCCCCCCAAAAGTAAAGTAAAGAAAACCACACACACACACACACACACACTAGCCCCCATCCTTACTTTTCTGTGCCCCGCTTGAAAAATCGAATCGTCCATGATTGGGTACATATCATCCCAAAAGACACATGCTTGATTGAAAGTAGAACTGATCGATTCATCAGCGTAGAGCAATAGAGAACAAAAGATTAAGTTGCGACAAAACCTTGTCAGAGTTCCATTTCCTATCGCGTGGTGGCTTCGACTTTCTCAAGAGTAGGATTATGGAGTGGGGGACTGTTTTTGTGGCTGTAACCAGCCTTATGTGAGGTGGGCGTACCTGCTTGAGGCTTGGTGTGCCATGTATCTGATCATTGGGAAGGTGTGCTAGAGACGGGAGCCCTGTTCCTAGGTCACTTTGGGGTCAGAATCTGAGTTTTATGCATTTGATGGCATTTTGGACATGTGGCATTTATTGATGGCTTCTCCTGATGGATATGGGTTGTGGGCTGTGCCAAGTACACAGCTAACCCTATGCGCGTGTAGACAAGCTAACTTCTACTTCTAGGGCTTAGGACAGCCTAGGGAGTGTTTTGGCACCTTGTGAGCTTGTATGCAGGTCTGCATGTCCACGCACTTTAGATCTAGGGCTTAGGACAGCCTAGGGAGTGTTTTGGCACCCTTGTGAGCTTGTATGCAGGTCTGCATGTCCACGCACTTTAGATAGATTAGTTGCATACCCTTTGAGTGCACATGAGCACAACCAGTGTCTACCAGGTGTAGGCACTAGGGAGTGTTACCATACAGTAGCATTAGTATCAAGCCCAAGTGGTATCAACATGTGAAGCACCTCCTATTAAAGGTTTTTAAATAAGTGATAGTTTGGCCCAACATTTAGGAGTCGTGGGGTTCCTCTAGCTTTGCCCAACCCAGCCCTGCAAGATGTCACGTGCACATGGCTCTGTGCGCCACGTGGACATGCTTCATTGACTTCCATTGTCAATTCTCTACCTATCCCTAGATAGGAGTGTCTAGAATTCTAGGAGGATTAGTACCGGCAATTTTGTGAGCATGTTTGCAGGGCCTCTCTGTTCGGAAGAGTACATTAGATTAGGCTTTTAAGTTTCGGAACCCTCTTGCATAAATGGATTGTACAAGCGTTTTGACAAATATTGTTACACTACGGTGGGCATTTGGCATGACATGCATGTAGGTTTAGGTTAGAGGAATCCAACGAACCGTTCCCCGCGTTAGTCTGATTCCGGGTGGGTAGATGTGCGTCAATTTCACCCAAAAATTTAGCCGAAGTCAAGTTTTTTAATAAATCATTTTAATGATTTATTTTTATAATTTCATCTTCCAAACTTGCCCTATCTAAGCCTTAAAAAGTTCTTAACCAAAATCCTAGCCTATAACGAGAGCAAGAGAGCTAGCTGTTTGTATCAATTCAGATGGCAAGCACGGAGCATAGTGCTTCTGTAAAGCACATATCAGCCCTAGCGTTTTTGCAAAGGAGCAACCATCGCCAGTTCATATCGCAAGAACTTGAGGAGCATAGCGCTTCTGTAAAGCACATATCAGCTCCTAGCGTTTTTGCAGAGGAGCAACCATTGTGAGATCTAGCCCAACATTTTTACTCCTAGGTCGTAGATCAGCCTAGCGCTTCTGTAACAAACTGTTGACGTGTCAAAGCCTAAAGAATGGAGCCAACTTACAGATGTGGCCGAGGGGCCTAAACCCTAAGAAGAATAAGTAACAGAAGAAGTCCTACCAACTTGTGGGGACCCCGTTCGATGGGGCCCTAAGTGACATAAAGGAAGAAAATAAAGCAGGATCCGGACACACGCAAAAACTGATGACGTGGCAGATTTTCAAAAATTGCGCTGGCATGATGACGTGGCAAGCTGTACGGACTTCCGCGTTTTGCGTTGGTTGATGACGTGGTAGGTTGTACGGATTTCCGTAAATTACGTTGGCAGCTTTTGACATTGCTTTTTGGACTAGAAGCTTTTGAGTTTTAAATGCGTTTTACTGTAACTGCTTTTCAGGCCAAGGGCCTTTAAATATGAGACTAGGGCTCATTCTCTGCCATGCTTCTTGGAGAAGGTGCAGAGTTTGGAGTACCGGCTTGTACTGTGTTGATGCAATATAAAGAAATACCGAAAGGGGCGCCAAGGTTTGGGGCCAATACTCTCTGGGGTGGAATTCCGCCACTCCGTGTCGTGTTGTCTCTCTCTCTCTCTCTCAGTTCAGTTGTTATTTGAAGTGCTAAAAGTCTGTTCAGTCTATTCTTTTCTATTGGCACGTGGTGCCCGTCGTGTGACAGTGGTATCAGAGCATTAGGCGTGTGCTTTTCGGAAAGCATACCGGTCCTACAAAACAGCCGAAAGTAGAAGCTAACTCCTTGATCAAAACAGCCAAAAGGAGAAGCTAACTCCTTGATCAAAAGAGCATAAAGGAGAAGCTAACTCCTTAATAAAAAGAGCAAATTGATTGTCCCTCGGAAATTTTTGAGCTAACTTGAGTTGTTTTGTAGATATGCTATAATCGCGGACGATTACTCTCTTTCAAGAAGGGGAGATGTAACAAACTGCGGACGTGTCGAAGCCTAAAGAATCGAGCCAACTTACAGGTGTGGCCGAGGGGCCTAAACCC
Organism: Adiantum capillus-veneris; assembly: GCF_014529385.1. Lineage (NCBI taxonomy): Eukaryota > Viridiplantae > Streptophyta > Polypodiopsida > Polypodiales > Pteridaceae > Adiantum > Adiantum capillus-veneris. The sequence goes on from NC_140956.1 coordinate 53,703,056, forward strand.
TAAGAAGAACAAGTAACAGAAGAAGTCCTACCAACTTATGGGGACTTCGTTCTATGGGGCCCCAAGTGACATAAAGGAAGAAAATAAAGCAAGATCCGGACACACCCAAAAACTGATGACGTGGTAGATTTTCGAAAATTGCGCTGACATGATGACGTGGTAGGCTGTACGGATTTTCGTAAATTATGTCGGCAGCTTTTGGCATTGCTTTTTGGACCAAAAGCTTTTGAGTTTTAAAGACTTTTTACTGTAACTGCTTTTCAGGCCAAGGGCCTTTAAATATGAGGCTAGGGCTCATTCTCTGGCATGCTTCCTGGAGAAGGTGCAGAGTCTGGAGTATCGGCTTGTACTGTGTTGATGCAATATAAAGAAATACCGGAAGGGGCGCCAAGGTTTAAGGCCAATACTCTTTGGGGTGGAATTCCGCCACTCCGTGTCGCGTGTTGTCTCTCTCTCTCTCTCTCTCTCTCTCTCTCAGTTCAGTTGTTATTTGAAGTGCTAAAAGTCTATTCAGGCATGTGGTGCCTGTCGTGTGATAGCTTCCATTTGGCAGCAGATCAGCCCAACGTTTTCATTTTTCAGCCCTCCCAGGTTTTCGGTCGCAGCCCGGGTTTGCTAATGCGAGCCTCTCCATTGCAGCTGGTACTTCGGCAGCCCATTGAGCCTCTTCTTGGCCATTCCCTCTTCGCATCGAGTATTCCCATTGCTGTCCATCATCTGCATCATCATCTATGTTTTCTGCCCTACTATATGCGATAGATTGGCTGCGTTTTGCAGCCAGATCTGCGTTTTTTCAGCCAGCTTTCAGCCCTTGATTCTTTTCATATCACGAGCGCATTTTAGACCCAGATGTACCCCTTGGTGACCGTCTGCGACCCCACATTGAGATGGATCCAAAGGTGTGTCAAATCAGCCCCGGAGGTGCTTCATTTTGAAGAGTTGCCGCGATGCCATTCGCCGTTCTAGTTAGTAGAGTCTGCATTGAGGTATTGCATGTGTGTACATTCCATTTACACAATCAAAAGCAAATACCACATTGACAACAGTGTGGGTGTGTGAGGTGCAGCGGAATGAATGTTGTATTTTCTCAAGATTAGTGATCTTTATTGCTCAAGGTTCCTTTTAGTTCTTAGGGAAGGAGAGAGCCTTCCGTCTATAGAGAGTGCTATAACCGGCCCGTACAACGTAGAGGGCGGTACTATTTCAATTACCTGTTAACTTTACACAGAGCATTGAGAAGGGAAGAGAACACAGTTGCGTCCAGCGACTAGAATGTCACTGTGCACACGAGACCGACACCCTGTAGGCCCCAAAGATTGGCGCCCCTTTCGGTATTTCTTTATTCAAATTAAGGTAGACGATCCGACCACTTAGCACAAGCTTTCACAAAGCTGTCCAAACCTGGCGAGGGCTGAAAACGCAGGTTTTAGACCGGATTTCGACAGCATAACGGCGCAAAAACCCCTGTAGGTCAAAAACACCTGTCTAGGACGGATTCCCTCGATATCTGGACGCTTTCTGGTGAGCTGTCACAGAAATTCAGCGGGCTGTAATTCTCTGTTTTTCACTGTTGGGAGCCCAAAAGCCTGTACACGCATCCCAAGGCTCTCACGAGGCTCCCCCGATGTTCCCTTGCAGTTTAGGTGCGAAACCCTAAACATGCAGAAAAACACAGCAGGCTGTAATTCCCTGTTTCGGATCGTTTTTAGCGGAGCAAACACGCCTACGCGTGTTCCAAGGGCTCCCGCACGCAATGGGACAGTTCCCCTGTGAATTGGACGAGTTTTCACACGAGAAAACTCTCCAAACTCGCAATCTTTCGTGATGGAACTGTGCGTACCTGTGGGGGATTAACAATTAGCTAATCCGGTTCCTGTTCAGAAGGCTCTTGCCTTGGCAAACGCGCATAAACCCCCAGAACTGTACATAGGTCAAATGAGAAGCCCACTAGTGGGGCATAACATACTGTACGTAGGGGAGAAAGAGAGTAGTATGTAGCGTGCGGGGCATCACTCCCGTCACCATACTGTGCATAGAGGGCAAGGTAAGCATTCCATAGCTTCTGTACCTGCTACAATCCACCTGAGGCTGAAAATGGCTCCCCCTTTGTTGATATGCAGCTCGTTTTTGCCTCTTAGAGTGGCAGAATTGCTCACAGGCTGACACGTCGCCCAGTTTCCGAGTTTGGGCTTTCCCTGCTAAAAATATCTCAACTGGTGTGTCAGTTGACTTGGCAGCAGAGCAATAAAATGTTCCCCTTGTCATTCCAAAGCTAATGACGCGAACACATTTTCTGGTCAAAAATAGCAGTTCCCTAAATTTTAGGAGATGCTTCCATGGCGTCCCTATCGGTCTCCTGACCATCATTGAAGACTACCATTCGACCAACATCTACAATGTGGGTTAATTTACTGGCCCCTTTCAACTTATAAAGTTGCAGTGACTTGACGAGTGGCCCAAATTCCAGTTTGGCGCCCACGAGCTTCCATACTGATCAGAATTCAGTGCTAACTGGCCCGGGCAGTCCCTGTCTGACTGACCTAGATCCCGGATGTGAGAAACCCATTTGGCTGCAGCCGTTTCACATTGGCCATGCAATGTCCACTTGCACCTTTTCAAGGGTTTTGGGACAAACAAGTAAAAATAAAATAAATATATCTAATACTTATTTACGGAAGGCAACAGGAAAAATACACCTCCTGGTGACACACCCCACCCTTGAAATACTGCAAGCGACCTCGCTTGCATGCCAATAATACATGCAGATATCTCCTGATATCACATATATTCTATGATGGGAATCCAAGATATACATGCTTCCCACCAACCTGGCTACGACACATATATCAAGCATAGAAGTCTTCTAGTGTACTCTTGAGCACAAACTTCTCTAGCTAAATTCTGTATGGAAAGAGTAGATACAATTACTTAACTACTCTCTTGAGCATCATAAACCATGCTCTTGCCTTGCTCCAAAAAGGCTGCATCAAGTCACCGTGGGTTCCATTTGAAAGGCTTCAAGATACAATTGCAATAGCTGAGGTGAATCAAGCAATTCAGACTCTTCCATCCATTTGGCATCTAATGATGGATAGTTCTTGAACTTCACCAAATAGCGTCTTGCAACCTTTCCTCTAACCTTTCTTTGTTTATGTGCCAATATCTGTTCAGGAACAAGGATTTCATCCAATTCTTCCACTTCGGGTTGTTCCTCATCAAGCATATTCTCTGGCACATCACCAACAAAGGGCCTTAGAAGGCTGACATGAAAAGCATTATGTATTTTCCAGCCTTCTGGTAGTTTTAACCTGTAAGCTACATCACTGATCTTTTCTGAAATCTGAAAAGGACCATAATATCGCATACTGAGCTTAGGAAACAAGCGTTCCTTGCCTTTCCTTTTCCTTAACCTGGCCTTTTCAAAGCGCAAAAGTACCCAATCACCAAGTGAAAATACAAGTTCACGACGGTGACGATCAGCAGCTTTCTTTTGCTTAGCCTGAGTCTTCTCAAGAGCAATCTTTATCTTCCTGTATGTTTCATCCATATCTTGCACATACTTGTTTGCCTCAAATATCTTGTCCTTAGTCTGCAAAATGGGTGGGACTTTCTTTCCTCCTTCCACTATCTCAAATAGTGCCTTACCTGTTGATGTATGCACAGTGTTATTGTAAGCATATTCAACCAATGGGAGATGGTGTTTCCAAGTTGCCTTGTGCTCTGAGACATAACATTTGAGTAGGTCCAAGACAGTAGAATTTGCCTCTTCTGACTGTCCATGAGTTTGCGGATGAAACGAAGAAGAGAACTTGAGCGTAGTGCCCATGTTCTCAAACAATGCCTTCCTGAAAAGACTCGTCATACGTGGATCCCTGTCACTGACAATTGACTGAGGCATCCCATGATATTTAAAGATATTGCTCATGAATATCTTGACCATGTGTTGTGGCTTTATCTTCTTCCTAACAGGAATGAAATGGGTCTGCTTACTGAACCTACAAATGATAGTCCAAATCCCATCATTTCCTGTTTGCGTCCTTGGAAGATCAAAGATAAAGTCCATTGCTATACTTTCCCATGGCCTATCAAGGATCGGCAATGGCTGCAACAATCCCGGTTGCTTTTGTCTGTCAAATTTGACTTTTTGGCATACTAAGCATGATCTTACAAATGTGTCAACATCTTGACGCAAAGCTAGCCAATAGAAGAATGCCTCAACCCCTTTCACTGTCGCATCAATTCCACGATGCCCAACATAAGGTGGAGCATGACTTTCCATCAAAATCTTTGGCCGTAACTGTTTAGTAACGCATAACTTTCCATGCATCATGAGAAAGTCATTCTTAAGCATATAGTGCTCATGATGTTGCCCATCAACAAGCTGGTCATAGATCCTTGCAAAATCTGAATCTTCAGCATATTGTGTCTTCATTTCGTCTAGTTCACAATGGTACGGAATTGACACTGCTGAAATTTGGGGCTTTCGTGACAACGCATCAGCCACCACGTTCTTTTTCCCTTGCACATGCACAATCTGAAAATGGAACATTGACAAGATGTTTGCCCATCGCATGTGCTTCTCAGACAACTTCGTCTGTGTAAGAAAATATCGCAAGGTTTGATGATCCGTTTGGACAACAAAATCAGCCCCTAGCAAATAGTGTTTCCAACTAGTGAGAGCATGAATTACTGCCAGCAATTCTTTCTCATAGACTTGCAAGTTCCTTTCAGTCTTCAAAAGAATTCTGCTCTCATATGCGACTACTCGGCCATTCTGCATTTGAACTGCACCAAGACTATGGCCACACGCATCACATTGAACCACAAAAGGTTTAGAAAGATCTGGCAAAATAATTACCGGATCTGAAGTCAGCTTCTCTTTCAAGTGTTTGAACGCTAAAATTTCCTTGGCTGTCCACTTGAAAGTAACTCCTTTTCCTTGCAGTGCATGGAGTGGAGACGCAATCTCAGCAAAATTTCGGATGAACCTCCTGTAATAGGAACATAAGCCTAGAAAGCTTCGAATGTCATGTACGGACTTCAAGTCTGGCCATGACCTAATTGCTTCCACTTTAGCGGGATCCATGCGTACCCCATCCTTTGAAACAATGTGCCCAAGGAAGTGAATCTCTTGCAAAAAGAATTCACTCTTCTTCGCATTAATGAGTAGCCTGTTCTTACGTAACTCATTGAAAACTGCAGTCAAGTGATCCCTATGCTCCTCTTCAGACTTTGAGTAGACAATCATGTCATCAAAGAAGGTACCCACGAAGTTTCTATGTGGTCCAAAGATTCTGTCCATCATTCTATTAAATGTGGCAGGAGCATTTGTGAGACCCAATGGCATGACAAGAAACTCATAAAGACCAAATGTTGTCCTGAACGCAGTCTTATGGACATCTTCTGGTCTAATGCGTATCTGATGATACCCGCTCTTTAGGTCTATTCTTGTAAACAATGACGCTCCCTCAAGCCGATCAAGAATGTCATCTATCCTCGGTATGGGGAACCTGTTCTTGATGGTATTCTTATTCAAGGCGCAATAGTCAATGCACATGCGCCATGAACCATCCTTCTTCTGCACTAAGAGTACAGGCAAACAAAAAGGGGATGAACTGGGCTGAATCAGCCCCTTCTCTAAAAGCTCGTTGACATGACCCATAATCTCTTTCTGTTGGGCTGCACTAACCCTGTATGGTGGTCTATTCGGTGGACTAGAACCTGGCACAAGATCTTTAGTACGATCTTCAGGTCTCTTAGGAGGTAACTCCCCTGGCAAAGAGTCCGAAAAACAATCACTGAAACCACTCAAAAAAGTTGACCTGTCTTTATCTAAGGTAGACAAATTAGATACAACTTGAGGTACTTCTTTTGCAAAGATCAAGTACGCAAAAAGATGATTCTTTATTACAGATGAAATAGTAGAAGCAAAAACAACTGGAACAGACTCGCCTTTAAGCTTTACATCAAGGACATGAGTCTTTCCTCTATGTACAAGGGTAATCTTTTTGTTGTAAGTATCCACCATAGCATGCAACCTGTAACACCATGGGATACCCAATAACACATCACAGCCCTCAAGCGGCATAATATGAAATTCTTCCGCATCCACATAGCTCTGAATGTGCAGACGAAGCTTTCCCAGAATGGGAGTAACAGGCTCTGAATGTCCTGGGCATGCCAAACCTGCTTCCCCTATCATACCCATCTCCTCTGCACGAATGCCCAACTTTGATGCCAATTCTGGTGATATGAAATTTGCACGGGCTCCTGGATCAAAGAAAACTAGCATTGTTTGGTCTCTAACTTTGCCCCAAGCTCTGCACAGCTCCGTGGCATCTGTGTTTGGCTGATCTCCAACCAAGTCTAGAACAAGTCCTGCACTCGGCTTTGGCTTCTTCCCTTTATGGTCTGACTTGTCATCCTTATCCTGTGACTTCTTCTGTGGGCACTCCTTTGCAAAGTGTCCTTCCTGTTCACAAATGTACCATTTCTTGGCCTCCCTAAGAGCTTTCCTTTCTTGAAAAGTTTTGCCAGAAAAATGCCTTTTTTGTCCTTGTCCTCGTTCCGAAGAAGATTTAGACTGCTTCTTGGACGTATCAGCTTCTTCAGTGGAGGGCTTCTTTGTGGGAGGCTCAGAAGGCTTTGCTGCAACATTGCCCTTGGTTGAAAACTGTTTGCCCTGGGACCCTTTCTTGTGGCTATTAAATCCATCGGAATCTCCCTTCGACAGATTGCTGGCCACTCTTGCATCCTCTATCAACTGAAACATATTCATGACAGTAGTCTTTGTGCAGTAGTCCCTGATTTTCTTGGGCAATCCGCAACAGTACTTCTCAATCTGTTCTGACAATGGCACAAACCTGTAAGAGGTGACTGGCAACAGTGTGGCCCAAAACTGTTTATTGTACTCTTCCAAATTCGCACACTGTTTAGCATTCAACTCGTGCCATTCTGTCATCACATCCACTTCAAAAGTGTTTGTCAACCATGCAGTCGCAAAAAGCTGTTTGAATTGGACCCACGTTGTTGGGGCTTGACCCTGGTTCAACAATGCGGTCCACCATTGAAGCGCATTCCCTTTCAAGAAAGTGGCAGCCTTGCGTATCTTTGAAGATTCTGTGAAGTTGCCTCCAGCATAAGCTGCATCGAACTGCTGTATGAAGGTCAAAGCCTTTAATTGGTCCTCAGTTCCTCTGAAAGTTTCAAACTTCACTCCCTGCCCACCTTCCTTGTAATCCTTAGGCTGACTCAAAGGAGCCACATTATCATAAACAGGTGCCTGTAATAGTGGTGCTCCATGAGTGTTCATTCCAGCACTCGCATCAACTGTTTTCCCTATCATATCTGTATTTTGTACGTATGGCTGCGAAAAACCAGCCATACCAAATTGTGTTCCAGGCACTCGAAACTGGCCATAGGCACCCTGAAAACCTGGTTGGACACCTATGTTCGCATACATAGGGTTACCCATGCCTGTTTGCATTGTCCCGAACACATTCCCTGGCATATAACCTGTGGAAGGTCCAACCATAGCTTGAAACACTGAACCACCTCCAAAATAACCAGGATAAGTATTAGGTAATGGAAGGGTCTGACGCATAGCCTGTTCATTGCTCCCTTGACCATTCACAAACGGTTCCTGTCCAGCTAAAGCAAGTTGCTTTGGATCATTGGACACCGCTAGTTGCTCAACCACATGGGCTTTCCCTCGAGCATCATGAGTCCTCGGCGCATTGGAAATCTCCTTTTCCTGCAACGGCTCAGTCATGCCCTGTGTAGGAGGCTGAAAACCCTGTGTTGGAGCCTGTAAGAATTCCTGCATCCTTGGGTTGTTAGCCAACTGCTGAAACATGTCCATGCAACAATGCAGTTGAGTTCTAAACAACCTATCCTCTTCTTGAAGAGTTGAAGGAATTTTCTCTGTGCCATGTGAGGAAGATCCTTCTTCAGGTACTCGGTCTCTCTTCTCGGCCATATCGACAAGCTCTGTGTTGCTTTCACCCACAACAATCCACGCTGCACTTTTTGAAGAAAAAGTGACTATCCCGTCGATGGAACCATATAACCGGCCCGTACAACGTAGAGGGCGGTACTATTTCAATTACCTGTTAACTTTACACAGAGCACTGAGAAGGGAAGAGAACACAGTTGTGTCCAGCGACTAGAATGTCACTGTGCACACGAGACCGACACCCTGTAGGCCCCAAAGACTGGCGCCCCTTTCGGTATTTCTTTATTCAAATTAAGGTAGACAATCGGACCACTTAGCACAAGCTTTCACAAAGCTGTCCAAACCTGGCGAGGGCTGAAAACGCAGGTTTTCGACCGGATTTCGACAGCATAACGGCGCAAAAACCCCTGTAGGTCAAAAACACTTGTGTCTAGGACAGATTCCCTCGATATCTGGACGCTTTTTGGTGAGCTGTCACAGAAATTCAGCGGGCTGTAATTCTCTGTTTTTCACTGCCGAGAGCCCAAAAGCCTGTACACGCATCCCAAGGCTCTCACGAGGCTCCCCCGATGTTCCCTTGCAGTTTAGGTGCGAAACCCTAAACATGCAGAAAAACACAGCAGGCTGTAATTCCCTGTTTTGGATCGTTTTTAGCGGAGCGAACACGCCTACGCGTGTCCCAAGGGCTCCCGCACGCAATGGGACAGTTCCCCTGTGAATTGGACGAGTTTTCACACGAGAAAACTCTCCAAACTCGCAATCTTTCGTGATGGAACTGTGCGTACTTGTGGGGGATTAGCAATTAGCTAATCCGGTTCCTGTTCAGAAGGCTCTTGCCTTGGCAAACGTGCATAAACCCCCAGAACTGTACATAGGTCAAATGAGAAGCCCACTAGTGGGGCATAACATATTGTACGTAGGGGAGAAAGAGAGCAATATGTAGCGTGCGGGGCATCACTCCCGTCACCATACTGTGCATAGAGGGCAAGGTAAGCATTCCATAGCTTCTGTACCTGCTACAATCCACCTGAGGCTGAAAATGGCTCCCCCTTCGTTGATATGCAGCTCGTTTTTGCCTCCTAGAGTTGCAGAATCGCTCACAGGCTGACACGTCGCCCAATTTTCGAGTTTAGGCTTTCCTTGCTGAAAATATCTCAATTGGTGCGTCAGTTGACTTGGCAGCAGAGCAATAAAATGTTCCCCTTGTCATTCCAGAGCTAATGACACGAACACATTTTCTGGTCAAAAATAGCAGTTCCCTAAATTTTAGGAGATGCTTCCATGGCGTCTCTATCGGTCTCCTGACCATCATTGAAGACTACCATTCGATCAACATCTACAATGTGGGTTAATTTACTGGCCCCTTTCAATTTATAAAGTTGCAGTGACTTGACGAGTGGCCCAAATTCCAGTTTGGCGCACACGAGCTTCCATACTCATCAGAATTCAGTGCTAACTGGCCCGGGCAGTCCCTGTCTGACCGACCTAGATCCCCGATGTGAGAAACCCATTTGGCTGCAGCCGTTTCACACTGGCCATGCAATGTCCACTTGCACCTTTTCAAGGGTTTTGGGACAAACAAGTAAAAATAAAATAAATATATCTAATACTTATTTACGGAAGGCAACAGGAAAAATACACCTCCTGGTGACAAGTGCTATGATCATGAACAAAGTGAGTGGATATTGTGCGTGCAAGTGAATGAGACTGAGAGAAGGAGAGAAAAGAGATACGACACCGAGAGGTTGTAAAACCCTCCTCCGAAGGCCCCACTCTCGTCGGCGAGAGTGGTCTACTTTGATTGCACAAAGGTGTACAATGCGTATGCAATGGACTGATGTAATGGGACTATGCTGATGACGAAAACGGTGATGACGACGATGACTTGATGGTTGAAATCTGGGATCTTCTAATCGCTGAAGTTCGGGACTGTTTCGGTGGCTGAAAATGACTGTTTTGGCTGCATTTTCATGGCTGAAAGTAGGGGATCTTCTGCAACCAATCTGTGGCTGATCTGCTATTGTACCATAGGCTGAAAACGCTGTGTATCTGTTGCAGATTAGGGCTGAAACTCAAAAACGCTGATGCAAGGCTGAGCTAGCAAAAACGCTAGTGTTGATCTGGGACAGAAAACCAAAAACGCTGATGGGGCTGATTTGGAAAAACGCTAGCAATGGGGGTTGCTTGCGGTGGGAGAGAATCTGCAATGGCTAGGTGGTGCTGGTAATGGTGGCGATCCTGCAATGGAAGGGAGCGCCAGATCTGAGGGTAGGCGAGGCTGGGAAATCCAAAAACACCAGGAGGTGCTGGGGGGTACTGCTGAGAAGTTGCTTGTTGAGCGGGAAGCTCCTGCTGCCTCTTCTGCCAGAAAGTGCTAACTTGGGTTTGCTTATATATTAACTTAGCAAAATTGCCCTACCTACTTTTGTTGAAAAGTCACTTAAAAATAATAAGTGAAAATAACCAAAAATAGGAAAATAGGCTAAATGCACTGGAAAATTTCCCTAACTAAATCTGATGGATTTTGAAGGGAATACTGATGATCGTGCTGTGTGCAACCGGAGGATATGCATCTACACTCAGTGACTGTGCATGCACGGTCTACGAAGAGACTCACAAAAGTGCTAGGTCATTGCTAATCTAGACTTGACTGGACTGACTGAACCCTGCTGTGGTGTAGCTTGTCCACGGACACATAGGGTTGGGATGTGTCACGTGACAAGGTGGTTGTATTGGGTGTCATTTTCCTCTTCTCTCCCTCTCTTTGCCTCTATACATCTCTGTCTCTCTCTCATTCTCTCTCTACAAGGAACCATCACTCGTGCTGAGTAGCACACATCAAAGCAAGGAAAGAAGTAAAGATTTGTGGAAGTGTAAAGTCTAGATCTTGACCATTTGAATTCTGCTGCATTTGACATTGGTTACAGAGCTTTGTGATTTTGCACTCATCCGCTAATCTTTGAATTTTTTTCTCTCTCCAGTGTTTGAGTGTGTGTTGTAGCGTTTGGCTCAAGGACGTGTTAGAGTTTAAGCAGCTCTCTTGGTTTCTCTAGTCGGTCCCAGTTTTTCCCAGGGACATGTGTTAGGGAGCGAGGGCTGTTTTGTGGCTGTGCCCGGCCAGTGCGATGTAGGTTTCTCATGTCGGGTTGTGTCTAGCCATTTTTAACCTTGGGTTTTGGCTCAGTTCCATGGCCATTAGGCTCCTGTAGGCTGAAGGTATTTTTCCCATTCTTGCTAGTATTTTTCCCATTTTTCCTTGCGGGTGTAAGGTGCAGCGGAAGTGAATGTTGAAGTTTGCTCAAGATGAGTGCTCTGAAGTGTGCTCAAGGGTTTCTTTTACGTACGGAAGGGAGAGCCTTCCGTTCCTTTAGTGAGAGAGTGCAATGATCCTCTCTATGACAAGAGAGGTCTATGTTATTGATTGCACAAATCTAGTACAATGGTCTAGATGCAATGGACTTGCCGATGATTTCGACGACAATGATGACCACGACGAGGATGGGCTGAAATATGAAAAACGCTAGGGCTGAAATCTGCAAATCTGCTTACTGCTGAATTCTGACACTGTGTCAGCGAGGACGGCGATGGCGACGACGCGATGACGATGCGCTGAAAACGTAGATGTTGAAATCTGTGGACAGCGGACTGAATCTGAAAACGCTGGCTGATCTGACGGTACGACGAGAATTTGCTGTGGGTAGGTGAGATCTGCGAGGCTAGGGGCTGGATTTGCATTTAGGTGCTGAAAATTGAAAACGCTGATGCTAGGGCTGATCTGACGCCCGAAATCTGCAAAATGCTAGGTCACCTCCGCAACTGAAAAACGCCAGAAGAGCTATAGCCAAAAACGCTGGTCTTGATTTGCTGTTTGCTAATGCCAGGGTTGATTTGGTACTGCTGAAAATGCTAGGCTGAAACTGTAGCCAAAACGCTATTTGTCTTGCTGTTGGTTGGAAATGCTAGGTCACGTGCCGGTCTTGCTGAGAAGGTGCACTGTAAGTTGGTGGAAATCCTGTTGCTTCTTTTGCCAAATAGTGCTAGCGCTAGGTTTCTTCTATAGAACCTAGCAAATTTGCCCTACTGAGTTTCCCAACAAAGTCACTTATTAATAATAAGTGAAAAATGGATCAAATAGGGAAAATGGGTTTTGTGCACCGTAAAATGCTCATGATGGGTACTGACTGTCATGATGATGATCATGCTGTGTGGAACCAGAGGATATGCAACTACTCTTAAGTGCTTGGACATGCACGGCTTGCGCACAGGCTCACAAAGGTGCCAGAACACTTCCTAAGCTGACTTGAACCTTACAATTGGCCCTTGGTTCTCTCTTTTCCCTAGTTTTACTCTTCCCCTGTCGTGGGGGCTGGTGAACAACTGGCCGACTTGGACACTAGAGGGTATATAGGTGTGGGCAGGGGCGGAGGAGGTGGCATGTGCGCAAAGTCCTCTACAATAGGATGCCCGCATTGGGTAGCCCGGGAGGGTAAATGGAAGGGATGGGGCGGGGGCATGCATAGCGTTTTGCTGGGTGCTCCCATCCCTAGCGTTTTTCATCCTTAGGTGAGAGGCAACGCCGCCAGGAAGATCATGGGCAACATGGGTATTTCCCTAGTGTTTTTCCTCTCAGAGCATCTATACGGAGACGATATGATCACCACGATCCACATCACCATAGCAAAGGTGCAGGAACCGGAGAGGAGGTTCCATGCTCTCTACCCGAGATATGTTTCCCTCCTCTCTCTCGATCAATTCTCTTGCTAGGAGGAGATCCGCTTCCTCAGGAGGCTAGGGCAGCCCATGTAGAGATCGTGCCAGTGGTCTTGTGTGCAAGAGCAATGGGCAGTGTCAGTAGCAGTCGCAATTGTGTGTACCTCGGGTCTATCCAGTTTACATGTGTAACAAACTTGGGCACCCCAAGTCTAGAATCTCTCGCGACACGAGAGAGATTCAATTGAAACAGACAAATCACAATTCAATTTGAGTCGACATGACCCGACATAGTTCCGTGCCAAGAGAGATTGGTCCCGAAGATTGGCGTCCCTTTCGGAATTTCTTTTTATATTAATCCTTGAGCAAAGTACAACTCCCGCGGGTCCTCAACTCTCAGACTCTGCGTCCAGATGCTCTGAGAAGTGAGGCCCTTGGGCTTCTTTTATTCTTACAAAGGGATGCCAAAAGCAGAGCCCCCAAAAGCGGTGAAACTCAAAAACAAGGAGTCCCAAAAGCAACTGGCTCTAAAATCTGCCAAAAACAGCCAGCGTAAGTTTCAGAATTCTGTACAATGTGCCATGTCAGCGCGAAAAGCAAAAATCTGTACGGCTGGTCCACGTGGCATGTCAGCGCAAATTCCAGGCGTCCGTACTGTCTGTCATATCGCTTGCCACGTCATTTACCTGTCTCGCCGTACAATCTGCCACGTCATCTGCCTGTTCAGGTCATGCCATGTCATCAATTTGTGACATACCCCCCTTTTGAAAGAATTGTAATCGCCCTCGATTACGCCTGCAAAAATAGACTGCCCATAAACTTGTTCAATAGACACTAACACTAAGTATCGACGCACCAAACATGACACATCTAGCACTATGACAGTCACATCATTTCACATGACATCACAATGCATCACATGACAGATTAAATCAATCACTGAAAAATTCATTTTAAATCTCAGACGATGACTGCCAGCAACGTACGATCCATCCCGGACCTCACTGATGTCGGGTTAACTAATCCTTATCGCGATCATGTCTATAGAGATTTTCAAGACCGAAATGCTGTAGTCATTTCGTCTTTCAGTTCTTGCACTCAAATAAGTCACGTGAGAGAGTATAATCATTCATATTCAATTTCGGGAATTCCATTTCATAAAATCATACAACAGAATACTGTCAGCACAGCGGTATCTCTGAAATTTATAGGAAAATCAGTGACTCTATTCCATCCAGGCAATTTGTGACAAAGAAGCGGAGTAACTCCCTTCTTATGCAGTCCCGTCTGCACTAGATTCAACCTTGTTGATCCATGGGATCTTTTGGAGAAGATGGAGCTAAACCAAGAGCCTCAAGGTAAAGTTCCAAGATCAGAGGAGTAACTGCTAGGTCCTCCTCCTCCATCCACTTCGCATTCAACGCCGAATAGTTCTTAAACTTCACTGAGAACCACCGAATCACTTTACCTTTCACTTTTCTTTCCTTGTGTGCCAAAATCTGTTCTGAAACGAGTATCTCCTCGCTCTCTTCCACTTCAGGTTGCTTATCAAGCTCTCCATCAATTGACACCTCACCTTCAAGAGACTCACATGAAATGCATTGTGAATCTTCCAAGTATCTGGCAACTTAAGTCTGAAGGATACATCATTTATCTTCTCTCTGATCTGGAAAGTGCCATAATATCTCATGCTAAGCTTTGCAAAAAGCCGCTCCTTTCCCTTTTGTTTCCTTAGGCGTGCCTTCTCAAAATGTAAGAGCACCCAATCATCTTCCTTCAACTTCAAGTGGGGTTGATATTGATCCGCTTCCTTTTTATGCCGTGCTTGAGACTTCTCTACAGCCTCTCGAATCTTGGCAAAAGCAGTGTCCAAATCCCTCGTATACTAATCGGCTTCAAACCTCTTGTCTTTAGTGCTTAGAAAGGGAGGGACCTTCTTAGCATCTTCGATTATTTGAAATGGCGCCTTCCCCGTCGAAGAGTGAACCGTGTTATTGTAGGCAAATTCCACCAGAGGTAAGTATTTTTCCCATTGAGTCTTCTGATCAGAGATGTAAGACTTCAATAAATCGAAAACCAATGAATTGGCTATCTTTGATTGCCCATCTGTCTGTTGGTGGAATGACGACGAGAACTGCAACCGCGTACCAATGTTCTCCCAAATAGCCTTCCAAAGCAAACTCATGAATCGGGGATCTCTGTCGGAGACTATGGTCTCAGGCATGCCATGTAACCGAAATATTTGAGCAATGAATGGTCTCGCTAAATGTCCGTCTTGATTGTTTTCTTTGCTGGAGTGAAGTGAGCTTGCTTGCTAAATCTGTCAATGACAGTCTAGATGCCATCATGCTCACTCTGTGTCTTCGGGAGATCAAAGATGAAATCCATTGCAATACTTTCCCAGGGGCCCTGTTCAAACTTGACCTTTTGGATACTAAACAACTGCGAACAAAGTCGTCCACATCCTTTTGAGTCTCGGCCAATAGAAGTCACACTCCACACCCTTCAAGGTGGTATCAATGCCGTGGTGACCCGTAAAAGGTGGACAAGAGCACTCTATCAAGGCCTTTTCCCTCAAAGGTTGTGTAACGCATAACATCGTTTTTTTCATCAAGTAGCCATCTTGTATGGAATACTCTGGAACTGTCTCTCCATTCTGGATCTGAGTAAAAATGTCCTCAAAATCGGGATCTGTGGCGTACTGGTCAACGATATTCTCGAAGCTTCTGTGATGAATCGTGGAAATATCCAAGACTAGGAGCTTCAAAGACAATGCATCTGCCACTGAATTTCTGTCCTTGAACATGGACAATCTAAAAGTGAGACTGTGGCAAGATGTTAGTCCATTGCATTTGCTTTTCCGAAAGCTGCTTCTGTGACAAGAAGTAGCGTAGACTCTGATGATTTGTAAAAACTGTGAAGTCGGCTCCAAGTAATTATTGTCTCCACTGTGTAAGAGCATGGATCATTGCCAATAGCTCTTTCTTATAGATCCGTGCCACTAATTGTGGCCTTGAAAACATTCTACTTTCATAAGCAATCACATGGTCATCTTGCATCATCATCACATTAAACTTTGAACAACTTTTGCAAAGCTGGTAAAGCCAACATTGGTCCAGTAGTCAATTTTTCCTTGAAAAGCAGTCACCTCTGTTGGTCCCCACAAGAAAGGGACTCCTTTCTGAGTCAATAAGTGCAAGGTGAGGCTATCTCTGCAAACTTCCAAATGAATCGCCGATAATAAGAGTACAAGTCCAAAAAGCTTCGAACTTCATGAACATTCTTAAAGTTAGGCCAATCGCGGATAGTCTCAATTCTGGCCGGGTCCATCTGTACTCCTGCTGTTGAGACGATGTTTCCAAGAAATGTATCTCCAACAAGAAAAACTCGCTCTTTTTGGCATTAATAACCAATCTATGATGGGGCAATGCCTGAAAGACCTGTAACAGATGGTGTCGGTGCTTTGCTTCATTCTTGGCGAAAGCTATAACGTCATAAAAAAAAGTGCCCACAAAAGATCGATGCTTTCGGAAAATCCTATCCATCATTCGGTTGGAAGTAGCTGAAGCATTTGTAAGTCCAAAGGGCATCACCAAAAATTCGTATAAACCAAAACTTGTCCGAAAGGCTGTCTTCAGTGTGACATAAAAACGCGTTTCATAGGTATGAAACCTCGAAACCCCAAAACGGACGAAACGCTTCGGCGAAACTCACGAAACGGGAAACTGTCCGAAAAAAAAGTCAATTTTTTGAAAAAATTTAGCGATTTTTTTTTAAATTTCAGTAGTTTAAAAAGATTTTTTTGTACTCTCTTTGCTCTATTGCCTCTCTTTTATGCACATTGTACATACATATACATACGTACATATATGTATATATGTACACACGTATATGTATGTATGTATGTCTATTATACACGTGTGCTTATACATATGCGTATGTATGTGTATAAACACTAATAAGAGTACATAATAAAACCAGTTTACTAGTCCGTATGTACACACACACACATGAATCTTTAATCTATCCATCCATCCATACATAGATACATACTTACATACATGCATGCATGCATATATAAATAAATATATATTTTTATATCTTTATTAAAAATGTATTTCCATACATAGATACATACTTACATACATGCATGCATGCATATATAAATAAATATATATTTTTATATCTTTATTTAAATGTATTTCTACGAAACCTGTTTCATAATTTTTGTGCCCTGAAACGAAACGTTTCAAAACCTTGAAACCCCGAAACGGGCGAAACCACGAAATGTTTCATGTCACACTGGCTGTCTTGTAGACATCTCCCGGAGCGATTCTGATCGATGATATTTGCTTTTCAAATCAATCCTGCTAAAACAAGAGGATCCCATAAATTTGTCAAGAATATCATCGATCCTTGGAATCGGGAATTTGTTGTTGATGGTGATTTTATTGAGAGCTCTATAATCATTGCACATTCTCCAAGATCCGTCTTTCTCTAGTACAAGTAAAATTGGAGAATAGTAAGGTGCTGGATGAGACCCTTTTCAAGGTCGTCTTTCACTTGGTTCATGATTTCTTTATTCTGGGCTCGGCTAACACGGTAAGGTGGCCGGCTCAATGGTGTGGTTCCAAGAATTAAATCAATGGTGTGGTCCTTAAGACGAGATGGAGGTGACTCGCCTAGTAGCCTTCTGAGAAACAATTAGCATGTGTGCAAACATTCTTGTCGTTCTTTATCCAATTCAGACATGTTGGTTCGTTGTTCATCATTCAATTCTTTCAAGTAGATCGAGTAAACAAAAAGACTGGATTTCATTAATTTTGAAACAGCCGAAGCCGATACAACAGGGACGGACTCGCCCTTCAATTTTACATCAAGTACAATTTTCCTGCCCTTCTCATTCATCAAAGTCGCTTTATAGTTGACCACGACATTGTTCTTGTGGTACCAAGGGATTCCTAGGAGGATGTCACACCCTTCCTAAGGCATGATGTAAAAGTCCTCGTTCTCTAAATACCCTTGACAATGCAAACGAAGTTTGCCAATGATAGGTGTAATGGCAACATCCCGTCCGGGTGCCGCTAGAACTGCCTCCGTCGATGCCTCCATCTTGTTGGGCGTAATCTCAAGTTGAGCCGCCAATTTAGGTGAAATGAAATTGGCCTTGGCTCCTCCATCAAAGAAAATGAGGGCTTCTTGATCTTTTACCTTGTCCCATGTGCGGCAAAGTTCCGTACTTTCGTCTATCTGACTCGGGTCGATCCCCATTCAATCTAGTACCAGTCCTGCTTTCATCTTGCCTTTTTTGCCACGTTCTATTGCTGCTCTAGAACTCTCAGGCCTTTCTTCAGATTGTCCTCGATGTGCCTTTTTGGGGCACTTTGCGGAGATGTGTCCTTGTTCCCCGCAGCCAAAACACATCTCCTCTTTGAGATATTCAGCTCTTTGTTGCGCAATCAATTGGGGTCATGCATCCTTCTTTTTCTGGGAGTTCATCTTTCTATTGTCGTTTGTCGAGTTCTGTCCGGTCCTTTGTGTCAAAACTTCATCAATGGGGTAGATCAAGCTACCCGAATGTATCGAGAATCCCCGCTTAGCATGTCCCATCAGTTGTTGTATGGACTTGGACTTTTGCTCAAGGTAGTAATCTCGTATCTCTCTAGGGAGTCCGCAACAAAACCGCTCAATCTGCTCTTTGAAAGTGACCTTAAACGAAGAGGTCGGTAGAAAAGAATCGCAGAATCTTTCACAATCAGCATCAAAGTGTCACCCTTGGTCATCTGAAGATGGTTCCAAGCGGTTCTCACATCTCGTTCGCACTCCTGGGTCAATCAACCAAGAAGAATTAAAGAGCGGTTTGAACTTCAACCACTTGGTCGGGGCTTCTCTCCTCAGAAGAAGAGTGGATCACTATGTTCGTGCATTTCCCTTCAAGACGATGCTGCCCTCTTGATCTTGGAGTGCTCTGAGTAGTGCCCTCTAGAGAATGCGATATCAAATTGCTGAATGAAAACCAAAGCCTTGGGAGCATCGCGGAATCTAGAAAAGGATTCAAATTTCACTGACTGTCCACCCTCTTTAAATTCCTTAAGTCTTTTTGTTCTTATCTTCGAGGAAATCATAATAGTTGGCTCTGTAAAAGTGTTTCTTCTTTGCATAAAACATGTGGTCATCGGAGTCCGATTTGTCAGAGGATGACTGCTCAGTAGAACTATCAGAAACCTGTCGGAATCTGATCTTCTTTGCCTTTTTCTTGTTCTTTCCAAAACTCTGATTCTTGCTTTGCTTCTTGCCCTTTTTGCCCTCCTCGCTCGAATTGGAAGAGGAAGAGCTAGAAGAACTTTCGGAAGAAGAGGAAGAAGAGCTGGGTAGTCCTTCGAAACGCACATGCTTCTTCAGTTTTCGTGCAGTTGCAAAGGAAGAGTGATGGCCCAAGTAACCGGGGTAGTCAATCCCCTCGTTGTGCTTTCTTCAATTTCTTCTTCGATGGCTTCTTCGTGTCTAGAAGTTGATAAATTCGGGTTTCGACGACATCATCGAGTTCTTCTTCAGTAACATCCTCATAGTAGGGGGTTTCTTGATTGTCGGTTTAATTGGTGACTCAATGGCTTTTTGCTAATGAGTATGCACTTCATCCATTGGGTGTCGGGTCAAAAATTAGGCATACTACGGATCCTTGGCAAAGAGGAGCAGCTTTTGGAAAAGCAAATGCAATTTCTCGACCGTGAATTTTCCGTATTGCCTCCCGCTCCAGAGATGGTATGTGGAGTCGTCTGATTCTTTTTGGAATCCATATGTGCCGTGAAAAGAAGGATCTGATTTCCCGGTAGAAGAGAAATTGACCGTGCTCTGATACCATTGTAACAAACTTGGGCACCCCAAGTGTAGAATGTGTCGCGACACGAGAGAGATTCACTTAAAACAGGCAAATCATAATTCAATTTGAGTCGACACGGCCTGACATAGTTCCGGGTCAAGAGAGATTGGCCCCAAAGAGTGGCGCCCTCTCGATATTTCTTTTTGTATTAATCTTCGAGCAAAGTACAACTCCCGTCGGTCCTCACCTCTCAGACTCGGTGTCCAGATGCTCTGAGAAGTGAGGCCCTTGGGCTTCTTTTTTTCTTATAAAGGGATGCCAAAAGCAGAGCCCCCAAAAGCAGTGAAGCTAAAAAATAATGAGTCCCAAAAGTAGCTGACTCTAAAATCTGTCAAAAACAACTAGTATAAGTTTTGGAATTCTGTACAATTTGCCATTTTGTTCGTGAGAAGACCAAGGATGACTCTATCCGACTAGAGTACATCCTGACTTCGGATAATCCTGCTAACATCTTCACTAAACCTCTTGCAAAGGCGACTTTATCCTATCATGCCAGCTCCCTTGGACTTGTTTCCGTCCAGGAGTTGAGAAGGGGTGTTAGAGTTCAAATTCCTGTCCGGTGGTAGCTCCAGTATCTCCTAGGAGCAGATTAGGGAGTGAGGGTTGTTTTATGGCTGTGCCTGGCGATACTTGAGGTAGATGTACCTGTTCACTATGGTGCACTTCACTGTGTTGCTCATCCGGTAGGCTGGCATGAGGCGAGACCCCCGTTCTTGGGGTTTCCCGAGGGTAGAGTCTTGAGTCTTTTGCAGTTCCGCTACTAAATACACGTCCTAGGTCACTTTCATTGGGGGTTTTACATATACAAAGATTTTAGGCCATTTATTGGGATCGTGGGATTTCTGCAGTAGGTAGGGCAAACTTCTAGTTTGCCTATAAATGTAGACCACCCCCTTGTACTTTTGGCATGTTATTTAGTGCGTGTTTGCGGCACTCTCTCTCCTCTCTCTAGAGTTTCTGCATGCTAGCGTTTTTTGTGCCGACGACTCTCCTCTCTCTAGCGTTCTCTCTCTCCTCATCGATCTCTCCTCTACTCGCGTTTTTCCATTGCGATCTCTCTCTCTCTCTCTCTCTCTCTCTCTCTCTCTCTCTCTCTCTCTCTCTGTGCCTAGCGCTCCCTCTCTCTTGCGATGTACACACCCTCTCGGTATTGCATCGTGCAGGGCGCGTTCTCGTGCTCGTTAGGTGGGCGATACGCGCTAGGAGCTTGACGATGAGGAGATCCATTGCAATAGATCCGAGATCTATTGGTTGCCCGTTAGAGAGAGGTGGTTTGCTCGCGGTTGCAGACAAGTTCATCACCCGATTCACCCTTTCCCGTTGCACTTGACAAGTGAACCCTCATTACTTTTTATCCTTTTCTCGTGCAAAAATTAAGTAAGCAAAAACGCACTTCTTATTTCATTTTTAATGGAGATATGGCTTACAATAGGGATAGCCAATCCCTTGCATCAACAAAAAAATTAATGTTCTTCCCGTCATGCTCAAAAGTCCTCGAAGGTCTTTTCTACATAATTTGGGATTGGTTGCATATGGTAGTGCCATGGCATACCCAAGATAATATCACATCCCTCGATGGGTGCCATTAAAAATGAT
The DNA here is from genome assembly GCF_014529385.1 of Adiantum capillus-veneris. NCBI lineage: Eukaryota > Viridiplantae > Streptophyta > Polypodiopsida > Polypodiales > Pteridaceae > Adiantum > Adiantum capillus-veneris. The sequence continues at coordinate 53,724,196 of NC_140956.1, forward strand.
TCGTGGTCCTTGTACTCGCAAATCCAAAGATTAAGCTGTCCTTGCATGGGAGTTGCGTTGGTGGTCAACCCCTTGAATGTCGATCCAAAAGTGACCGAAGTTTCAAGCTAAGTCGGTGTGAAACCCAAGCGTTTGGCAGTTTCCAGTGAGATGAAGTTGGCCGTCGATCCGGGGTCGTAGAGGATCGACACTCGTTGATTATTCACGGATTCTCAGCCTTAAAGGAGCTGACGCTTCCCTTTTTCTGTTCCCGTATTCCTGTGTACATTAGGAATGGGATTCGAGCTTGGTGGAGTGGGTTCCTTCTCCGATTGTTCCTTCTTCGAAGATGCTTGTTCATGCCGTTGTTGCCGAATAGGATAGTCAGTCTTCATGTGTCCTTTCGAATAGGGTAGTCGGTCTTGATATGTCCTTTCTCACCACAATAGAAACACCTTCCTTGCTCTTTGAAGGTCTGGACTTGATTTGGCGTGAGATACTGGAGCCGTTTGCCGGTATCCTCCGGCTTCTTAGGCTGATCGGGATCCTTTGGGGGACACTTTTTACCTTGGTCGCCATGGTCATCATAAACCGTTAGCTGCCTTGCACGATACGTCCTATATTCCATGTGTTTGGGGATATGAGTGGAGCGTAGATTCTTAGCAATGATTGCCGACTCCATCATCCACTGAAGGGTGTCGTGGAGGTACACCTTCATGCTCTTCCGAAGCGGTGGTTGAAGGCCTGCTTCAAATTTCCGCATCTTGTCCTCATAGGAAATCTTCATGAAAGGCGTAATTTTCAAAAGAACCGACCAAAACTTGTCAACATAATTCGTGATTCTCTCTTGTTCCTTCTGGGTGAGCCAGTCCCATTCCTTTCGAATGTCCTTCTCAAAGTCAGGCGGAAGAAATTGTTTATAAAATTCGGTTTTGAATTGAGCCCACTATATGGCTTGTGTATCTTCTAGAATCTTGGCTAACCACCAGTTGCTTGGTGTCTCCTTGAGATGCATCCCAACTTGATGCAACTTGGATTTTTCGGTGAAGTTCCCGTTGGCAAAGCAACTTCAAACTGCCTGATGAAAGATAGTGCCTTGGAGATGTCTCTCCGTTCTGTGTAGTTGTCAAACTTGACATCCTTGTCAGTGGATTTGAAAACCCGCATTTTGCGGTGATGCTTGCGGTTACCCTTCTTGAACTTGGCCTTTTCTTTAGTATTACATAGGAAAGTAGTAGGAGTTTTCTTTTTTGGAGAAATTTTTTAGATAATGTATGAGAAGTAGATGTAGTAGTATAACCGGGAGAGTATGATGAAGAAGAGTTAGAGACATCCTTACTTCCGTTCAGTAGAGAAAGTTCTTTTTCCTGGCCCTTGCTCTTGTACTTGCTGAAGCTCGTCTTCCTCAGTTCTTCCGTGGCTTGTCATTGTTCTTTGATACCACTGTCACAAACGGGAGCGCACACGAATAATCAACAAGTTGAAAAGAAATAAACCTTTAACTCAAAAGAAATGAGGAAGAAGATTGACACAATATTTGGGACCAAAGATAGGGTGCATACCCCCCTCCCCTAAAGAGAATCTTTATTAGGAAGAATCTTTTTACAGGCACAAGAACCAGTGACCCCTTTGTTTTAAATGATCAGACTCGATGGTCAATACCTTCCCGTGCGGGAAATTCCCAAGAGATGAGCTCGCAATTATGTTTCCGTCTATTCCTAGAGCGTGAAGCCTTATGAACCGTTCCTTATTCCGTTTTCGGAATCCTTGAGCATAGACTAAGACCTCCTTGCTCCTTCTTCGTGATGGAGTACATGCAAAAGCAAAAGCATGAAACAACTCCTCGTATTGTGAATTCACAATTGGTATTTGTCACTCCGAGTCGGAGAATAAGCATGGTAGAAGTCGGAGAATCATCGAAGTCACGGGATTGATTAGCTTCCAAGCGGGAAGACCAAGGGGCAAGGAGTGGGGCTTCGGCTGTCCAAGATCGGCAAGGAGGAAGGGCTGAAATTAGAGGTAAAACGTTGGTCAAGCTGCCAAAAAATGCTAGTGCAACTGGTTGTTGTCCTGTCCAATAACTCTAGATGGTGGAAAGGTTGGCAGCCCAATAACTCTAGATGGCTACATGGTGTGAGACAAGACAAGACAAGACAATGAGAAAGAGGGTGCCCCTCCTCTTATATATAGGAGAATAGGGGCTGGTCGGGCAATAATCCTCAATATAGCCCAATGACCTAAAAATATGACCCTCCAATATAAATGGGGAAATATGTGACCAAAACAGGTCTAAAGTGGGAAATGTGCTGAACAACCCTAAGTGTGCCAGAGATCCTTGTCTAGTAGGTGTATGGGTCGCCGACCCACAACCAAGGGCCAATGCACGTGATGTGTGTGAAGCCTATAGGCATGGTGCGAATCATTTGGAGATGAAGAATCTAACAGTATTGACTTCTCTTGATCGATTGCAGACTATTTGCCGGAAGGGCTCCTTGCTACTAGCACTGGCACATTTGTGAAGCATAGAGAGAATGGGTCACTCTTATAGGCACTTGCACTTGACAAGAATAGCCAGTGCAGTGTCGGCTGGAATAGAGGTTGAAGGTAGTGCTAGAGATAGCGGAAGGCTTGCGATGCTTCTTGCGTGAGGAGAGAGAGAAAGAGTTCCCTTCGTTATTTTCATCCGGCAGGGTAGCGTGGGTGAAGAGGCCTTGGTTATTAATTTAAGTGGCTGCCCACTCATTGAGTGGGTGGCCGATCACTTAAAAAGAAATGTGAACCTGGACAAAAACTCAATAAAACTGAGTGAGCTGAAAATTGATTCTTTACAGTTACATTTTCCCCGGATGCAGTTCTTAGGCACAGATACACTGCAAACACAGATTCCTCGCGAGAAAACATCTGCCTTTTCGAAAAACACTTAAAAATATTCCTCTTTTAAAACAAAGCTTCTCAAAACCCATCTTTATTCTTGTGCTTGCGTCTTTATGCCTATTTCTTTTTTCAGTTTGGGTTTCTTGCCAGACCAATGGAATATACCCTTTCCGATGCTCCTGTCACCCTTCACGTGAATGACGTGATGCATCAGGAATATCCGTTTCCCGGTCTCTCCTACCGAACTAACGGTACAACTTCTTCACGATGCTTAATGTCACCCATCATATGACACATCAGAGTTGTCCGTTCCTGATGGCTTTTAATAATTCTAGTAGATTTGCAATTCCTAACCTTGTGGTTCAAATGCAGACATTTAAATATCCTAATTTCAATAAAACGAAATTACTCAAAAAAATACGTGGCCAATTATTTCCCTGCGACAAGATCAGCGTTTTCTGTTTTCAGCCCATAGACCGACCAGCGTTTTTCAGTTTTCAGCCATCCTCGACCTCGTTGGTGATAGATCAGCCCATTAGCTTCGCAGCACGACCCCGATCTCATCAGCATACCTAGCGTTTTCAGATTTCAGCAGTTCAGCCCTTAGCATCGTCATCGTCGTCGACATCGACATCGTCATCTCGTCGTCAAGTACGACAATTTAGAACCATTGTACTAGACTTGTGGAATCTAAAGCAAATACCTCTCTACCAATAGAGAGGGGGGCCCTTGGAGGGGGTTTGGGACCCCATATGGTGTGGTCTCTTCTCTCTCTCTCTCTCTCTCTCTCTCTCTCTCTCTCTCTCCGGCACTCTCATGCATTATTCTCTCACAGTTTTCCACTCTCTTGTTTTGGTCATTGCACTCTCTCTCTCTCTCTCTCTCTCTCTCTCTCTCTCTCTCTCTCTAAGTAAGGAAGGCTCTCCCTTCCGCTAGGTAAAAGGAACCTTGAGCACTCACTGATCACTCATCCCGAGCTTACATCATCATTCACTTCCGCTGCACATTACAGTAAAATTCAAGTGAGCTTTCAACGTTTGCGTGGATAACGGAAGAATATGAAGAACCTGTCATCATGGCTTGGCATCATTTGAGAGTGACGAAGGACATTTTGGATGACTAATGCTAGAGGTTTTGGGATAAGCAATGGTGACCTCTGATCTGGCTGCTACTGGTGGCAAACTGCAGGTAAATTCAGCAACGTAGGGGAAATGAATATGGAGGAAAATGTGACAGTATAGTGGAGAAGATTGGCAGCTGTGAGGACAGTCTTAGTGTAACCAAAGATGGGCAGATGGAGGAGGATGTTGGACCTGCCAATACGCCAGAGGATAGGCAAAGTGAAAAACTCTAAGCTCTCCACAAGCTTTCAAATGGAATGGCGCTAGGGCTTGTAGATGGGCTACGTTTGTACCGAGTTTTAAGGTCTTGAATTCTCTACGACCAGCTTGGTCACAGGATCCCGTGAATTCCCCAAATTTGAGTTAACTGTCCAATGTGCGTACACAGTTTTTACCTTTTAAGGAGTGAATGTCTTTTAAATAGCTCGCCCGATTGGCACGAGACGTGGGAGATGCCTCCATCCTATCCTAAGCTGTTGTCTTATGCACACGAAGTGTAATAAGATGGTCACCCTGCTCACACCTTGCACAAAACATTTTTGAAAAGAGGGTGCAAATTGACAAAGCTTAATCTAATGGACTCGTCCGGACATGCAGGTCCTATGAATAGGTGCACAAAATTGTGGGGTACAAAGTCCCCTGGGCTCTTTAGACATTGTTTGGCTCTGGAAGTAGGCGTAACATGTCCACGTGGCACATAGAGCCAATCTGCACATGAGACCAGGTACTTCTACCTATAGTTCGGTCTACTTTCTCTTGTTGGAAGCTACTTTGGGGTGCTTTTGCACTTGCAGTACTTGTGGGATAGGTCAGATGGCACTAGGGACACTTGCCCTCAGGTTGCTTGGCGTCCAGTTATTACTATGTACACCGTGCTATGTTGCTTGGTTTGGAAAATGCTGCAGACTGAAGGCTTTGTTTGTTGCTTGTGCTGGGATGTGCAATCTTATTCATTTTAATGAAATCTGGCAGGTGCCAATCAAATGGCCTAGAAGCAGAGATGAAGTATGGCAGTCCAATGTTCCACACACATTCCTGGCAGTGCAAAAGTCTGATCAGCATTGGATGACACTTAAGGGTGAGAAAGTAAATTTTCCTGGAGGAGGAACCCATTTTCATAAAGGTGCTGACAAGTATATTGCTTCTCTTGCAAAGGTTGGTGGCTTATGTACTTTAAATTTCTCTATGCTTGTTTCCACCCGGGAAGTTGTAATTCTCTTGAATGTGACACAGATGCTGGGGTATGATGGTGAGAACTTGAGCAATCATGGAAAACTTAGAACTGTCTTAGACATAGGTTGTGGAGTAGCAAGTTTTGGTGCGTATCTACTACCGCTGGATATTCTTGCTATGTCAGTTGCTCCAAATGATGTCCATGAAAACCAAATTCAGTTTGCTTTGGAGAGGGGGATTCCCTCAACACTAGGCATCCTTGGCACTAGGAGATTGCCCTTCCCCAGCAAGTCATATGATCTGGCTCATTGCTCTCGCTGCCGTATCGACTGGCTTCAGCGGGATGGAATACTTCTCTTAGAGGTTGATAGATTGCTGAGGCCAGGGGGCTTTTTCGCATGGTCCTCTCCACCTGCCTACAGGGATGATGCAGAGGATGTCCAAATATGGAATGACATGACGGATTTGGTAAACAGGATGTGCTGGGTGGTTGCTGCCAAGGAGGGACAAACTGTCATTTGGAGGAAAACATTGACCGAACAATGCTACAAGGAACGACCGGAGGGCACCACACCACCTCTATGTGATGCAGAGGAAGACCCTGACGCTGCATGGGATGTGCCTATGAAAGCCTGCATTTCAAGATTTTCAAGTGGTAAGAGCGTTTTTTGGGGTGTTCATTTTTTTAAAATCTGAACATGTGTAAGAGCTGAATTTTTGCTGCCTTCAAGACTCCAAAATCTTAAATTATGTGCAGGCAAGGATGATGCTCAAGGGACTGGATTGGCAGCGTGGCCAAATAGATTGACCTCTTCACCTCCACGATTGAAGGAGTTGGCTGTTAGTGAGGAGCATTTTCAAAAAGACGATGTATGGATTGACAAGTTCTTAGCTGGTCTTTTTTGATTTCTCTGCTTGATGTGTGTGCCAACTGCATGCTGTTTACCTATATTATGTCGGTCAAAGTCTCATTTTTGCATGAATGGAACACAGACAGTTTGGCGAGCCAGGGTGGAATTCTATTGGAACCAGATGAGTTCAGAGATAGACGAGCACACTTTTAGAAATGTGATGGATATGAAGGCTCATTTTGGTGGGTTTGCTGCAGCATTGAGTGACAAGCCAGTTTGGGTGATGAATGTTGTCCAAAATTCTGGCCCCAATACACTCAAAGTCATATACGATCGTGGCTTGATAGGCTCTCTGCATAACTGGTAAGTATATGCTTGTACGATTTTCTCGCTAATTGGGTGTTATGAGAGGGTCCTTTTATTTTTTAGCCCTGTTTTAGTCATTGGGAAACCAGAAGGTTATCTTGACCATTTTTCTTTTGGCTGAACACTTGATGTTTAATAGGTGTGAATCTTTCTCAACGTACCCCAGAACATACGATCTTCTTCATGCTTGGAACGTTTTCTCTGACATTGAGAACCAAGGCTGCAGCAGCATGGAAGACCTCCTATTGGAGATGGACAGGATCGTCAGGCCCAAGGGATTTCTGATAATTAGAGATAAGGGACTTCTAATAGATCAGATAAACAGTCACCTATCGGCCTTGCATTGGGATGCTTGGTTGATGGTAGTCAATGCCAAGCCGGATGATCTTTCAACAGAGGACGACAAGATTTTGTTTGCGCGAAAGCAACTCTGGACTCCCGAGGATGATACTACCTAATTCATGGAGCTCTTGTCAAATGCTATAGAGCGATGGCAATTTTACGAGCAATGAGAGAAGTGGTTGATGTGCACGACGAAATGCGACTGCAAATTGGCCATTTAAGCCTCATCAATGTCCCTACAGCGAATTCTGTGTATCCTGTTTACATAGCTGAGCCCCTCGTTGTCTTAACATTGGGTTTCCTTCTGCCGCCCGGGCTTCTTATTCTTTGATGTACTAAATGTCTTACGAGCGAGATTATACTCAACCTCATATCAAGTGAATTGTGGACAGGGAATTAGCATGCTTTTTTTGTCCTCGAAGGTAGTGTTGTGCATCTGGCTGCTGTCCTAAAATAACGGAAATCAGCTGCATAAGTATTCAAGGGCCCTTACCATACCTGTATTCAAAGAGAATCCATTGTATGTCGTTTTCTTAATAACTCGTTTCAGTGTCTTAAAGAATGGAGGACTAGTGATTGATTGTTACTGGCGTCGCTCCCATCTTAAGTGTCTGTCATGTATGAAGTTGTCGAGCAGCTATGAAATTCTGTTGGTATATGATTGTTAAATTGTCTCTCTCCTGTGAATCACATAAGAGTCTAGTTTGGTTTTCTTAGCCCTGCTATGTACCAGCATCAATGAGCATTTTCATTCTAAAATTGCTTGATATACCATTCAAACACTAGCTGCCTATATCTCATCTCCGAATAAAACATGAGATCGTTTTAGTGAAGAGGATTTGAGCAATGCTGCTTTAGAGCAAGGTTAGTTGTTGTTGTAAGATTTTGATTTAGACGTAATCCTTGTGTATTGAATAATCTACAAGGATATAGCACAAAGAGTGGATGTTTACATGTATGTGTGTAAGTATTACCTTGATGTGGATGTTTAGAATGTGAAGCCATTTGTGGATGTGAAAATGAGTTGGTGGGGGAGTGTCTAAGTTGGTATAGTGTGGCATTGCATTGTATCTATACATGAATGACAATGAGATGAAAGTAAATGGACACAATCTTTGGCTCTAGTCAAGCTATTTCAGCTTTACAACGTAAAAGATTTTAAGCATAATGTTACTCTACTTGCTTATTTCTGTACTATGATATTTGGAAGTGTTGTGCACATACTGTTGTAGCAGCATGTGCTTGGAATTCAAGCAGGTTTTAGATTACGTCTTGGGGGGGACCTATGAGACTCTAGACTTGAGTAGGGTGCCAAATCGCTTTGAGCTGATGCTAGATGCTAATTGAGGGGAAATGCCTCCTGCTTTTCGCGGACGTGACATGACAGTTGAGTAGCATGGCCACTACCAGCTTGATGTGAATCCTGTCTAATGACAAGTTTACCATCGCAGGCTGGTGATGTTAGCAAAGTCCAAAATGAATGCCATATACACAGCTAGATGTAGATGGCCAGATGTAGACCAGTGAAGTGAAGGCGGGTGACGGTTTCTAGTTATGCAAACCCCAAGGGGGGTGACTAGGCTAGACACTTCTCTGTTTGAGAAGATCTAGCAAGACATTAGCAGCTTGGCGACTTGAGCATTAGGGATGCCACCGAAAGGGACCCAGCATTCATACATTCTTCATCTATTTGCCACAAGGACACCAATTTTTGCATCATCGTTAGCGAGGCCAATACTTTCTTTTCCCCACAAGAGAGAATCATTCAAGTATTCAATAATTTGAGAACACAGGTCCAAATCAAAATTACAAAAGATGTGCTGCAAAAATGTAGCCAGAGGATTTGAGTCGAGAAACGCGATCCTAGTCTCATAGCCCTTGAGGAAATACATACATAACAAGGCCAATCTATGCTTCTCGTTAACTATTCATAGCACGTCAAAGAAACTAGTCTCTTCCATAGCATTTGACCATACTGATTGTCACTTGGATTGGCCCTTGTTCACATATGGGAATGAGCCCCGGCCAAGTGAGTTCTCACCAACATTTACCTTACCCACTCATATCTTTAGAAGTTACCTACGAACTAACAATTTCCTGTTCCATCTCTTAGTAGAACACATGTTAACAAGCTATAAAACATGATTGCATTGAGCTTCTAATTGTTTGGCAACTTATACAGGGTGTAATGGGGTGTTCACCAACTCTCATACACCAAAATACATATTGGCAAAGACGATGCTTCCTTCATTTTGAACATTCAAGGATTTAGTTAGAGATTGGCAAAGAAATACCAGCTACCTTTGCAAATTTACTTCATCGGACTCCTTTTGAATATCAATTCTACGCCTGGCACAACTCAATGGTTGATTTATAAAAAATCAAACTGAAGCCCACAATCCTTTATTTGTAAGAAGCTGTCAAATGCCTTTTTCAAAAACTTTTTTTGGAACATCAAAAATAGTGTAAGCATTTGCTATACACACTTATGTACCTAGAGCCAAATCCATGATTATGTTGAACTTTGAAACATTGAAAAATTGAAAACTGTTGAGAAACCATTTCTTCCCATTCCACCTTTTCCTTCTCAACATTGTTTTGACTTGTCCTCCATCAATGATTCCACATCATTCATGTATCTATGTGACCGTGAACTTCTGCATTACCCGGAGGCTATGTATTATTCCTCTTTTATGTTCAAGAGGAAAGAGATCCTTAACTACGCGAGTTTTCGATTCTTGCAACTTATTTAAAAAAATGACAAATACTCAAACGTGCGAAACGACCGCATAAGATTAGCGAGAATTGATGGGTGTTAAAAAAGGTTGGTAATGATAGGGGAAATACCACCAAACACGTTTCGCTCTTAAGAGCTCATCAGTGGTGGTGTTGGTAAGATGTGTTTGTAAGGGAGGGGGAGGAGGAGGGGGAGGGGGAGGAGGTAGGGTTTTTATAAGGGTGCTTGGTTAAGATTTTTTGAGGGCTAACAAAATTTTGAAAAGAGTGGAATTTAAGACCGAGTACCAGGGTACATGGAGAGGAAAGGTTTTCAAGACTAAGTACTGGGGCATAGGGAAGAGTTAAGGGGAGTTAAGGTGATTTAGGTGCAGGTCAAAATCGAAGGTACCAGAGTACAAATTTGAGAGTAGGATTTTTTGGAAATGCAAGAGAGGGTGGGGTAGAAATGTGCATAAGGGGCTTCTTTAGGTAAGAAGAGTATGTAAAAATTAAAGTGGTTCAAAGTGAGCTTTATGAGGGTGGCATAAAAAGAGTCCAAAGGTAACTCTAGGGGAGAGGGGTAAGGAATCAAGTGTTGTTAACATTTGGAGTTACAAGGGGTAAATTACAAGAGGAAAGATGGAAGGAAAATCTGACAAACTGAGAGATTTTTTAGCTATAAGGGGTAGAGTGTGAGAGAAATTACGGAAGGAAAGATGAAAACTGAAAGTGCTTTTAAGAAACTAAAAAAGTAGACGAGAGGGATTGGGGTGGTGTGGAAGGCATACATAGAAAACTTGTGGGGTGAAAAGTTTGTATAAAGGGGGGTGTAAACTATGTACCAAAAGGCTATGAATGTTGGGCCCGGAGGTCCAACAGATGGTAGGTCTAGGGAGGTGGGAAAGATCGGCATCGAGTAGGCAAGCTTTAGCAATGGGATTGCTAATACATCGGGCATGTGGCATTTTTCTAGTGGTGGGTGTGAAGGGAATTTTGAGCAGAGTGGGTGGATTTTTTGTTATTTTGTGCGAGGGTAGGAGGAGTGAGGTGCGATTGAGGTAAGAGACTTTGACAAACACTTTTAGGAGAAAATTAGCCGGGTAGCCCTTAGCACGAAGACGTAGGTAAAAAAGGTTGCGAAGGTGGAGGTATCCCTTCAAGGTTGATTCCCGAATAATATACCTTTTGAGTTCTGAGATGATGAAGGCAACCTTTTGATGGGTGGGGTGCCAAGAGATCCAAGGGATGTAGTTGTAGCCATTCAAAGGTTTTTGATAGCAGTGGGAGTCCAAGAGGCTAGATGAGGTGAAGCGGGCACCTTTAAAGAATTCGATGTCAAGGATAATGGCACGGGGTATGGGAGATGGTACTGGAGATTTTAATGTGTCACTTGGATTGGCCCTTGTTCACATATGGGAATGAGCCCCGGCCAAGTGAGTTCTCACCAACATTTACCTTACACCCACTCATATCTTTAGAAGTTACCTAAGAACTAACAATTTCCTGTTCCATCTCTTAGTAGAACACATGTTAACAAGCTATAAAACATGATTGCATTGAGCTTCTAATTGTTTGGCAACTTATACAGGGTGTAATGGGGTGTTCACCAACTTTCATACACCAAAATACATATTGGCAAAGACGATGCTTCCTTCATTTTGAACATTCAAGGATTTAGTTAGAGATTGGCAAAAAAAATACAAGCTACCTTTGCAAATTTACTTCATCGGACTCCTTTTGAATATCAATTCTACGCCTGGCACAACTCAATGGTTGATTTATAAAAAATCAAATTGAAGCCCACAATCCTTTATTTGTAAGAAGCTGTCAAATGCCTTTTTCAAAAACTTTTTTTGGAACATCAAAAACAGTGTAAGCATTTGCTATACACACTTATGTACCTAGAGCCAAATCCATGATTATGTTGAACTTTGAAACATTGAAAAATTGAAAAATGTTGAGAAACCATTTCTTCCCATTCCACCTTTTCCTTCTCAACATTGTTTTGACTTGTCCTCCACCAATGATTCCACATCATTCATGTATCTATGTGACCGTGAACTTCTGCATTAACCGGAGGCTATGTATTATTCCTCTTTTGTTGCTTTGGAATGTTCAAGAGGAAAGAGATCCTTAACTACGCGAGTTTTCGATTCTTGCAACTTTGTCATTGGAGTCTGATCCAATGTTTGCTCTGTGCCATCCATTTCTTTTCCAATACTTCTATTTGTCTTTTTACCTCAAAATTCTCCTTCATCGGCTTTTGAAGTAAAATTTCTAATTTCTAATTTCCTTGATAGCCAAAATCTCATCATCAAAGCAAAAAGTGCTTTCAAAATTGCAAAAGGTTTTGCAATCATAGCTTTAATTACATGTTGAATTGATATCCTTGTACTAACAATTTGCTCTGAACCCTTTTGATAATCAATTGTCATTCCTTTGGTGCTCCCATAACATTAAAACTATTCAGCCACATTTTGATTTGTGCGCCATGTTTCCCATGGTAGATTAGTGAAAGCCCACGAAAGCCCATAGGCCAATAAGCTTAAGCCATACCTGGTTTTCCTCCATGGTCTAGTTCATGTTTGAACTCATGCATTACCACCTCCTACACATCACAATCTTCATCTTGTCCTAACAGACTCATCAACATGATTGTGTTAACTACTCAATTCTAGGTAAACTCTTATAAGCAAGAAGACGCATGTCATCCAAAACCACCTTTGCTTCCAATTTAGCAATTTGATTATGTCAAAAGAGAGGTCTTCTTGTCGGATTTCGGTTTTGCTTTAACTTTCATTGCCGACTTGAGAAGAAGATTGGCGACCTAACACCTCTCGTAAAACTCTGAAGTCGATTGTTCCTTCAGAAACTTAGTATATTTTTGGATCCTTAAAAGTACTTTACTGGGCGCTTTGCACAAGTGCTGACTTGCAGTTGCCATCGAAGATCTGCAAGTTGTGGATCCTCCATGAGAGTTTCCTCGACTCCTCTTCAATCGCTCTATTGTTATTTGAATCTCCATTGCCGTTATATTGTTCTTCCCGCAAAACTGTAGGCAGGACACTTTCCTGTTCTTAATCAAATTCTCTGTTGGGATCCATGGCGTGTGTTGGAAATAGTCGGACTGAACCATCCATAGAAGAAGAATTGACTGAAGCTCAAATACCACTGTAACTTGCTTGGCACTGACAAAGAGATAATCTTCCAACAAGAAAAAAATCAACTCTTGAGCTTGAAAACTCCAAGTAGTCGCCACACAAAGTGGCAGAGTTCTACTCCTAGATGCATGGGCCCTAAATTCTGGCAATCGTTCGGTACTTCTTTTTGTATCAGTCAATCCTAGAGTACAACAGCCGGAGAGTCACTCCGCGATCTGTGTTACCAAGCTCATTTATCAAGCTCTAGCACGGTTATCTGGTCCTACAGCATCACCAACTGTATAGCAGACAACATCTTCTGTTAAACAAGATCTTTAATATTTGTAAGGGACACCAAAACCTCTACGAACATTGTTACCAGAAAGCGTCATTTTTTCTTCCCCCATGTATAATATACATTCATGCAATGGTAATACCTCCTGATTGAAGCCTAACAAAATCATGCAACTGCTTATCCTAGTTTCTCTCCCTCTACCATACAGAATTTCCACATGAAAATGGAGTGAACCAAGCCAAGCTGAGGCGCAGTGTGGAAATTGACTGTCGTGTCCAGTGGAGGCAAACGATGTTGACAACAATGTGAGTATGCACAACCATCGATGTATGTTTCGAATTCACTACGAAACATACACGTCCTGACGCAGGTCTTGACCTTCCTTCTGAATTTGCCCATGTGAAGATAACCAGACGATAATCTGCTTCATGCAATTTGCACTGAATGATTTGAAGCATAGACTACAACAAAGATGTAACATGGTGGTACACCAGATAGTCATGTGGGCTTAATTTGTCATCGTCCTCACCATCAGAACAGATCGCCCCCTCAGATTCCTCTTTGTCCGAGATTGGACCACGTTGATGCCCTTCGCCGATAATTGTCATGTTGCTCTTCGATTGTGCCCACATGGCCAAAGCGGTGCTGAAGCACCACAGGCCAGACAAATTCAAGAGGATGGGTTTGATGCGTGCGTGCACCTTTCAGTAAACAAAGTCCAGCACACCTGGATCAGCTCCTTGATTTGAGCCGGGTTGGGCCGCAGAAATAAGCACCATTTGGAACTCCATAGCCGCCAACAGAAACGGAAGACGGAGCTCCGAAGCTGAATCCTGCAAAAAAATTGGTTAAGATCCTCCTAAGGGAGGGGTGCCTTAACATGTGTTGATATAAAGCCCGAAGGCTTCTCTCGTCCTTTTCGAGGGAGATGCTAACCGGCTCTCCTTCAATCGAACACAATCTTAAAACGACTTCTCTGCGACCCTTTAATGGCTTCAGAATGTGGTCCGTGACTGCATATGTGGGTTTATTACAGAGACGAGAGAAGTTTTAGCGTGGTAGATCCCAACGAGTCTTGAACAATAAGAGGGGACCATTCTACTACAATTGGGTAAGACTGAAAAAACAAGAAGAGAAGAAAGCTTTATCGTTGTATTATATATATATTATAGATATATATATATTTATATATATATATATATGGAGAGAGAGAGAGAGAGAGAGAGAGAGAGAGAGAGAGAGAGAGAGATAATATTAAGGTATCAACCTTTACCTTTGTGGTTTTACAAAGAGCTCATATATAGCTTTTTCAAGCCTTTTCCATCGTGAGAATAGCCAATAGAGTCGTACAAGTGAAATCGTAACAGAAGTAAAGCTTTGGTTCCTTGCTTCCCTCTCACAACCCCTTTCTAGAGAGACACTAAATAACACGAACCTCATGCTTTACCGCTAGGATTGGCCCTTCCTACCCAAGCATGGAATTTTCGCACTTGCTATGGGCCACAACTTAGAGATCTATCAGAAGCTTGATGTAGTACGAGAGGACTAAGTCAAGCTAACCTTTGGTGTTTTGATTTTTGTGCTAGTAACAATGCCTTCTAGCTAAGTTGGTGGGGAAGAACCATTGAAAGCATCTAAGCAAGAAATCCCTCTCTAGACTAGTTAGGGTAGAGAACATCACTATGATATGCTAGAGGTAAAGCCTTGCCAAGATGATGGATTTCCTCTCCCTAATCTATTCTCAACTAAAGAAGAGAGATTAAAGGAATAACATCCGGGAGCTCAGGTCCCATTCTCCACTTTGGCTTCTCCTCATTATCTCTCTACATGGCGTGCACGTGCTTTTGCTTTGCCTCCATCAAGTGGTATCAAAGTCGTGGAGATGGATGGGCATGGGTATCATTCAAGCTCAAGATTAAGGTTTTATGGGAAGCTTCATCAATGTGAAGGAGTTTTTACATACAATAGAGAGTGAGGAAGCTTTGTAATAGAGATTAAAGAAGCTTTATGTAGATAATGTTTGATCTCTCTGTGCATGGCTTGTGGAGTAGTCAAGGAGCCCAAGTTCAACATAGTGATAGCCAAGTACAAAATTGAATTGACTATACAAGCTATTTGAGATCATAATGTAAGGCTTTTGAAGCCAAAAACTTCAACAAAATAGAGCCTTACCATGTCAGGTTCAACTCATAGGGAGCACTAGTTTTTGATTGTGGAATGAGAAGACCATATTTAAAAGTTGACAATGCAATATCGTGTCAATACAGTAGCGATCCAAAAAGTTCATCAAGGGTAGCATTAATAAGAAATAACAACAATGAACTTCATTCTGCACAAGTTGTGCACTGCAAATTGTAATAGTTCATAGCACAAAAAATATGCATTAAAGAAACAAGGTATTCCAATAGTGCAAAACAAAGTGGGCATCCTATCAGAAAACCCAAGTGAGGGGTCATAAGGTTTGTCATTGTCCACCCAAAGTATGCAGTACTGTGGGGCCCAAGGAGCTTTGGAGCTTGCAAGGAAGGAACTTGTAAGAACCCCAGAGGTAAGCATGCTATTCTCCACCCAACCACCTCCTCTTATAAGCAAGTTGCTGATCTTTAGGAACCCTTGATCCATTCATACTTAGCTAGCCTTGCCTAGGGCCATGCCCTCCCTATCCTACCCTTGTCTTGACATTACTCCTCCCTTGAAGGAGAATTTCATCCTCGTGACATTATTGAAACAACTCTCTGTAAGAATATTAATGTTTTCTCACTAAGCTTATATCAAGTCAATTACTTCGCTTAAATAATTACCAAGTTTGGTACTCATATGTGGAACTATTTGCTCATAGCAAAAAATAAATTGAACGATTGATTTGAACTTCCTCTTAAGAGACTATTTCTTTGGCCAAAAGGAACCACTAACTATTTCTCATACTGGTAGTGGGGCCTACCTCAAGCGATATGCTCGATTGGAGAAAACTTATTGCTCCTACTGGGTAACTAATTTCAAAGCCTGCCTCAAGCAAGATTCTGTAACTATTTCTCTACTAAGTTAGAGCCTATCTCACGCAAGACTATTTAAAAGAGAAAAACTGGCTCACTCTTCTCAAGCAATTCCTTCCAAAAGCTTGCTTCTTACTCATGCAAATCATTCATGAGCATTTGGACTTGCATGTGACGCTTAACAAAAGTTTGGCACCTTGTGTCTAAGTCCATGGTAACATTTGCCCTCTCCATGCAAAGTAAATCCCAAAACTCATGCTTTTCTTCATAAAAAAAGAAAAGCCTTCTATGGAGTATCTCTACTTAGCTTAATGGGATCCCTATAACTTCTTAACTCCACAATCTATGGAATGGTATTGTGCCCAATCATGGATACACAATAATTGAACCTACATCCTTGTGTGCCTGTACAATTGCACGATTGCCTCTCGTTTGAGTAGCCAAACATGATCCTAGATATGATCAAAAGATAACTTCAAACTGCATACTCATAGTGTCCTGTTGCAGTGATGCTAATAAGAAAATGTTAAATTAGCCACAAAACTTGTACTTTCTTGTAGCCATTTATACATCAAAATATTCTGAAAGAGAAACGCTAATGTGAGAAACTAAAGTAGAAACATGTCTACTACACGCATGTGTGACTTGTTGTAGGGAACATGAGTCACCACTCTATTCGCATCGATCCATGCTATTTTTGGCCTGCATGGGAAGCTATTCCTATATTCGGCATTGGCTTGAGCACAAAGTCACAACATGTGTACAATCTCCTAAGCGGGGCATCGACGACGCCATCGGTTCTTCACACTTTCCCTTCAAAGGTAATGGCCGTGGGAATGGACCCATTAGAAAATTTCGGAGGTCATTTGGAGGGCCTTGTAAGAAATTGTATTTCTCTCTCTAGAAACTTTTTTTAAAATGCACTTGCACCTTGTGAGTACGTCCAAAAGGACAACCAGACACTCTAAAAAGTAGATTTATATTCCCAATCGTCCTTGAAAATGGTCACTTTTTTATTTAATGCGAGCGTCTTTTTCAGGAGGCAGGTGCGGCGCATTCAATGCAGCTTACGTCATCACTGAAAGTTAAAAAGTCACAAACTATAAAATAGTGATAGATTTTGAGGATTTTGACACCACCAATGCATCCGGAACGCCAAAATACCTTAAAAACAAATGTCTACTTGTTTCATTCCGACATCCGGAGAGGCAAAAAATGTCAAAAACCCCCCAAAAATGGGCTTTTTACTTAAGGCGCGCGAGGAGGCATTCTAAAATTTTAGAATGCCCCTCTGCGCGCCGTTAGTACAAAGCTCCTTTTAGTGATTTTTGGACACTCATCTTTCCAAAAAGCCCCTTTGTAGAGGTTTTTGGACATTTTCGTCTCAAAAAGCTCCCTAAAAAAAATAAAAAAGGGCCTTTTTACTAACGGCGCGCGAGGAGGCATTCCAAAATTTTGGAATGCCCCCTCGCGCGCCGTTAGTACGAAGCTCCTTTTAGTGATTTTTGGACACTTATCTTTCCAATAAGCCCCTTTTTAGAAGTTTTTGGACATTTTCCTCTCAAAAAGCTCCCTAAAAAGAGGAAAAAAAGGTCTTTTTACTAACGGCGCGCGATGAGGCATTCCAAAATTTTGGAATGCCCCCTCGCGCGCCGTTAGTACAAAGCTCCTTTTAGTGATTTTTGGACACTTATCTTTCCAAAAAGCCCCTTTTTAGAGGTTTTTGGACATTTTCCTCTCAAAAAGCTCCCTAAAAAGAGGGAAAAAGGGACTTTTTACTAACGGCGCGCCAGGAGGCATTCCAAAATTTTGGAATGCCCCCTCGCGCACCGTTAGTAAAATGTTCTTTTAGGGGTGTTTGACATTTTTGGCCTCTTTGGATGTCTAAGCGAGGCAATTGGACATTCATTTCTAGGAGATATGTGCGTTCCGCACGCATTGGCAGTATCAAAAGTTTCAAAATCTTCCACCACTTGATAGTTTTGTGACTTTTTGAGTTCTAGTGATGACGTATCCCGTATCAAATGCACCGCATCTACCTTCTGAAAAAGGTGCTCGCATTAAATAAAAGAGAGTGCTCGTCTTCAAGGACCACTAGATTATTAAATGAGGAGAGGGACACCTTTTATATTTTTGTTAATATCAATCTATTTTTCTACGTAACGTAGGCTCTTCTCTCATTGGAGGAGCTTATTTTCCTCTCTCTACTAAAAGGCCCTCCAAAAGACCTCCGAAATCTCCTAATGCTACAAACTACCACATCATCAGTCACTCGCGTGCACCCAATGGCTACCGCCCTTCACCGTGCGCTACCATTGGTCGCCAAAACATACCAAGTCACCCCGCCAGCTTGCGCCGTGTGCAACGCCTCTTCCATAGCCACCCATGTTGAGAGGTTTCTCTCTCGCTTGATATCCCCAAATGGGCTCATGGTTTTGTAAAAATACCTCGCATGCCCAACCATCCACATTGCATATGGTTTTTTTAAGGTGCCATGTGGCATGCGCCCATCAACTGGCCTAAAAAAACCCTCCAAAACCACATAAAGACTTCAAAATAGCTCTTTTTTGGCCCCTTCTTTGATACACTACCAATGCCTGTAGGATGCCCTAGTTCCCAAACTAGAAAATCCTCCTCAAAGCTTATATTTTTGGCCTTGAACTCACCCGATTTGCCCACTTTCTGACTTCACCAAACCTGCAAATCGAGTGCCCAAAAATTGGTAAAAAACAAACTTCCACTTACAATATCTCGTCTTTTCGTTCCCCGATTGACACGCTGTCTCTTCCTATTGTCTTCACATACCACATGATTGCCCGCAGTGAAACTTCAAACCCTTGTAACTTGGAATCTAGGACTCCGATTGTTGATTTAAAAAGACCAACAGGCTCCACATAATGAGAACTTTAGGCCCATGCATTCACATCAACTTTGACCACCTGTCTCCATCTACCCTGTCCATCTCAGATCTATAATGTACTCCAGCTTTAAACTGTTGTATCTTGCACTCCATGGCTCTGTTTGATGGGCCCTCTAAACTTGCTCACTCATCATTTCAAGCACCTCATTTCCAAGCCAAAAACCAGCCCTATGATCCTCCTTCACTTGCTATCCCATCAAGCCCTTTTTGAAGTCCTTCTAGCCTAAAAAATCACATAAAGCATACATCTCCGCTGCCACTTGCCTGCCTTGGTCTTCCATACGTGCTTTAGCACTTAGCCATGCACCTATTAGCATACACATCACTGCGTGTGCCCTGTGCTAGGGTTGACACACTCTGGCTTCACCACTGCCTAGACACATTTGCAAACCATTTGCACTCAAATATGAAGGTATGAAAGGTTCTAAAATTGAGCTTTAGTATCCTTTCAGTAGTCCCATAGTACCAAGCTTCATCACCATTTTTGCTAAAGTTGCTTGTGATGCCACAATCCATGGTGGTTCGACGCTTGTCAATGTGGCATGTATGAAACTGTCAACCCTTTGACCACATAGAGTTAAAGGAAAGACACTATAGAATAGAAAAAAATTATACAATCAATTACAAAGATAAAATCAAGAAAAAACTATGCAATATGGTTTAATCATATGAGTACTATACCTTTGACACGCAACCTCGTGCGTACTCCCATTCTTTGTCGGTGTTGTCCTCTCTGTGTGCCTTTGCTTTGGTCATTCTTTCATGGATCCACTTGGCATTAATGAAATATGGGAAACATGCAAGCTGTTGAAGAACTAGGGATTCCCTCTTGCCTCTATGATCTTGCTTCCATGCTTCCCTCTCTTGCAAACGCCTTGCATTTGCCTTTGTCCAAAAATCCACCCACTTGGTCATAACCTTTGCATTGAGAATACAAAATTTGTTGGATGACTCAGCGTAGATTCATATCTATGTTTAATAATTTTCCCTTTCCACTTGGTAAGTGTGAAGTCATCCTTGAATCCTCGTGATTTGACCACATGCGAGGCATTGCAGGATCAACTTGTACCAATCAACTTGTACCAAATAGTTTGAAATGTAAACAAATGCCTCTTGCTTGATCCATCCTTCGGTCATGCATACCTTTGGCTGGGCCCGTAGTCGCACAATATCTTTGAGAGTCTTTGAAAATCTCTCTAGAAAGAACATCCTGTTGGGGTATAAAGCCCAATGTGGTCGCCCAGGTAAGTGGGCGGGCCGCCAGGTATGTACACATATTCTTTTGTTAAAACCTAATAAGAACTCACTATGCTCTACACATTACAGTAGAGCGAGTTCACCATATCGCCGTGCTCTTCTTCTCACACTCTCTCTCTCTCTCTCTCTCGCGTCGCACTTTCGCTCGTACTCCTTCAACTGGTATCAGAGCTCAGATCGAGGCTCGGGGCAGCATTGCAGGAGGCTAGAGTCACCAGCTCAGATTGGAGTGAAATTCGACAGGCGAAGACACGGCCCCAAATCCTGTGGGAGATCCCAAAGGGCTTGGTGTTCTCAGAATTTCATTCTGAGGTCATCTCGGCCACCGTTCGGCTTCGACAAAGGTCTGCGCAGACCATTTTCGACTACGTGGTCTCGGTGGGTGCAGATCCGACTCTGCAAATTTGGGGTTTTCGGCCTACGACTGCAGGTGCTGAGGATATCGAAACTCCCAGAGTGTTGATTTGTGGCTGTCTACACATCGAAGGACGGCTCACAGTTCTTGGAGGCGTGTCACATACGACACGGGCGCATCTACACACAGACTGTAGGCGACATCCACTAGTTCATCAGGTAGCTTGTGTTTGCTTCTTGATATTCCAGATTTCATCCTGACATTGCAGGTACTTCCACATGGGATGTATTGTCAGAGATGATGTATGTTTGTTGAGGGTTTGCTGGCTGTGAGTCACACAGCAAACAACCGCCGCAGCGGTTACAGCATATAGTGGGAAATTTGTGGATGTATGACTTTGTGGGAAGTCTATGTACTGTCAGATTTACTGCAGCCTTTGTTGAGGGTCGAGTGAGGTTTTATTGAGCTGGGGGATTCTCGAATGTTGAGATCCTTTCGGTGATACAGGTCTTGGAGCGATCCCTCGAGCACCCTTAGATAGGCAGCTAGGATGTATTGACTGTGAGTTAGACAATTGGGATTGCATCTTTGCTTTACTGCCGTTGAGGCATTGTCACAGTCTATGCTTACAGGACAATGACAGGACAGTGAGAGACAGTACAGGTGAAGGACAGGTTTACCCGCATCTTACAGTGTCTGAGAGACAGTGTTTTTTGAGCTGTTTTTGGTCTGTTTTTTGAGTACACTAGAGCCATTTTACAAAGGAGACTCTGCCAAAATTTATGCAGAATCTGAAGCTTTCTTGGTTCATTTGACAGGTTGATATTGGTTCAGAGTCAGTTTACAGGGGAAACTCTGCCGAATTTGTCGCAGGAAAGTAAACTACTGTGAAGCGTAGCTATGGCTGGATCACAAGACACTGCTCTTTACAATATCAAGAGGCTGGATGGAACCAATTTCCCATTGTGGAAGAAGCAGATTTGGAACGTGTTGGTACAAAAGAAGCAGATAAAACCTATAAAGCTCAAGGGGATAAAACCAGAAGATATGGAAGAAGATGAATGGAGCGAAATGGATGAATTGGCACTTTCTACCATTATGTTGACTTTGGCAGAAAGCGTTTACTTCAATGTAGCAGACGAGATGTCGGCTTATCAAGCATGGTTAAAGCTGAGTGATCTTTATGAGAAGCAGAGTGCAGCTTCACAGGTATACTGGCTTAAGAAGCTTGTTGACTTGAAGATGAAAGAAGGGACAGCTATGTCCAATCATCTGAATGAATTCAACACAATCTATAGTCAGTTGTCAGCTCAAGGTGTCAAGTTTGATGAACGTGTTAGAGCTATGTTCCTGTTGATCACATTGCCGGAAAGTTGGGACACTTTTCGCACAGCTTTGAGTAATTCTGCACCTCCAGATGGTTTGAACATAGCAGGTGTAGAAGGAAGTTTGCTTACTGAAGAAACCAATAGAAAGACAATGGACAAAGGCAAAGGAACAGGCTTAGTTGTCAGGGGAAGGACCAAAGAAAAGTACAAAGGTGGAAAGAGGAATCAGTCTCGTAGCAAGTCCCGCAGTGCTAAAGGCAAGAGTGACATAGAATGCTACCATTGTGGCAAGAAGGGTCACATGAAAAGAGACTGCAGAGAATGGAAAGCAGAAAAAGGCAAAGAGAAAGCTGAAGACCATGGTGAGAAGAACAAGTCCTCAGTGAAGATTCAAGAAATAAATGTGACAAACACTGTTGCAGAGGATGACAGTCTAGTGTCAGGAGACATCTACTTCTTGAAGAATACAATGGACTCAGCTCTTCTTACAGCATCTGATGGAAATGCATTGAGTGACTGGATTATAGACTCAGGGGAATCACTTCATGTGTGTCCAAACAAGGAGTGGTTTACCTCTTATGTGACCACTAAAGATCATGTTCGGCTAGGCAATGGGCAGACATGTGAGATCTTAGGTGTTGGAGATGTTCAATTGAAGTTTCAGAATGGCTCTTCTTTCACGCTGAAGAATGTGAGACATGTTCCCGCAATTACAAAGTGCTTGATCAGCACAGGTTTACTTGATGATGCTGGCTACGTCACCACTTTTGGACAGAACATGTGGAAGATATCCAAGGGTTCTATGACAGTAGCACATGGAGTAAATTCTGGAGGACTTTACATGATTTATGTATCAAATGTCTCTAAAAATGTAATCAATGTAACCGAGCAGCCGAACGTTTCTTTGTGGCATAGCCGGTTAGGACATATGTCCAAGAAGGGAATGGAAATCTTGTCTCGTTCTGGTTATTTGCCTGGCTTTTCATTTAATGATTTTGAATTCTGTGAACATTGTCTGTATGGTAAGCAAACACAGCAGCCACATAAGCATAGAAGCAGTAGAAGAGATACACAGTTGGCACTTGTTCATAGTGATTTGTGTGGACCTATGCCTAACCTATCTCTAGGGGGAGCTTCTTACTTTATGGCATTTATAGATGATTACTCGAGGAAAGTATGGGTTTACTTTCTCAAGCACAAGGATGAAGCGTTTAGTGTTTTCAAAACGTTTGTGACACTTGTGGAGAATCAGAGTGGCAAGAAGCTTAAATGCTTACGCACTGACAATGGTGGAGAGTATGTTTCAAAGGCCTTTCAGGACTTTTGTGAGTCAAAAGGTATAAAACGTGAACTTACTGCTCCTTACAATCCTCCTCAAAATGGTGTTGCTGAGAGGATGAATAGGACCATACAAGAGAAGGTCAGAAGTATGTTGTCTAATGCACAGCTGCCAAATGGGTTTTGGGCTGAAGCTGTATCAACAGCTGTTCATCTTGTAAATAGATCTCCTAGCAAGGTTTTGCAGAAGGATTCAGTGCCAGAGATGGTATGGTCAGGCAAAATGCCCTCATACAAGCATCTCAGAGTCTTTGGCTGTGAGGTATATACTCACGTTCCAAAGGAATTTAGGAACAAACTTGAGCCAAAGAGTAGAAAGTGCATCTTTCTAGGCTATGGTAATTCTGGTGAGATGGGGTACAGACTTTGGGATCCCGAATCTAGAAAGGTTGTCCGCAGCAATGATGTTCACTTTAATGAATCCAAATATCATTCTAAACCAGAGAGGGTTGAGGAGATTAGAAGAGTTGTCTTCCAAGAAGATGGACCTGCACGTGCAAGACAAAATGTCAGGGCTCAAGAGGAGCAAGGACAGAATAGAGTGGAACCACAGGTTGTGGCTGAGCGTGAGCCACCTATTGTGCGTAGATCTGGACGTGTCACGCGACCTCCTGATAGGTTTGTTCCATCTATGAACTATGTCATGTTGACTGATTGCAATGAGCCTTCATGTTACAAGGAAGCAATGAAAATGAAGGACTCCGGGAATTGGCAATTGGCCATGCAGTCAGAGATTACAGCTCTGCATAAAAACAAGACATGGAAGCTAGTTAAATTACCACAGGGCAAAAAGGCTCTACCTTGTAAATGGGTTTACAGGTATAAGATCACCGCTCATGATAGTCAGCCAAAGTACAAAGCAAGGCTTGTTGCCAAGGGCTTTAAGCAAGAACAAGGCATTGACTTTGATGAAGTCTTCTCTCCAGTGGTCAAGATGACTACATTGAGATGCTTTCTTGCATTGGTTGCCATATTAGATTTGGTGTTGCACCAAATGGATGTCAAGACAGCGTTCTTGCATGGTGATTTAGATGTGGAAATTTACATGCAGCAGCCAGAAGGGTTTGTTGAGAAAGGCAAGGAAGATTGGGTATGCCACTTGTTAAAGAGTCTTTATGGCTTAAAACAATCACCGAGGGCATGGTACCATAAATTCCACAAGTTTATGCTTTCTCAAGGCTACAAACGTAGTGAGTTCGATCACTGTCTATATACAAAGAAGGCTAAGGATGGTAGTTGGCTGATCCTTATTTTGTATGTGGATGACATGTTGATTGCTGGCAAGCACTTGGAAGAAATTTCAGCTTTGAAGTCAAAGATGGCAAAATCGTTTGACATGAAAGACATGGGTGAGGCAAGTCATATACTTGGTATGCGCATTGAGAGAGACAGATCAAAGAAGTTGATTTGGTTATCTCAAACAGAGTATATTGACAAGGTTTTGCAACGTTTCAATATGGAGAAGGGAAAGGCACTGAGTGTTCCATTGCCACCATATGTGAAACTTAGCAAACAAGATTGTCCTGTGTCTGAGGAAGAACAGGCTGAAATGGATAAGATTCCATATGCGTCTGCAGTGGGTAGTTTGATGTATGCAATGATTGCTACTCGCCCAGACATTGCATTTGCAGTGGGAGTAGTAAGTCGATACATGTCAAACCCAAGCAAGAAACATTGGGAGGCAGTGAAAGGAATATTGAGATACCTGAAAGCTACAAAGAGTATGCGTATATGCTATGGGAGTCAGGAGCTAAGTGTAAAGGGTTTTACAGACTCAGATTATGCAGGTGACTTAGACAACTGAAGGTCTATGTCAGGGTATGTCTTTACATTGGCTGGTGGAGCAGTATCATGGCGTTCTAGATTACAAGATTGTGTTACTCAGTCTACTACAGAGGCTGAATATGTTGCAGCATCAGAGGCATGCAAAGAATCAATGTGGCTTAATCGACTAGTAACAGATTTGGGAATCAAAGAAGAGATGCCTGTGTTATATTGTGATAGTCAAAGTGCTATACAATTGGCTCGCAATCCAGTTTATCACTCAAAGACAAAGCATGTGGATGTGAAGTATCATTTCATCAGGGAAATGCTCGAGGATAAGCAACTTCAGCTTGTCAAAGTTCACACCACAGAAAATCCTACTGATCTACTTACAAAAGGACTTCCCTCAGAGAGCTTTGCGCATTTTCGCAAGCAGTTAGGTGTAGGGTAGTACATCACTTCTCTACATCTCTTGTATATTAGCTTGTATAGTAGCTTCTCTCACACTTAAAGTACCACATTGGACTTTAAGTGGGAGGTTGTTGGGGTATAAAGCCCAATGTGGTCGCCCAGGTAAGTGGGCGGGCCGCCAGGTATGTACACATATTCTTTTGTTAAAACCTAATAAGAACTCACTATGCTCTACACATTACAGTAGAGCGAGTTCACCATATCGTCGTGCTCTTCTTCTCGTACTCTCTCTCCCGTCGCACTTCCGCTCGTACTCCTTCACATCCATCGTGCATGCACTACTCCAGATACAGCGATCTCCTCAACGACATGAACCGAGAGGTGGACTTGAGTAAGAAGAACAAATCGAGGAAATGCATACTCAATGGCACACCCAATTTCCACGGCAAGCGACTGAGTAGCAGGGATGACATTTATTTCAAGTTCTTTGGATCTCACAAACCTACAAGATAACACACAAAAGTACACTAAGATAACACACTAGAAGAGAGAGTGTATATAGAAAACACATTGGTTGAATAGAGATATGAGGTACCTTACTAATTCCTCGAATTTGAAAATAGCTTCCCTCACTTTCTTGTCCCAACACACATGCATACTCACCAAAAAACTGAACTACAATGTCAAAAGAGAAAAATACTATATGGTTTTAGTCTTGCACAAAATTCAATACCTAAACGAAACAAGGGAGAGGATAGAGAGGAAAGAAAGAATTGCCTATAACATCTTGTGCCAATCATGGGTCTTCAACCAATACGATTGAATGCTTCCACCTTTCTTTGCCTTTGTGAAAGCTCTCTTTAGTGACCTCATGTACCCCGTGGGTGTGCGAATAGATTCAATGGAACCCTTCACTTGATCTAGCTAATCTTTGATTAGATTCCATGGGGCTTTAGGAAGCACAATCTTTCCATTTGGGACTCGACGTTGTGAGCGGGATGGAAACACACAGAACGCCTCTATAACAATCTGACACACACTCTTGGGAAGATACACACACACACACACACACACACACACACACACACACACACACACACACACACACACACACACACACACACACACACACACACACACACACACACACTATGGGGCACCACTCAGTTTACACAACCACCTGGCCGAGACATGGAACACACCTATGGAATGGGAGGAGAGAGACTATCCACTTGCACACTCCACACAGAGACACACACACATGCACACACACACCCAAAAAATGCAGCTCAAAAGAGGAGAACTTTTGATAATTAGATACACATGAGCTTAGGCCAACACCAATGGGGCAAATAGCTCACACAATATGGGTAAAACATGCCAGATACAATCACAAACTGGAGCGAAAGCTTCGCTCACAGAAGAAACTTACACAGCAAAATCAGCAGAAAAAGAGTGAGGAATTTGGAAAAATGGACAACGCCGTCGCGTCCGGAACGGCCCAAAACCCCAGTCTACAATGTCAAAGTGCTCAAATCCGACCTCGGATGAGCAATTTACGGCCAAAACAGGCTCCAAAAACCCCAAAAACACACCTGCGGCTGTTCCTCCTCTCTTCTCCATGTTTTTTATGGTATTCTCTCTATTTTTTAAGTTTCCACACTTAGATTTATCACTTGGGCACCCTTGGCCTTTTAGATGACCTCAAACGGACCCCGAACAGGCCAAAAACTAACCTTGCAGTGCATAGTTGTCACCTTTTTGCATCATCCACACACCTGGCACTCAACTTTTTCCAATAATGCATCCCGCCACCACGTGAAGTGGCCCCAAAATATGGTCCTCATGATAACCTTTCTGCATAATTATCACAAGAAAACACCCACGTCGTGTCCGTACTCATCCACATGCAAGTATTGACCCCGTTCGGCCTCCTTACGCCACTAGATGCCATCTGACACACCTGCTTACCTCATGTCATCGGTCCGTGGATAGCTTCCTCGAGAAGTTTTACGCACTACCAACTCCTCATTATTGTAGAAAAAACACACTAGTACTGATAATAGTGAAAATCGATGCACTATGTACACCCTGTCCTACCAGTACACGTGTGGGCCCCACGTAACCACTTGGCTCTGGAAAATGGGCAATCCTTTATTTGATGCACCATGCATGTGTATGTACATATGCGCAATCCTTTGCTCCAAAAACTCCTGACATAATTTGCCCACCCCCTAGCTTGCTAGAGAATTCATGCTCAACAGCAGCACTAGTAGATGCTCATTCCACCTAGATCAAAAGGCCAAAGGCATATTGCCTGCTTCACAAGAAGCATCATAACACCACACCTACATTTGTCAACAATCAACCAAAATGCACCATAGGCATATCCAACTAACACATCCGCCCTGTTTGGAGTTCCAAAAGCATAAATATTGCATGCCACATTCAACCCAACCGATAGAGACAACTCAAGTGACTCATCAACTGGCATCTTGGCTTCACCAGCCATAGCAACAACCTGCAAATCATGCACCCAAGTAGCTAAAAGCATTGTGTGAAGGTAAAGTTGTTGATATCCAAAGCACAAAAGTATCCCCTCAGCACACATATCCCTAGCATAGGCATCCACATAGCTGAGATTGGACTCATATATGCCAAACCCCTTCTCATCATCATAAGCATACTCATCATCACACATAACTTTATCCACATCATATTCATGGCTAGCACCGCTATCCATAGCTTCTAGCATGGGTTCATCAGTCTCCAAGAATACAGATCCCTGCTCTAAACCACAATCATGCTCACAAATCGGTTCAATCACTGCACATACATCAAAATATGGCTTCAAAACAGGCTCCACATCCAACCAATCCACAAAATGGATCTCAACCTTGCCCTCTTCCCTAATTTCCAAGGAACTAGTATCCAAAGATACGTGCTCATCATCAATAACCTCAACCTCACACTCACACCGAGAAGCACAAGGTACACAAGTAGCCAATGCATCCTCTTCAAGACTTTTCAATCCTGTATCCAAAGCATTACTGACCTCTTTAGGCTCTTCCATAAACCTATCAACCTCCAAGACCTCTTTACGCTTCACAATAGACCTTGGGAAAAAACAAGAAACATCACTATAGGCTACTTTTCACCTGCTTAGGCTTAACTTCATCTTCCATGTCAAATCCATCTTGCACATGCATACCTGTACTGATACCATGTTCCGCAAGACGCTTCAACTTCCATTCCTTGTGCTTTGCAATGCATACCTCATCTTCAAAAGACTCAGGCCTCTTCAACTCAACCTCGAACCGCAACCAAGGTGACAAACCATCAACAAAAAAACTTTTCTTCAATGAATAAGGGGGGTCTCATCCTTAAGAGCAACACACCAACGAGTCCATAAATCTGTAAAAACTTGTATATAGGCATCAACACCTTGACAAGAACCTTGCTTAAGAGCATTGAGCTCATTCCATACTGCATTTGTATCTTCAAAGACCTGGAAACGCTCTAAAAAAGCTTCTATAAACTTGTCAAGACTCAAACCATAAGAAGAAGCCATTGCTTCTTTAGCTTCCAAATCCATGAACCAAACACGGGCCTCATCTTTCAAAAGCAATACAAATAGCCTCAAAATCTTCTCCTCATCACACATATTGTTGCTTATGCATGCCACCTCGACTTGCTCCAGAAAGTCTTCCGCATCTTCACCACTTTTTCCATGAAATTCCGGATAAGAGAAAGCCATGGCTACCCAAGTTACGATGCTTTGAGAATCCCTTTGAACACACGTGCAAGAACCCAAAAATTTTGACTGACTCAATTCCCAGAAACTTCAATGGAGCTCAACTTTAGATAAGGACAAACATGTGCACATCAAATGAGTTTTCATAGTTAATCATCAGAATTACAACAGGCAAAGGACATTCCAGGATCTCTCGTAATCTTCTTGGCCCGAACATAAAGACTATGCGCTGCTGGAAAAAAATCTTCCTGGACACATGAACATTTACTTGGATTCTTTGAATTAAATGAAAAGGAGTGAATTGAGGGCCATTTTGATCATCCATTAAAGTCAACCATGCAGCTCCCAAGAAAGCACACCTGTCTTATCCTCTTATTTTCAGCAGCATAACAACATAAATGACTCAAAAGACCAAAAAACCAGCCATCATAACTTGGAAAAATTTTGACAGAGTTTCCCCAGAAGTAGAGCAGTGAGAACCCAAAATATAGACTGTATATGTATGCATAAACTGTCAACAATAGAACACGAGTATCAAATAGGACTCACTAGTACATAGCGTATGGCGAGGTCACGAAAAGGGTGCTCCAGCTACCTATATCACCGAAAGAATCTCCACATTTGAGAATCCCCCAGCTCAATAAAACCTCATGCTATCAACCCTCACACGAAGGCTAATGCAAATCATGTATAGTCAAGTCTCAGAAATGACTATCTTCCAGACCAAGTCTCAGAAATGGCTGGGACTGCCAAATAAAACCAAATATGGCTCCACAAAGGCGTACAATGGCAGTTTCCACAAGTAACGTACAATCCAGCAGACAATGCGCTCAAACAGGCGCCAAGTGATGCATACCCACAACAACTGCAAGTGACATCACTGCTAGTATATCACTGTACTCCAGCTACCTGTACCTGTGTGAATCACCTGTACCTGTACCTGTAACCTGTAACCTGTAACCTATAATCTGCAACCTATAATCCCGAATCTCGAAGCTTGAAGCTCGACGCAGAAGGTACTCGAAGAAGATCCTCCGTGGGGGCACCAAAAGAATGTGAGCGGGATGGAAACACACAGAACACCTCTATAACAACCCAACACACACTCTTGGGAAGATACACACACACACACTATGGGGCACCACTCGGCTTACACAACCACCTGGCCGAGACAGGGAACACACCTATGGAATGGGAGGAGAGAGACTATCCACTTGCCCACTCCACACAGAGACACACACACACATGCACACACACACCCAAAAAACGCAGCTCAAAAGAGGATAACTTCTGATAATTAGATACACATGAGCTTAGGCCAACACCAATGGGGCAAATAGCTCACATAATATGGGTAAAACATGCTAGATACAATCACAAACTGGAGCGGAAGCTTCGCTCATAGAAGAAACTTACACAGCAAAATTAGCAAAAAAAGAGTGAGGAATTTGGGAAAATGGACAGCGTCGTCACGTCCGGAACGGCCCAAAACCCCAGTCTACAATGTCAAAGTGCTCAAATCCGACCTCGGATGAGCAGTTTACGGCCAAAACAGGCTCCAAAAACCCCAAAAACACACCTGCGGCTGTTCCTCCTCTCTTCTCCATGTTTTTTCTGGTATTCTCTCTATTTTTTAAGTTTCCACACTTAGCTTTATCACTTGGGCACCCTTGGCCTTTTAGAGGACCTCAAACGGACCTCGAACAGGCCAAAAGCTGACCTTGCAGTGCATAGTTGTCACCTTTTTGCATCATCCACACACCTGGCACTCAGCTTTTTCCAATAATGCATCCCGCCACCACGTGAAGTGGCCCCAAAAGATGGTCCTCATGATGAACTTTCTGCATAATTATCACAAGAAAACACCCACGTTGTGTCCGTACTCATCCACGTGCAAGTATTGACCCCGTTCGGCCTCCTTACGCCACTAGATGCCATCTGACACACCTGCTTACCTCATGTCATCGGTCCGTGGATAGCTTCCTCAAGAAGTTTTACGCGCTACCAACTCCTCATTATTGTAGAAAAAACACACTAGTACTGGTAATAGCGAAAATCGATGCACTATGTACACCCTGTCCTACCTGTACACGTGTGGGCCCCACGTAACCACCTGGATCTGGAAAATGGGCAATCCTTTATTTGATGCACCATGCATGTGTATGTACATATGAGCAATCCTTTGCTCCAAAAAACTCCTAACAACGTGGAGTGGTGGAGGTGGGGAGACGTTTCAAGGCCTTCAAATCCTCTCTAGCCCCCAAAGAGTCCCATTGACCATAATGTGGTACCATAGGGTATGAGCAACATTCTTGATTATGTGCATGGGATCCAAGAGATGTTGTATTTTTAAGTCCTTCCAATATGGAGTGCTAGTGCCTGATATGTCAGTGTTGGTATTTACTTTTGTACTTTATTTTTGGTTGTAACTAAGGTCTTAGTTATGAAACTTAGGGGCATGTTTACACGTATTCCTAATGCCGAAATAGCTTTAAATACACATGTTTCTCTATGGCGAGTATCAAATTTTCACCTAACAAACAAATAGTTGGTAGTTATTCATGTAGTTGTACTACTTTTTGGGTCTGTAATCTGATGACGATGATGAATATACAATGAAGCAATACCTTCTTTCTCTCAATTATGGTGTCTATTGTTCATATGCTATGCAATTTTGTGACTTATATGTAGTCTCATGTAGCCTCTTTCCTCTGCACTGTATGTCTTTCTTGCTAAATATCTGTTAGGGCTATGAGACCCTAACTGTTTGGTGATCCTACGGTTGTTTCGAATTCAATCTGAACCATATGGCATTCAAGAAGACACTAGGGTATTGACATGTTGATTGACATAGACCACCTGAGGGAATTCTTGAATTGGGTAGCCTCGCAGGAAGAGTCGAGGAGTATGCAGGCAAAATTCTTGGAGGAGTTCTTCCAAAAGCTGCCAAGAAAAATGAAAATTATAATTGCTGACAAGGTAGTTAAGTACTTTTTACCTTTTTGCATTTGCAATTACCTAATTGTTATAGCCTGTATGAAAGGAAAGTGTTGGTACAATACTTAAGACAGAAGAGAAGAAGCAATGCATGAATGAGTTAGAGCAAGGGTTCAATGTACCACAACACTCATATGGAACAAGGTTTAGATTCAGGAGAGAATTTCCTGCAAAGGAAAGGCAAGAAGAAGAGTTGAGTAGTCATGACCAAGAAGAACCCATAAGGGGGGTTAGCTATAGGAGTAGAAACTATTGGCGCAGGGATTGAACTTCAAGGACCTAAACACAGCCTGCAAGGGACCCCACTTGAAAACCAACAAGGACAAAAGACAACTCCTCCCACATCAGACCCACTTTTGGGACAATTGGTTAATGTAATCTTAAGGGCAAGAAGACAGTTGCATTTTGTACCAACAAGGAGACCTATCTTAACTTTCAATCCACTCCCAGTAAGAGCACTCAGAGCACTTTCAATACCTCTAATGGCTACACTAAATCCCAAAGTGGGTGCGACAAAGTTCAACGGGAAAAATTCCCAAAATGCTGATAGCCACGTTAGTTAGTTTCAAACAAGGTGGCTTGCAAGTGGACATGAGGCATTACATCCGGATGTAGTGAAGAAAGAGCATTTTGTAGTGACACTGTAGGGTAAAGCCATGGATTGGTTCTTGCAATATGGCATGGCAGTGTTTGTTGATTATAATGATTTGAAGCAGAGATTTCTATTAAGGTTCAGGGAGGATAAAGCACTTGAAGACATTTTAAAGGAATTGAAGCAAAAAGACTTGTTGGTTGAAGTTTATGCACAAAAATTCAAAAACTTGAACAATAGACTGGAGGCAGAACAACAACCTTCCATGGAGCAATTGGGAGATTACTTTTGTAAGGGCCTTAGAAAAGAATCCAAAAGTGCAGTAGTAGGGAGACCTCCATTAGCAAATACATAGGATTTTACTGATTTGGTTGAAGCAACTGCAAGAGCTGAAAGAAGATATGGAGGTAATGCAAAACTAAAGAAAAGAAGAAAAAGTAGAATGGGGATTTAGGCTCAGAATCAAATGATTCAGAGTCATAAGATGAAGACTCATATCAGGATACTGAAGAGGAAACTGATACTGATGATGATGATTGGCCACAAAAGAAGAAGAATAAGAAGGAAAAGAAGAAGCAGAAGAAGGATAAGGGTAAGCAAAACAAGGAAAAGAAGCAGGGAAAGGATGTAGTGACTGCAGATGTAGTCAACTAAATTATTCTAAATAAACTATAGACAATTGACATGAGCCAGTTTGGAATGTCAGGGAAACCATATTGTCACGTATGTCAAAGGTTTGGGCATGAGTATGAAACTTGTTATTATAACTCAGATTTCAGGGGAAGAAGACGTGAGTATATTACTCAAAAGATGAGGGAGGCAGCTGTAAATGTGGTAGGTCCTCAGGGTCTTAATAGAAGGTGTCAGGGACCTGCACCTCAAAGAAGGTTTCAAAATCTAAATAAGTGGGGGTATCTGAACAAAGGTCAGAACAATGTGGAGCTGTGAGACACAGACAAGGACCTGATTGTAAATTGTGGTGTAGACAAAGGAATGATAGGGGTATTTCTATTATTAGGTACAATCATAACAATAACAACAATAACAACAATAACAATAGACCTTCGGAACAGAACCAACAACATCCACCACATCAACAACAAAGACCTCCAGGTCAGGCTAATTTCATGACGTTTGAAGAATGGACTGACGAAGAATGGATTTAGGAGAGGGTAGAGTTTCTTAAGAAGGAAAAGAAACTGATCAAAAAGTATAGGAGTGTCAATTTGCTTAGGGAATAGCTAAGCATTACAATTGTGACTGTGCGGTATGTATCTAAATTGAGGATATTCTAGAGAGCATATGTGCACTGAAGTCACAGTTGTAACAAGGGAAAAATAAGAGTCAAGAAAGGTAATTGTGCAAGAAAAATGAAGTCACGGTTGTAACAAGGGAAAAATAAGAGTCAAGAAAGGTAATTGTGCAAGAAAAATAAGATCAGGGTAGTTGGAATTGTAAGGAGCATAAAGCAATAAGAACAAGAGCACTCAAGGAAGTGCAAGAGTCCCAAAGAGGGGATATACCACCTAAAGAATTGAATTTTGTTTTAGGATCCTTGGCTGACCAGGAGAGAAGAGCATCAGAGGGAAGCAAGACTGTACTAAAAGAGCAAGACAATGGTGATGAATTTTATGAAGCTTTGTTTGTCAGCTCCAATAGCAATTACTGTAAATCAAATGTTGAGGTTGTACCAACATTTTAACAACAATTTTTAAAAAGGTTTACTAAATAAGTAGAAGGAACAAATCAGGGAATAGGAAGGACATCTATTGAATTTTTTTGTGGGGAAGTATGTGAATTTCTCCTACCTATGGTTGTTTATTACAAGGTCCTAGTATTGGGGGCATCTATTGGAAATGTGTTTTTTCAAGGTGTGCTCTTTGATGGGGATTCATGAGTTTATATTCTCCTAGAGTCAACTTGCAAACATTTGAATCTTTTGAAATGGGATCCAACACCTTTTGAAATGGGATTCAACACCTTTTCAGGTGAAGATGGCACGGGTTCAACCTTTGGGGATTTTGAGGAGTTTGCATATCTCAGATGGGGGACTACAGTTTGTAGCCAACTTTGTAGTTCTTAGGTTGGAAGAGTCTATTTTCTCTTATCCAATGATGTTGGGAAGGCCCCGGTTAAGAGCAACAAGAGTAAAGCAGCTATGGGGATCAGACTCTATAGTGATCAAAAGAGGAAAGAAGAAAGTTAGAATGTAGATGGATGCAAAAAAGGTAATACCACCCGATTTCAGGGCATTGCATGCAGAAGGATTGAATATGGCAGCAGAGATTGGAGAGGATGTAGAGGATGTAGAGGAAGAATTTCTTAGAACCAATTCATGAGTTGTACCTATCTTCAAAGTTGATGTGCAAAAGATAGCAACCAAGTATGTGTTATAGCCAGAGATGATGGGATACGGTCAATAATCCAAAAACGAATGATTGCTTAGGAGGGTAAGCAAAGTACTGACAAAATGGGTAATGAGATGTTGAAGCATCTATAAATTAAAAACAAAGAAGAGGAGGAATCTGTTGAGGGGAGTGAAGCAGACAGAGAGAGCCTTTGAACATCAGATGGAAAGAACTGCTAGGGTGATTGAGGATGAACTACAGGAACTGAACCTGAATACTCTCAGGAGGAACCACAAATAGTGAAAGTGTTAGCAGACCTGGATGAGGAGTTAAAACATAAACTGAAGGAATTGTTGCTAGAATTCAAGGATGTTTTAAAATGGAAATACACTAATATGAAAGGAGTGGATGCTAGCTTTTATCAACACAAAATCAAT
This sequence comes from Adiantum capillus-veneris, assembly GCF_014529385.1. Classification (NCBI taxonomy): domain Eukaryota; kingdom Viridiplantae; phylum Streptophyta; class Polypodiopsida; order Polypodiales; family Pteridaceae; genus Adiantum; species Adiantum capillus-veneris. The sequence goes on from NC_140956.1 coordinate 53,759,549, forward strand.
TTGAAAGCAGATGCGGTTCTAGCTGTACATCAAAGGTACAAGATGAATCGTAATTATGCCAAACAAGTTAAAGAAGAGATTGATAAATTGTTAGATGTAAAGAGGGTAATTGAATAAACGTTGCACCAGAAGATACTTGATGGTTTTCAAGCAGCTAAATCTTTATTTGATATCGGGCTACTTGATTTAATCGTTCCATGTAATCTTTTGAAAGGTGTTTTGAGCGAAATATCTAGGCCTTACTTATCAATTCCTTACAACAAGAACTGAGGAAAGGAAGGTTTACTTTGTCCCAAATCTTATTTGTACCACTTCTCGCGGATAGTATCTTATCTCTTTTCCAAGGAAAGAAAAAAAAGGCACTGGACGTTCCTTTGCCCCCGTTGATGTACTTCAAAAAATCCCGTGAGATAAAATATTTGGATGAGGTTACTTGGCTGCCACCGATTGTTATAGTTCCAAAGAAGAATGGAAAGATTAGGGTGTGTGTGGACTACAAGAAACTGGATGCAACTATAATAACTGATCCATTTCCCTTGCCTTTTTATGATACACTACTGGATGTAGTAGCTCGACATGAGATTTACAAAATTTTGGATAGTTTTAGTGACTATAACCAAATTTTAATGGCACTACATGAGTACCTGTGCTTGACGCAAAAATTGTTTGGCCGCTAAACTCCACAGTAGCTTGTGACCAATGGTCTTTCACAATAGACCACATCATGGGGAAGGGACTCCATACGTCTAGAGCGTTCCATTGACGACACCTCATTCTACCCTCCCTTGTTACCGACCCACCTCCCTTCCATCACAGGGACCCATCCCCTTACATCACAGGGCCCCACACCATTCCATTTCACTCCTTCTTTGCCCGAGCCTCGTTGAAAGTCCACAGGTGGTCGATGAGCGTGTTCTAGCAGCTCATGACAACATTCATCTCAGGGTAGCGAGCGTAGACAGAGCGGTGGGAGCTCATATGGGATGCTTTTTTTAGTGGTGGAGGGGGACGAACTCACTTGTTTTGGAGCGTTCCGCTCAAACCGCAAAGGAGGAGGACACTAATGCACCCGTGTGAGACATGCATGGGCGATACTACATGGTAAAGTATGGTGGTAAGGTGGACTTTGGAACTACACAGGGTAGAGCATTTTGGTGTCATTTGCAAATGCTTATACACTCGACGTATAAGAATTGCTTTATAAAATTCAAAGACCAAGTGTTTGATCATGTGTGCTACATCGAGGAAGCGTTGCATGCTCAATTTATGAATGCCCCCGGCCAGCGTTTCTCAACACAATGGTTGGAGGGGTATCACAATATTTTTAAAAAATAAGCAATCAAGCGTATGATGCACAACGGCCAACCAAGTCACAAATCTAGACATAAACTATCATTGTAGCAACATGGGAGATGCAGAGTGGGAATGGGCAGTGCAAGAAAAGGTTGAGAAAGCTCCAATGGGCTCATACCATAGTCAATAGCGTAAGCTCGGGGCAGGCAAACTCCTATGTACTATGGTTTGAGAGGCAAAGCGGCCTGAAAAGATAAATATATAAGTGATTTTTAATAGTGCAAGTTTTGAGAAGAACGTGTTTTAGCCTATTAAACTTTTTGGTTATTGTTAACTTATGAAAATATCACTTTGAGCCATCCTACTAAAGAAATTGTCAAGTATCGTGAGAGACACACAAAGTTTGATACTTGGCGATGATTGTTGGAAACCCATCATATCTCTCGCATGCAATTTGACTCAACGGTTGAAACTCTATAAGCGATAAGTGTAGACAATGAATATTATATTAGAAGTTAATATGGGTTAGTTATTGATTTATCTAATTTGTTTTTGGTTGGTGTATAGTCAAGGCAATCCAACATATGGAGCTAAGGACGAGGATGAGGAGGGTTAGAACAAATAAAAGTTTGTTATGTACTCCTCTTTTACAAGTGCAGACGTGGCACAAAAAACCCTCATAATTTGTATATAAAACTGATTTGAAAATTTGGCTTTATTTGTTCAAAGTATTGTTCTTTTCCGCTTCAATTTATAAAGGTAAGATATGAGTTGTAATTTGAAAGTTTATTTATTTTTTACAATTTTCAAAATACAATTGATATTTCATATGTTTTATGTAGGTAAAAAATAAAGTTGCTCATTTGGGAGCATCTTTATTTTTGAAAAGTTGTATGAAGGTAATAAGTGCGATAATAGCAACAATAATAGTCACAGAGCTATTCTTATCACACGTGCAAAAAATTCTGTCTCTATTTCCTTTGTTAAACCATAATACTGGTGGTTCTAGAGTTCTTCTCTTATTGTGTATAAACAACTTAAAATTCCATAACCTATCCATCTCTCTTTTCCCCTATCTAGCTATCTTTCCTTCCCTCTCTCCTCTCCCTATCTAACTATCTTCCCCTCTCTCTCTATTTCTCAAAAATCATTGTCCAATCGAACAACTTGTCGATAATCTTGAAACCCCGTTGGAAAAGACCATGTCAAAGTTGAAACAAAAAAACCCTTCAAATTGAATAAAGCAAGAAGACATCACTTGCTAGATTTGGCCGACTTTAGCATAATATAAAATTTTGTTGAGAAAAAGACGAACAAAGATGGAAAATTTTCCTTTTGAAATTTTGGAGATTCTACAACATTCCTTTGGTGTTGATCTCCGCCCGTCACCTTCATCAAAAACTATTTTCTCCCCACTGTATTCATTAGGAGAGGATGTGTGAGGGGGTGTGCTTGTGCAGGCACACTCCCTTAGGTGATCGTAACACCCAATGTACCTCCCCTTGTGTGGCCACGTATGAACAAGAGAGTGGTAAGCCATGACGGTGGCAACAACAATGCAAAAAAAAGGAAGAAGCTCGTAGCGCTCTACACAGTGCTCAATTGGGTCCGCCATTGAAATGAAAAACCCTTTTAGAGATGGAGTGCATCCGTCGAGAGGGCACTTTGGTGGTGGTATCTCTTCCCCCACAAGCCTGTATTCCCACCTTGTTACATGGTGGTGGGGGTTATACAAATTGGCGAGCGAGTATTGTTGAGAAACAAAATAATCAAGCAAGTCCCTACATAAATTCTTTATTACTTAGAGCAAATTGCAAAAGTGCAAGTGGGTTTTCAATGTCTGTGCTCTTGCTCTCATCACCAAGAAGATCATTGTCATCAAAGTCCTCTGTGATAACTGACACGGAGCACACTTGATCATTGCATAGAGGATCCTGAGTCCTAGACCCTCTTCCTTTTCTTTGAGAGGCTCTCCTAATTGCAGGAGTACACCAATTTTTCACAAAAATAAACAATTCCTTAAATCACTGCACAATCACTACTAACAATTGTTTTTTTACACAATGTCATTTATATGTAGTTGATATACTTATTGTAATCAATGCACTCATTCTATGTTAAAAGCCAAGCGTGAGGTATAGTCTAGCTATGAGTAAGCAGTGATAACAAAATATGAGCATATCTTGATTCTTATGAGGAGATACCAAAGATGAAATTGCATTATTGTAGCATCAAAAACATTTGAGATTATAACGCCTTTATCACAAATAAAATAAGCTTAATCACACAATGCAACTACATTACATCGTTTGAGCTAGTGGCTTTGTAATCATGAATAAGTAATCAATTTCAAAATGCCTCTAAATATTGAAGAATCTATATCTACAATATCATTAGAAAAGGAAATTGAATCTTTTCTTTTCTTCAAACTCACTTCACCTAACCACAATGGCCATGTTCAATGTTACCAATTGCTAGAGCTATTTGGGAGCTCCGAATTTTTTTTAAACCAAAAACACTATTGTCACTCTACTTATCAAACAAATTCATGAAGAAAGAGGACAAGCTGTTGCATTCGTGACATCAAAACATTCATAACATTAACGAGAGTAATTTATTCATAAGAACAAAAAAAATGACCCAATCCCTTCAATCATGGAGCAAAAGAAATATCCCCTAGCTTGCCACAAGTGTCAACGGATGATTGTTGGAACCATTCCGTGTTGGCGTGGGACTGTTACGGTAGAGTTGTCAATGCGGGATGGCATTACAATCGACATCCGAGGGAGCCTAGACGAGCAATGAGCTTCCTTCAATTCTTTCTGGGCTTGCAAATTGTAACTTTAATGTACCTATTGTACATGAAAACGCAATGAGTCTTCCACATCCTTTTCAATACGTTGACTAGCAATGATCATGTTATGCATGTCCCTGATTATAATCTAAGTGACAAAGTTTGGCTACTTTTTGTGGGTGCCCTACGGTGCGGCATCATTGTAGCATGCACAACAAGTTACTTGTCGTCTTATATACTTGTCGTATTAGCGTTAAGACTTGACAAAACATGATCTTCAATTGTAGCTTTAAAGTAGCTTTGACTCATGTGCATATGACACCCTTTGTTTTTGCAATCAGCCCCTTGCCCTACTTCTGCAATTTTTGTAATTGAACACGTCCATTCAATAATCGTTCTTGCAAATTTTTGGCACATTGACGTGGGTCTTGCTTCTATGTGAGTAGTTGTTCTTGAATCCATTTCCTTCTTGGCATTATGGATTCTTGTAGTTTTTCTGGCATTCACACTTTTCCCCATTGGAAAGACTGCATGTGCCCTTGTTGGGGCTGTTCTCACAGTTTTGTTTAAAGTGGAGACAATGACATAAGCATGTGGGGCCATTAAAGACCTTGCCACATTGGGCCTCCTCTTTGGCATCGTGATAGGGAGTGTATATCTAGAAAAAATACACATATCAATGTTTTTGGCTCATGTTGTATCATAAGGTGGAAGGCACCTTCTGTGTAGAGTGTGCATACTATAAGGTTATGCTGCCAAATCCTTTTCTACTCGCTGGCCTCTCACATTATCTCTTATGCCCTTATGAAACCTGTTGAAACCAGTCTGCACCGATGCGGAACGGTTCCAACAGGTTTATGATAAACAATTTCTTTTTTTATAAAATCGTCTCTATAGGGGGAAATGGAAAAACACCCAACACACAATCAACACGCCTCTCTATAGCCAATGATTCCACAACACCCCTATCCCCTAGCAAACACACACCTCAATACCCAATTTGAAATCAACTATGCCCAAGCACGTACCCAACCATCCCTAACTGCAAACACCCGACCACAAAGCAAACAATCTTGGCTTAAGCTTCTACTTATACCAAGCAACACAATATCGACACCCAGATTTCACACATTTCAACACTTATAAAACTTTTTACATTCACAAATTCCTATGCAAAAATCACTCACTTGGCCTATAATGTTTCCCCACAAGATAAAATCACGTACTCAACACACCCCAAAAACACATACATGGTTGATGCAATGACGAGACATGAAGACGAGAGAGAAAATAATCGTTGGCTTGCGAGTGGAATGGACCGATATCATGGCAGTATCTTGTTAAAAATTTGGGCAATGATGAAGCCCTCAGCCCATAATACAAGTGTTTTGGAGCATAACTTCTTCCCTCATCCTCGATGATCCTCTACAAAGACAACCAACCTCCAACCTCCAACCTCCAACCTCCAACCTTTCTTCCCTGCTCTCGCCTGGAGGCTTCTTCTGCTACACTTTCCCTTATGATTTTGAGGTGGCCTCTCTACTCCAAACCCAATCCTTGGCGGCTCTTGGCCTTTGTCCTTTATAGGTGACTATCCCTCTCCTTATGTAATTGGCCGCCTCTTTCCCATGCAACCACCCGACCTCTCTTTCTTCCCCTTGGCAGCCCCCAACACCAATGATGGTGCTACCAGGTAGCCTCCTTCTTCAACGTGCAACTCTCCATCCTTGCATCCCACCATTCCCAAGCCCTAACTTATGCAATTGGTGGCTGTTTTCCTCTGCAAGACAACACCCAATTAGTAGCACCACCCTTTTTGCTCATGGTCCTTCATTTCCCAATAGCGGCATATCCTTGTGATAGGGCTCCTTGGTGGCTTGGAGCCCCAAGCAACCCTTTTCACCTTGCCAAGTGATCCCAAGCTCACCCATAGTGCTGCTCCTAGTGCTCCTTCTTCTCTGGCCAATTGCGACTCCCTCTTGCTCACGCCCTGCTTAGCATGCAGATTTTAGCCTCAACTCTCTTTCCCCTATAGCCTACAAAAATTTCTCATAAACACCACCATCATCTCCTCACAATGCCATTACCTAGTAGCGTTCCCTTCACCTTATTGTTAGAAAGTATTGTTGGAAAAAGCGTCAACAATTGCACCTCTTTAACGTGGGGGAAAAAACCATTGGTGCTTTCTTTTTATTATCCCATTAGCATCTCACACTCTAGATAGATCCTATAGCTACTGTGATTTCCAATACATATATTTTCTATGCATTTTTTCATTTTTATTCCTAGTTGATATGTACTAGGAAGGTATCAAATCCTAGTGGGTTGCTAGCTTGCATAATTTTCAAAGATACACCTATTCTATTCCATTATTGAAATGATGCTTCCAAAACTTTTTCAAGAAGCAATGTCATGCTTTCATATTTAATGAGGCGCCATTGGAATCAAATGGAAGTCTATTTTAAAGGGACCGCAAGTAGACTTTTGCTACCAAAAGGATACCCTAGTTTGATGATTTTTTAACACATAGTTTCCATCTGACTCGAAAAAAATATATAATATGGGGATCGTGGCCTTGAGCTGAACTTTTTGGATCTATTTTTTTTTAGAAGTTGAGGAAATATGCTCAAAACGATGGACCCCAGTCTGGCCACGTCATGCAAGAACACACCATTTCAAAATTGGTCAACTTCTGTTCACATTGGCTCCTCTCTTTCTTGTGTAACCCTTGGGGGTTTCCTTCACCTATAAAAAGGGACATCTTCTTCCTTGAAAACCGTTTAATAGAGGGTGAAATGATTAATGCCTGATTGTATTTAACCATACACATAAATTTAAGCCCTACACTTGCTCCTTGAGGAAGACTAGAATAACTTTACGAATTCCTTGTAAGATCAACTCTAATCAAAGAAGTACTTGAATTTGGTGCATCAATCAAGGCTTGAAGTCTCTCCTCTCCTTCTCTCTCCATTGAATTGGCAAATAACTCACGAAAGGTTTGTCAAATAAAGTGTGTTTTGCTTTGTGATTTTGTTGATTTTTTGTTGTTTTGTTTTTTATCCCTAGCCCAACCTATATCTCTATCTCTATCTCCAAATCTATTCCCGAACTTAGCTATTATCCACTTCCAATTATATACTTACCCTTATCTATATCTCTAGTTCTACTTTGATCTCTGTCCCTATCTCCATCTCTCTTGTGTCCCAATTGTTTTTATTGAAGGCATTCAAGAAACAACACACCGCCAAAGCAACAAGCCACCTTCTTGGGGAGCTATGCTAATACACAAGGCGAGTAGCCAAATCTTCACATACAAACAATCTCATAAATCTCTCTCTCTTAGAAGCTCATTCTCTCTACGAGCTCTGGGTTCTCCTTGCTATAGGTACATCTCTCCCTGCAATATCCTTGTTGCCTACGGGCAAGAATAGGAATTGGGAGGAAAAATTCTCTTCTCTTCACTTATCTTCCATCTACATTTTTCACATACTAAGAATATTAGATGAATAATCCACATGGTGTGAATTTCTTTTGCTTCCACTCCATGTGATCTATTACAATTAACATATGGATTACCCGTGAGATCCATTCCAACAATGTATACTCGTTTCTCTTTGGCCTAGAGAGGCTTAATGAAATACTTTGTTTGCTAGATCCAATCATACTACCCCTTCTAGACTATAACATTTTTTTTTTGGATATATGTATAGTTATTTTGCTATGAAACAAGAGGATCTGTACACACAATTAACTCCAATCAATAGATAGAACATATATATTAAAGTAAGCACAAAATTACAATTCAAAGGAACAATTTGTAGCTTGTCTGGTTGGCAAAGGTTGAATGCCATTAACATATCTATTAACCCTTTTATCCTACCCATGATAAGAAACGACCAAAGCCTTGATGTTTTCATCTTTGTGTTATTTTGATTTTCTCTTTTGTGTTCTTTCTCTATGTGTGTATGAGAGAGACAGAGAGAGAGAGAGAGAGAGAGAGAGAGAGAGAGAGAGAGAGAGAGAGAGAGAGAGAGAGAGAGAGAGAGAGAGAGAGAGAGAGGCTTATCTGATTGCACTCCCTATGTATGAAGCTCTAGGCTTCATGGCATCTATGATATAACTCCTTTACATAGTCTTTGGAGTTTTCTCACAAATTCTCAAAGCAAGAGGCCCGATGCTTTCCTGGCAAGACCACAAACTTCTAGACATAGTTCTGGTAAAGCTGATGCGAAACCTCCAGGGTGAGAGTTTGTGGGTAACCATGGGTGATCGTGTGGAGCAACATGGTATGCATTGACCTAGAAACAATGAAATTTTTTGAAGCATTTGCAATGTTCATGCAACAACAACATGCCATTGAAAGAAGGAAAATTTTAGCAACCAAAGCCATACAATCAGTCCTCAACAAAATAGATCAATTTGATGGCAAAGATGTGACCAAGTATGCGAGTATGTGAAGGAGATGGAGCTACATCACATGTCACAAGGTGAGATGATTCAAAGTTTTGAGCTAGTTGTTGCTCCAAAAATTAAGCAACATGTAAGGGTAATCAAAGATGGGCAGCACGTGAGAAATTGAGAAGAACTCAAACTAGCTTTAAATGAGGAATATTTCATGGAGAACTTTGAGAGAGTGTGAATAAAAGGACATTCTTACTGCTTGCCAAGTGACAAAGAGAAAGGGACAAGATGGTAGTAAACACTACAAGTCCTTCCTCCCCAACTTCTGACAAAATGATTAAGAATGCTTTTATAGCTCCTAAGTTTGATGAGTCCATTAAATGCACTTGTGAAGGGAATGTGCAAATTAAAGTAAAACTTGCAAAGCTTGAAGAAAAAGGCCAACCATTGGGGCCACTTCCTATGCAAAGACAACAACCCAAAGAAGGGTTTGTCCATAGATATATTTGGTGTGATAGTACAGACCATGTAAGAAGGGATTCTAATTGTTTTAGTGATGCTTTGACAAAAGATATTACCTTTTTTAAAGATGGTAAAATCCACTTAAGAGAGACATGTCTACCCTTGAGAACTAACTTTGGAAAGGAGTGATCATCACGGTAGACTTTGACCAAATGTCATGGAATTAGCTAAAAAAGGAAAGCTTACAAAAGAGATTCTACATGAAGCAGGTGAATGCATACATCTTGAAACAGGGTGGAGTGATCTAGTGGACTCGATGTCCGTACATGCCTACATTACAAACTTCCAAAACCATGAAGCCATTGTAGAAAAAAAGCATAGACGTGAAAATGGTGATGAAGGGCCTTCAAAAAGAGCTAGAAGAAGTGGAGGAAGGAATGATTCAGCACCTTGCGAGTGCCACATACAGAAGAGGCACCTTTACCAAAAGTGACCATGGAGGAGTCCACAATAGGGAATATGTAGCCAAAGTTCAAAAATTTTCAAGTTTTAGCTCGTTGTGCTTCCTTGATGGTTTTGGATGCAGTTTTTGCCCTCGCCTTGATTAATCTACGTGTAGTCGTAGTAGGAAAACTCTCTGTTCACATCAATTTTTCATGTTTCAGCGTGTAGATTCAATTTTTGTCATCTTCAAATTTCTTGCCATTCATTTTCAAATCTTTCTCCCAAGCTTTAAAGTACCCCAATTGGAGTTATTCTCTTCAAGTTATGACTAGTTCTCTGTAAGGTTATGACTATGGCAGCCTAGTGGCAAATTGTGTGCGGACAGATTGGGAGGGCATGTATCTATTAATTGTGGAATTGATGTTGAAGTTGTGGGTTTGTGATGTTCAATTGTGAAAGGGGAGGCTATTGTATTCATATGCATTGGTCGGTGTGTGCTGTAAATCCGTGCTTTGATAGGTTTTTGCTCCTATGTGCTATGGTCCTTTGGGTGGGCGTGTGCTTGTAAATTCCCAAGGGAGCATAGGCCTTTTGGTTGGGGTTTACTAAGAGTGGTTTTGGTGATGAGGCTGAAGTTTTACCACTCTTGGGTTGTAAATCTATAAAGGTGTCCCACTTTTTCTTTTGCCCAACAGTGTTTTGGTGCCCGCTTCCAAGGAATCGCTTGAAGCTACCTTCGATTTATAGGTTTTGGAAAACATGGTGTTTAGTTTTTTGGATTTTGGTGAAAAATCAAATGAAAGTGCCAAAGCTTTCATTGAGCAAATGGAGTTTGCTTGCCTTCTTGTTGACAAGCAAGACCCAGTGTTGGTGTTGTGAATCTTCTACTTCTTTTTGAACGGAGATGCAAGGGAATGGTTGGAAGGCTACAAAAAGGAGCTACAATCAACCTTGCTTCCACAGTTTATGACTTATGAAATGGTAAGACATGCTTTTCTTACACACTTTCAACAAGTGGAAGACCCACAAAAGGTATGGCAGTCTATTCAAGGCTTGGTACATGGTGAAGGCTAGACCATAGAGGACTTTGTGAAGGCATTCAATGCGTTATGGCCAGAGTGGTATACATCTTTGGGGGCTGAAATTCCTCCAGCCATGTTGAAGAAGGATAGGTTTCTTGCAAGTTTAAGATGCAGTCTACGCTTGAAGGTGGAGCTTAAGCAACCAAGGAACTTTGAGGAGGCATTTGAAAATGCAAAGAATAAAGAGTGGAAAGCGGAATGTCTTTCCCAACTTGAAATCAATGTTGAGTCAAAGGTTGAAGTGAAAGCCGTAGAGCAACCAAGGGTCCTCATCACGGAGCCAGGTTATGATCAACAAGCTTCTATGATGTGAATGTTTTTTGCAAGGAGATGCAAGAGGTTGTAGGTCTTATGAAGAATATTAGTGTGCATATGATGGGAGGTGGAAGAGGTCAAAAGCTATGGATATGGATGTGGCTATGGAAGCAATGAGGGGTTTACAGGTGGTAGAGGAAGAGGCATGGCTAGAAGAGGGGATATGTTTCAGTGTTACAATTGTGGTGAATGGGGTCATAAAAGCCCTCAATGTGACAAGCCAAAGAGAATGGGTGGTGATATGTTTCCTCTTCCTTCATAAACTCCTTCTTGAGCTCAAGATTATGGTATTGAGATTAAAGGGGAAGCAAGGTCAAGTGGTTTGACAACTGAAGAGAAGGGCAAAACAAAGGTGGTAGTCATAATCTGTTTGGAGAAGAAAGAGGACGATTCGGGAGCTATGGTCATACCTATAGGTAAGATGGTTACAAGAGATCATAACATGAGTGATGCAAGCCCCAGCCATAAAAGAGGAAAATAGGTTGAAATAGGTATATGTAAAGAGAAGAAGAAGAGAAAACCCAAGCAACATTACAATGCATCCGACTTTCATTTGGGAGAAAGACAACCAAATTATAGTCTAAGGGCTAATTTGGTGAGTAGAAAGGCTGATGTTACCTTTGAGAAAATCATGGAGATGTGTCCTAAGTTAAAGAGGCAATGGAAGTATGTACTCAACCCCATGAAGAAGGAGCCTGCACAAGGGGGTCTATGAGAGTCCTCTCTTTTAATGAGCTACCTGATATATACCCTACTATGGATGCATGGCATAAAAGAAAGTCATTGGAGAGGCGTATATTGATGGATGTGCACATGTATGCTTTATTACTTAAGCTTGTGTATCAAAGTTGGGACTCAACATGGTGAAGAATTGAGGCTTTTTCATAAAGCTTGCGAATCAATCAAGGGTGAAGTTATTGGGAGTTATAAAGGACTTGGAGGTGGATATATTTGACATTAAAGTGTTGGTCAATTGTCATGTTATGCCCACGGGTATTGGTGCTTTCCCTCTCATCCTTGGAAGACCATGGTTATAGGCAACCAAAGCTATACATGATTGGAGGCATGGTACCATCACCCTCTACAATAGAAAGGGTGATAAGAAGAGGGTTGCCATGGCTAGCAAGCAATGTTTGGATGTTGATTTTGATGAGAAAAGTGATGAAGAAGAGTACTCAAGTGAAGAAGAAGACAATGGGGATGATGTCAATGACATAGGAGATAGCAGTGATAGTGATCTAGAAATTTTTCTCCTTATTTCTTTAAGAAGAGCATGATGAGAAACAAAGATTTCTTGGCCTTATGGAATAAGGATATTTCTGGTCCCTATGAGAAAATTGAAGAGCTGATGCAACTCAAAGTTCAACCTAAATTCAAACGGGAGCTGATACAAGGTATGTTGTCTCCCGACTTGACTAGCCATTAGAAGGGTGAGTACCTACATATGATACAACAATTTCTCAATTTATTCATCACTTCTTATGAAGAAATTAGAGGCTTCAAAGGAGAGGAAATCCACATTCCAATCAAGGAAGGATCTCAACCCGTACTCCAAAAGCTAATGAGAATGGGACATGTAGATATTAATGCTTTAAAGGAAGAGGTAGACAAGCTTCTCAAAGCAGGTTTCATATGCCCTATGAGTATTGCAAAATGGGTGAATCCTGTTGTTGTGACACCCAAGAAGGATGGAAAGTGGAGGATTTGTGTTGATTTTAAGCCTCTAAACACATCCGTGAAGAGAGATCCATACCCTCTTCCTTTCATAGATGATATACTTGATTCTATTGTAGGACATGAGAGGTATAGTGTATGTGATGAATTCTTTGGATATTTTCAGCTTAGCTTGGCTTTACAAGATCAAAAGAAGACCACATTTATCACACCATGGGTATGATTTTATTATTGTGTGCTTCCTTTTGGTCTTATGAATGGCTATGCATGGTACCAAAAGTGCGTCAATAAGGTGTTCTCTCCCTTTCTTGGCAAGTTTGTGAAGGATCTTATCGATGAATTTTGTGTTTATAGCTCTAGAAAGGATCTTGTGTAAAGCTTGGGATGGCATTGAAGCAATATGATGAAAGTGGAGGTCAACTCAACCCAAAGAAGTGTCATCTTGCTCAACCAAGAGTGAAGTTTTTGGGGCATATGATCTCAAAGAATGGGATTGAAGCGGATCCTAACAAAGTGAAGGCTTTGGTGCTCCTCCCATCACCTAAGGATACAAAGCAACTTGCTACTTTTTTTCAAAAGGTGAAGTATATGTCAAGGTTCATTCCTTTGTCCTCTCAACTTCTTTATTCTCTACAACAAGTAGCAAGGTCGGATCCTCTACAATGGACAAATGAATGTGAAGAGGTTTTTCAAGGTATCAAAGAGGTTCTTGGTTCTCCTCTTGAATACAAGCTCTTAATTGGGATAAGGAGTTTTATGTGAATCCATCAGTAGGTGAGGATGCTATTGGAGCTATACTTCTTCAATGAGGTAACAACTCCCACTACATGAAGCCTATCTATTGTGTAGGGTGAAGCTAGAGGTGGAAAGATGCTATACTGAGGTGGATCTCATCATGGTGAGTGTGATTAATGCATGTAGAAGGTTTAGACACTACCTTCTCCCCAAACCAGTCACATTTCTCACTAGCTACACTCTTCTACCTCAATTGGTGAATAACCCTACTTTGTCAAAGAGGCTCATGAAGTGGATTGTGCAGCTACAAGAATTTCAATTATCTTTTCTTGTTGAGGAGAGTACAAGGGCTATATTGGCTGATTTTCTTACTTATAAGGAAACCCCTCTTCTTATCAAGGAGGACATGATGAAGAAGCAGCACATGGAAGCTCCTAACATAGACAATGCCTATCTATTGTTTTTTGATGGATTTTACAAGAAAACACATGGTGAAGTTTCAGGAGGTGTTGTAATTTATGATCCTCAAGGTGCTTTGGAAACTAAAAGGAGTTTGAAGATTATGGCACAAAGCAACAATGAAGCTGAGTATGCTACTTTGGAGAAAGGGCTCAACCTTTGCCTTGAGCTTGACATCCATCATGTAAGGGTAAGAGGTGATGCTCTTTTGGTGGTTAAGCAAGTACTTGAGGTGTGGCAAAGTAATAATTCAAGGTTGAAAAATATGTGTTTTCAAGTGAAGAACCTGCTTAAGCATTTTGAATCGTGAAGTTTAAGGTATGTGGACATGTCTCAAAATGAAGAAGCACATGGTGCAACACAAGATTCAATTGGCCAATTGTAAGAGATAAGGGTTGATTCTCCTCTTTATCTGGGAAGGGAAGCTTTGGAGAGGGAGGAAGAGTTCTACAAATAGGTATACTTCCACCAGGTTGGAGAATTCAAAGAAGTATGCCTTCCTTCGTCGTGCTAAAAGGTATGTGCTACTTGATGATGCCTTATATATGAAGGGGCCTAATATTGTGATAATAAAAGTGCCTTGGAAAGAGGAAATTCATAGAATTTTGGAGGATAATAATGAGGGTTCTTGTGGTGGTCACTTTGCTTCAAGGATCACTTTGCATAAAGTCTTGCAGGAAGGGTACATATGGCCAAGCATGCAACATGATGTTCATCATTGGTGCAAGTTTTGTAAAGAGTGTCAAAGTATGAAAAATAAGGTTCTCAAATAAAAAATTAGAGGCACCATTGTGGCTTATGATGTGTTTGAGAAGTGGGGTATTGATGGAATAGGTCCTTTCCCTTCGACAGCTAGAGACAAATGTTACATACTTACTACTGTTGACTATCTATCCAAGTGGGCCAAAGCCAAGCTATTAAGAAAACCACAAGCAAAGATGTTTCCCAATTTATAAACGAAGATTTTTGCTACAAATTTGGCATGCCAACGGAGTTACTTTCTGACAAGGGTCCAGGTTTCAGGGGAGAGATGGTGGATTATCTATGTGAAAAGCTTCATGTGCATTGCAGATTTACTACTCCATATTATCCCCAATGCAATGGAATGAAATGAAAAGTGTAATGGAGAACACATAAGGATGCTTACGATGATTACAAGAAAGAATGTGAAGACTTGGGATTTAGAGCTACCTTGTGCTCTATGGGCTTACAGGATTTCCATCAAATCACGTACTGGTTTCTCTCCCTTCCATCTATTTTTTAGCAAAGAGGCTTTACTTCCTATTGAGGTGGAGATATCATCTTTGAAGCTGATGCTAAAGCCTTAGGAAGAGCCTAATGATGCACTCAAGGAGAGGCTTTTATATTTACAATGTGTACAATTAGACAGGTGCTAGCTTTTGAGCATTATGAGAAGGTCTTGAAGAACAATCAAGCAAAGGCAAATGAGAAAGTGAAGGACAAAGACATGAAGAAGGGTGACATGGTGCTTCACTATGATAGTAAGCTTGATAAAATTTCTCAAAAGAAGTTTCAAATCAAGTGGCAAGGTCCTTTCTTGGTCTTAAATAGGTTTCCAAATGGCACCCCACATAAAGCACGTGTGAATGGCTTCATGTTGAAGAAGTATATTGCAAGGTTGATGATTGTAATTGAGGATGAGCCTTCTTTTTTGATCATGTGGCTAATAATGAAGATGAAATAAATACTCCCTCATGTGGTTTATAAGATCTCTTTTTTGTTGCTGATCATGAATGATCTAGCAGGCTAGGGTGTGGCAAACTATGTTAGGTGCATTTTTGACACCCCGTTTTTTGCAAATTTGTACATATGGACATGAAGCCTCATGTCAAAAGGGTGTGTGGATTTTTTTTTTTGGGTTTTTTAGAGCAAGCATATGTACATGCAGGGCAAGTCACTAGCATAACACCAGCTATCGGGTTACTGTACGTGCCCGTAAGTGAGTTTTTTGAAGTGAGACTTATGTATAACTAAAAATCATGTACAAACTAAAAAAGGTTCAGCCAGAGTCTAGAAAGTTTCAGTTTTTAGATCGTTGTGCTTCCTTCATGGTTTTGGATGCAGTTTTTGCCCTCGCCTTACCTTCTCTACTTGTAGTCGTAGCGGGACAACTCTCTGTTCGCACCAATTTTGCATGTAGCGGCATGTAGATTCAATTTTAGTAATATTCAGTTTTCTTTCCATTCATTTTTAAATATTTCTTCCAAGCTTTAAAGTTCCTCAATTAGAGTTGTGCTCTTCAAGTTACGACTAGTGCTCTGCAGGGTTATGGCTATGGTAGCCTAGTGGCAAATTATGTGTAGACAGATTGGGAGGGCATGTATCTATGAATTGTGGAATTGATGTTGAAGTTGTGGGTTTGTCATGTTCAATTGTGAAAGGGGAGGCCCTCTTATTCATATACATTGGTCGGCGTGTGCTGTGAATCCGTGCTTTGACAGGGTTTTGCTCCTATGTGCTATGGTGCTTGGGTGGGTGTGTGCTTGTAAATTCCCAAGGGAGAATATACCTTTTGGTTGGGGTTTACTAAGAGTGGTTTTGGTATACATTTTGGTGCTAAGAATCCCTAAAAGGTCCATCTTTTTTCAAATTTGGGGGGCCATCAATCGATCAAGGAGGAGCTCAAGAGGAGCTCTAGACAGGGATTTTTTAGCAGAGTTCAGGCAAGCTTAGAGGAGTGCTCGGAGGAGAAGCTTCATGCCAACAAGGGCAGCAATAGAGAGGTATTTTTTTGGGAGCTTTGAGTGAGGAGATCTATAGAGAGGTAAAGATGGCATGGTCGGATTTTTCCTACTTTCACTAGGGTGGAAGATGTAAAAACCTGGCTACAGGATTACAATATGTTTGTGCTAGAGAGCAGACTAATAAGAGAAGAAGGTGCGGTGCAAGTTTTTTCGATGTTGGATTGTTGCAAAGCTAAAAGATGGTACGATGGATTGAGAGATGAAGAAAAAATGGATTGGATGACTTTGGAAGCGGCCTTTCAATGCCAATACATGCCGATGTAAAGCAAAAGTTGGATGAGCTAAAGAAAATCTTGGACGGTCATTTTCAAGCTTTTGAATGGGTATCCAAGACCTTTGGAGACAGTTGATGGAGGTAACTGCTACACAAAGTGTTGATTATTGAAGCTGAGCAAATTTTGGACTGCTTGCATGAGGAGGTGCGAGATAAAGTTGAAGTGGTGGTGCCATGACATACGTGAAACAATTGCTCAAGCTTAGTGAGTTCAAAGTTTATATGTGCTTGAAAGGCACATATCTCATAGATCATCGATCGGATGCTATGGCGGATCTATGACTCGGGATTGCTGGTGGTCGAAGTGGTTGTAGTCTTTCTCAGCTTGATCTCAATACCCGAGAAGTCCTTTTACGGAGTGGGTTCCATCTATCTATGGCCATGAGACCATTGGCATGTAGAATAGCTTTTTCTATATATGTTGAGGCATGGTTAGTTCGAACACACGATAATCGATGTCGTGTGAAAGAGCACCAAGAGAAGATTTTTTAAAATGCTCACTGAAGATAGATTGAGGCTAAAAAAAGAACAAGACAATTATTGTGAGTAGCATGGAGACATTTTCATAGTTCTCATTGGAAAAGGGCCACGCCACTACAAATTGGAAAAAGCATCGACTTGCATGGAGAGCATCCAAGAACGCTGCAGAAGCCAAGTGGAGATCCTCGAGTTGAGGGTGGCTGTGGGTAATTGAAGTATCCAAGATAAGGTAAGCACTACAGGAGAAGGGGAACGCTACTAGGTATTGGCATTTTGAGGAGATGATGGTGGTGGTTATGCAAAATTTTCGTAGGCCAGAATCTGCATGCTAAGTAGGCCGTGAGTAAGAGGGAGTCACAATTTCCTAGAAAAGAAGGAGCACTGAGAGCAGCACTGTGGGTGAGCTTGAGATCATTGGGCAAGGGGAAAAGGGCCGGTTGGGGCTGCATGCCACGAAGGAGCGCAAGAAAGCGGCCACTGGTTGCATAATTTGGGGCTCGGGAATGCTGGAATGCAAGGACCAAGAGTTGCATGCTGAAGAAGGTGGCGTGACTTGGTAGTGCCATCAATGGTGTTGGGGGTTGCCAAGGGGAAAAAAGAGAGTTTGTAATGTTGGTGGTTGCGGGGGAAAGAGGTGAAAAATTGCATAAAGAGAGGGATAAAGGCTAAAGAGCCACCAAAGATTGGCTTTGGAGCAGAGGGAATACCTGCAGATCAGATGGGGAAGTGCAGTAGAAGAAGCTGCCAGGCAAGAGTAGGTAAGAAAGGTTGGAGGTTGGTCGTGTCCATAGACAATCATTGAGAACGAGGGAAGTAGTTATGCTCCAAAAAAATTTTATAATGGGCTCAGGGCTCCATCATTGCCTAACTTTTTAACGAGATACTGCCATGATATTGATCCATTCCACTCGCAAGCCAATGATTATTTTCTCTCTCGTCCTCATGTATCGTTATGCATCAACCATGTGTGTGTTTTTGGGGTGTGTTGAGTGCGTGAGTTTATCTTGTGGGGAAACATTATAGGCCAAGCGGGTGCCTATTTGCATAGGAATTTCTGAATGTCAAAAGTTTTATAAGTGCTGGTGTATGAAATCTGGGTGTCGAGGTTGTGTTGCTTGTTATATATAGAAGCTTAAGTCAAGATTGCTTGCTTTGTGGTCGGGTGTTTGCAATTAGGGATTGTTGGGTACGGGATTGGTCAATAGTTGTTTTCAAATTGTGTATCGAGGTGTGTGTTTGATAGGGGATAGGGGTGCTATGGAATCATTGGGCTATAGAGAGGCGTGCTGATTGTGTGTTGAATATTTTCCCATTTCCCCCTTTCCATCTTGTGGTGCCCCCATTGAAGATCGAACTCAAGACCTTCACTATTGGAGGTTGGTGCAAATGGATGGAAGAGAGAAAAGCCAGGTGTTTGATCCAGGAGGACATATTATGCAGAGGGAGGGGCAACCCACTTGAGGTTTAGCAGAAGTAGGCAGGAGTCGGGCTTGGTGCATATGGTAGTGGTTTTTTTGGGTTTGCTAATAGTGTTTGTCAAGTTTTTGTGGTTTGTAGAAGAATAAAGAAATTTTTTGCTTGAACATCAATGTTCAACAAGGGGGTTGGGTAACGATGGTGGTACAGAAGTATGTCGATCCTAGTAGAGGGCACAAGCAGTGATGTGTATGGTAACAGGTGCATGTCTAGGTGCTAAAGCATGTATGGAAGACCAAGGTATGCAAGTGGCAACGGAGATGTATACCATATGTGTTTTTTTAGGCGAGAAGGGCTTCAACAAGGGCCTGATGGGATGGCAGGTGAAGGAGGATCACATGGCTAGTTTTTGGCTTGTAAATGAGGTTCTTGAAGTGCTGAGTAAGAAGGTTTAGACGGCTCATCAAACAAAGCCATGGAGTGCAAGATATGGCAGTTTAAATCTAAAGTGCATCATAAATCTGACAGATGGAGACAAGTAATCAAAGCTGACGTGAATGCATGGGCCTAAATTGCTCATTATGTGGAGCCTATTGGTCTTTTTAGATCGGCAATTAGAGTCCTGGATGCCAAGCTACAAGGATTTGAAGTTTCACGGAGGGCCAATTTTGTGCCAATTTGGTCTCATTGATTGGTGTGCCATCTGAGGGTTTTGGAGCCTTACCAAGGTTGGTATGTAAAGAATGCAGTATGTAAAGACCATAGGAAGAGATGGCATGTCAATGGGGGAACGGAAGGCTGAGATATTGCAAGTGGAAGTTTTCTACAGTGGTGAATGGTGAGAAGTTGCCAGAATTTTTTAACCAATTTTTGGGCACCTGCTTTGTATGCTTGGTGAAGTCAAAAAGTGGATGAATCACGTGAGTTCAAGGCTAGCAATGTAAGATTTGAGAAGGAGATTCTAGTTTGGGAAATGGGGCATCCTGCACGCATTGACAATGTATCAAAGAAGGGGGCAAAAAAGGGCTATTTTAAAGAGTTTATGTGGTTTTGGAGGTTTTTGAGGCCAGTTGATGGGCGCATGCCACGTGGAGCTCAAGCTAAACCCATATGAAATGTTGATGGCTAGGTGTGCAGGGTATTTGTACAAAATCGTAAGCCCATGTGGAGATAGATAGATAGATAGATAGATAGATAGAGAGAGAGAGAGAGAGAGAGAGAGAGAGAGAGAGAGAGAGAGAGAGAGAGAGAGAGAGAGAGAGAGAGAGAGAGAGAGAGAGAGAGAGAGAGAGAGAGAGAGAGAGAGAGAGAGAGAGAGAGAGAGAGAGAGAGAGAGAGAGAGAGAGAGAGAGAGAGAGAGAGACCGCTCAACGTAGGTGGCTATGGAGGAGGCGTTGCACCAGTCACGAGTTGGCGATGACATAGCAGGTTTTGGTGGACGACATAAGCACACAATAAAGGGTGGCAGTCAGTGGGCACACGTGAGCGACTGTTGATGTGGAAATTTTTAGGGTCCCTTCTTTCGGCCATTACTTTTGAAGAGAAAGTTCAAGGCACCAACAACGCCATCGGTGCCCCACTGAGGAGATTAAACACATGTGGTGACTTTGTGCTCAAGCCAATGCCGAATGTAGGAAGGGCTTCCCATGCATGCTAAAAATAGCATGGATTGATGAGAATAGAGTAGTGGTTCACACGCACTAAAAGGCCCATCTTTTCGCAAATTTAAGGGGCCATCAATCGGTCAAGGAGGAGCTCAAGAGGAGCTATCGGCAGGATTTTTTTTGGCAAAGCTCGGGCAAGCTCAGAGAAGAAGCTTGGTGCCAATGAGGGCACCAACAAAAAGACTTTTTCTCGATGCTCTCAATGAGGAGAGCTACAAGGAGGTGAAGATAATGATTGCGGACATTTTTGCACTCGTCGTGGTTGTGCTGGCGAAGCCACTTGTAGGTTTTGATGATTGTTGTAGAGGTGTTTTTCATCATAATTGAAGCAAACGGTAGCCGAATTGGGAGCAAAGAGAGAGAAAGAGAGAGAGTGGTGTGTGCTTTGTGAAGGCTGTAAACGGACAAGATCGGTTTGGCGTGCTACGAATTGTTGTTGCAAAGCATGTGTGCATACGGTTATGTGCAAATGGTGGTTTGCTTGTGGATTTTGTGAGTTTTGAAGGTGAACTCTAGTGGGTTGGGGTGAAGTGTACATCCCGAAATATAGAGAAGCATCGTGTTTGTGTTCTGGGTGTGTTCCCATTTCCCCCTACCTAGCGGCATGATAATGGGCTCTACATGGTGGACTCTATTGTGTATCACATGGGGAGGTATGCCAACTTAGTTTTTCCACGCAATTGTGAGCAGATGAGTGTAAAGATTTTTCGCCCTTATTTGCTTGTAACATAATTCCAATGTCACTCGCTTTGAACTTCTCTTCTATAGGTCATCTATATTCCATCATTCCATCAACCAAAACTTTTGTTCGTGGTTCTTGTAACACCTCAGGGAAGAACTATTTTTCCCACCACACATGAAGTGGAGACCATCTTCTACCCTCTTCCACCTACCACTTAGGATGGGTGGAGGTAGGGGACAATCAGTGATGATGATTTCCATGATGAGGATGATGAGATGGGAGATGATGAAGTCAACACATCCACAAACGACAAAATTCAATTCCTCTCTTTATTGATTTAGGAGCCATGGGTTTACATTTATATCAAGATACTTGTAGAGATATTTTGGAAGATGATTTATAATTTTTTTTATATTTTATTATATGAAAAGTTTTTATCATGTTCCTATTCATCACTTTCTCTGACTCTCTCTCTCTCTCTCTCTCTCTCTCTCTGTCTCTCTCTGTCTCTCTCTAATTTTGTCAAGCATAATAATTTGTCATCGTAGTTTCATTTTGACATTGTCCTTGGTAAGCTCTGCTTAGTCAATCATTAAACACCAAGTTAGAAAATTTGAGAGTCAATTCCAATGCACCCAGCCCTTGATTTACTGCTAGGATGGCTAATTCATGATAACAAAGTGTGGAAACACGAGGGCTACAACAATGGAGGTAGAGGGCTACTTGCAACTACTAACCTGAGAAATGTTGGTTTCCTTGCCTCTTCCCATTTGCAAGAGAATGAGGAGGGTTCTTGCAAAAGTGTAGGCCACATGCGGGTTGTTGGAGTGGATTCACATGGTGGAGTTGTGCCTACTAAGATCGAGGCTCCCTCCAATGTCTTGTATTCTTTGTTTGAAGGAACTAGCTGATATTTTAGGTGCTCTATCTCTCAAGTATTGTTGGAGGATACTAAGAATTTTGTTGGTTTCCAAGACAATGTCAGGGGTGGCAAGGCCTATCAAGCACTCAAGTAAACACTCCCACAAAGGGTAGAGGTTAAAGATGCCATCATTGTTGCGGTCCCACCGGTCCTGATAAAGAGACATCTCATCACTGAGCTTGCAAACTCAACACAAGTGTTTGTCTTTATGGACAAACACTAGTGTTTGTCTTTATGGACAAAGTTCCATCCAAAGCAAAATTGATCAGCTGGTTGTATAGTGCCAATGTTCTCAATCGTGGTGGATCGGTGGTGAGGGTGCAATACCTAGTCAAAGGTTTCTTTTATGTGCATATCAAAGAGGAGTCTGCAGATTGCAAAATTCTAGCCAAGAGTCTTCTTTTCTTCAACAGGGCACCAATGTGTGTACTCCCTTGGGACCCCTCTTTTGAATCCACTGATGCTTTCACTGACATGTGCCCAGTGTGGATGGAGTTTGTAAACCTTCCACTATGGTTCAGGAACAAATTTAGAGATCTTGCAGCGTCCCTTGGTACCCCACTTTTTGTGCCAACTAGAAGAGCCTTTGGGACTACAGCAAATAAGGTGTGCATATGGTGGGATCTTAAAAAGCCCCAACCCAAGAACTTAGTAGTGAATGTTGGGGCTAGGTTGAAAGTTATTCCATTGAATTTTGTCACCTTTATTGGTGCGTGCTTCAAATGCAACAAATTTGGACACTTTGTGAGGGCTTGTCCCTTAGCCTTGATAGTGACCGCAACTCCCAATGAAGGGGAGAAAGGGGAAACCTGAAACTCTTAGGTATTGGTTGGCACAAATGCTACACCATAGATGGAGGTTGAAGTTATACAAAAAGAGCAACAAGCTAAGGAGGTTCCAACTACAAAGGAGAACATTGTGAAGTCCTCCCAAGCTAAGAATAGAAATGGAAAGGACACTCAGAGGTATTGATTTTTATCCACATCCAAGCCAAAATCATCAACTCTAGTGATATAAAAGATTGTGCTGGCACCCTTATTGAGCAAGAAGGAAGATCCAAGTTTTAAACATATCATGTAAAGAAATTTAAATCTCAAGCCAGAGCGGCTGGGGTAATAAGAGCGGTCTTGTTGGACCCTCTCAAATCCCCAATCCTCTATGAAAATTTTTTCAAAGTGCTGCAGGATGCCAACCCACAAAATCTTTGATGTCAAGCTCACATGTTGGGAATATCCTTATGAAGGAGGATCAGAGTATGGGAATGGAGAGAGCTTTTGGAGGGAGCTTTTTGTGAGAAATGGAATGGTTGGAAAATTTATTGAAAAAGCTCTCTCTTTGAACATTCTGTTGGATTCCCCAATCTTATTATCTCCCTCCACCAAATGATGAACCATGATTTTACAGGCCGTCACCCAAAATTGTGCCGCCACATTAAAAGACATTGTACATGTGAAGACAAGTGCATAAGTCCATTACGTAAGAACATTATATGACTCTTCACTCCACAGAAGAAGCAATAGATTCTTCACCTTAAAATACAACTGAATTAAAATATGAGCATCATTGTGTAGAATATAACTTCTCTGATGCAATGCACGTGGCGTGGAGGAGGGGAGATAGAGAGACAGAGGGATAATGACAAGAGACGAAGATAGACAAAGGGAGAGAGAGGCAGAGAGAGATAAGATGAGAAAGGATGAATCACAACTTTAGAGCTAGGAACTTACAATTGGTAAGCTCAACTACTAAGAAAGTAGAACCACAGTGATTGCAAGCTCACTGAGAAGAGGCACAAAAATAAAAAAAATCACTTATTTATGAAATACCGTAAAAATAAATCGTTCATAGCGATTTACAAAAATTATTAATCTACACAGTGTGCAAACTGATATTTGAAATATCTATTCTAGTTCAGTGGCGAGAGGATCTAACTCCACAATTTTTGGATGTGGCTCAATCAATGATGCCTCTCGTAGTGCACGATCCACCTCCTCAACAAGTTTTCTATCTTGCTCTTGAATCTCCCTTAGCCATTGGGCTTGCATTTCAAGAACATAGTGCAATTTGTTGGAGAACTCCTTATTGATCTCACATATTGTCATCATTCAACCCATTTGGCTCCCTAGCAAAGCCATTGCCCCACAGTCACCTCTGTATGTATGACAATGTCGTTCTCATTTGTATACTGGGCAAGTACCTACCAAAGAAACCAATGACCACGTTTCATACCTCCTGCATGACAAAAAAAAGTCAAAGACAACATAGAAACATTACTCTAATAAAGCGCTGTTGTAGTGTACCTCGCATAGGTGTCCCATCAATCTCTTTTTCCCAATCACTCTTCTCTAGCTCATCAAACCAGGCATTGTACGGCATATCAATTGCCTCCAAAAGTCTAAATATGCTCTTTACTCATTGTGGACATCAAAAGTGTGCGCACACTGCACAGTCCTATTATCCTTCTTGCATATCAATATCTTTGTAGATAACCACATTTATGTGGTCTTCACGGCATCCAACTACAACGACAATATCATGCACCATTCGCTCTGACAGACAAACAACTACAAACACACCTCTGTCATCTAACAGGCACTTCAAAATTTGACAACCCATACACAGATGCATTGCAAGGCAAAAAAACAATGGAAGCGTTCACTGCACAATCCACTGCCAATCCATCATGCAATGGACAAAGACATTTCTCCACAACATGTGGTCATAGAGCTTAGCAAGACCATCTTCAAGTCATCCCGTGTCTTGTCCAAACCAAAATGCATGTTAGCAAAGGCTAACACAGGCTACACCGAATATGCATCAAACGGGAGATATCTATGGATGTCACTATATTTCCCACTCACTTTGTATAAGTCTTGGGCTCACTTGGAGTTCCAAAGTTGTATTAGTAGTTGAGGGCTCAAGCTTAAACCCATAGTAGAAGGGATTGTGGTGAAAGCCCTTAAAAGGAAGCCTTTAGGCAAGGAGGCTCCATTCTGGAGTATCCACTCTTGATGATCCACTTTTGAGAGCTCCCTCTCTCTAGAGTGTTCACTCTTTGGCCTAGCCTTGAGCTTAATGTCTATGCTTGAGAGGCTAGTGCTAACCATTGTAATTAGACTAAGCTCTTCTTGATTAATCCAATTCTTATTTTGTCATTAATCTCTTCTGAGTCTACATTTCACCTTGTCATGAAGTAGTATTACACTTTCATTATTCTAGATTTGAGAGATGTATGTAGTTCTTGCTAGTAACCACTCTTATCTCTCTACGAGCAATTGATTTGCGATATTTAGCATCACACATTAGGTTGATTAAGTTGGGTCTTAATCTTGTAATTTGTGTGTGCGTCCTATTCTTTGCTTGTGTGTGTAGATAGGTTTTATGAAGCTTTAGCACCATTTACCTCGTGTGTGTAAGCTATTGATGAAGTGCCTTAATTGACATGTGGGAATTAGTGTGTGCTTATCATTAGTGTGCTTGGGGTTTCTAGTCTATGGCAAGTCGGACTTCGGTGGGCTTGATGTGTGTAGGATAGTAGTAGATTAATTGATTAGTGATTAGAGTAGGTTTAGAGTTAGTCTTTCCATGGCTAATCTCTACTTGCAATGGAGAGGTGATCTCTTGAATCCTCTATTCCATTCATCCTAGGCTTGTGCTTCCATACCCTAGCCGGGTTGCCAGATCCACGGATTTGATAATTTTGTGTGGGTTGCGATTAGGTCGTGCTACGACGCCTCCCTACATTTGGCGCCGTTGCCGGGGATCGATAACCTAAGCTAGCGAGTTTAGGATGTGTAGAATAGAGTAATTTCATTATTAATTTTGTTGGTTTTTGAGTGTATGTAACTCATTTTTTGGTTTAATTTGATGATGTTGTGCAAGAAATTGATGTTAATGTTGAGTTATGAATACCCCAAACCCCCAATTTCACCAATTTCATGCTAACCCTTGCTAATTCGCTTCTTTCCATGCTAATTTTACTAATTTCATGCTAATTTCTACTAATTTTGACTAACCTTTCTAACCTAACCACTAACATTTGAAGTGTAAAGTATGTGAAATCCCCTTGCAAAATGTGGAATCATCACTCTAATAAAGTTAATTGTGCTAATTTATGCTTAATTTGATGATTTGAGTGTTTGATTTTGACCTACAAATGGTCAATTTTGGAGCCGAATTGATGGTGCCCACACTTGTGTGTGCAATGATGCGACTTTTCATGGAGAAAAGGAATAGCTTGGAGTGTAATGACAATGTAAGTGCACTTACTTGTTATGTCAATTTTTGATCGATCAATGTGATTCAATTTGCTAATCATTTGCTAAAATTAGGTGTGTAACACAAATTGACCTACACTTTGCACCTAATTTGATACACTTGGAATGAAATTGATAGTCAATTGTGACTAATGAATTTGGATGTATCCAAATAATGCTTAATTCTCATCAAGAATTCATGTGTGTGCATAAAAATCATTGTGTATGTGCACACACCAAAGAGGAAAAAAACTGTCAAAAATTTCAAGTGTGTGTGCACCTAATCTCGAATGTGTGCATACATAAAAAGTGTTTGAATTGATGATACATGAGTATTCAATAATTTAAATGATGTCTATGTTAAGCTAATTCAATCATTGGATAAGCCTAAATGCCAAAAAATTGGGTAAAAGGTGAGTGTGTGCGCCTATCCAAGACCACATGATTTTCTACGATTGATGGTCAATTAGGGCACCTAAATGATTTTTAATTGTGAAATGATTTTAAAAAGTGTGTACAATCATTAGGTCTAAGCCTAAATGCATTGCAAATTGAGCCAAATTTGAATTTTTGTGCTTAATTTTTGAGTGTGTGCATTGCTTGATTGGGTCGAAATAGTGTTAATTTTTGAGAAATTAAGCACGCATGCATTTATTTATGCTTGATTGAGTTTGCAATTTGAGCATTGTAGTGTGGAATTGATGTAATTTTTTCATATAAATTTGGTCTAAATGTGGGTGTGTGTGTCTACTCAATGGCATTCAAAGTCCAAATTGAAGATGAATGATTGGCCCTGGTTGCCAACTATGATGATTAAAAGACCTAAAAAGTTGGTATGTTTGTGTATGATTAACTTGGATGATTCAATTGGTACACAATTGAAAATGATTTTACGTATTACCATCATGATGTATGCCAATTGATTGACCGGATATGGCAAAAATGCACTAATGTGTGTGCCTATGCAATGGAATTATCCATCCAATTTAACGATGAATGATTGGTGTCATGCCACTAATCATGATGATTGCAAGACCCAAGAGATTGGTAAGAGCAACATTTGGGAATGAGTGTAGATTACTCAATTGATATGAAACTAGGGATGATTATATATGTATGACCATTGAAGTATATGCCATTTTGATTGGATGTGGTAAGAAACTTTGTGTATTTGCCATTCCATAATCATGACCATGTAATATCGCGAACCAAAATGAAAAGTCAATGGGGTTTGGATGATTTTAAACAATGGAATTGGCAACTCATATTTGCAAAGATCGCTAATGAAAATTGGACTTGGCAATAAAAGGAGTCCATTAGATCTGGATTCTGCATTGCTCAATTGAAGAATAGAGTCACATTCAAACTTGAATTCGAGTAATGAGCATACACACACTTTAGTTGAAGTAATTCAGAAGTGTGAATGATAGAATATGTAGTGGTGTTAGCCTATTTTTTGGTAAGGGAATGCCTCATTACATGTTGAGTTTGCATGATCAATTTTGTTAGGAATGTATTCAAAAGTCCGAACTTATAAAAAAGAGGTTGATATGTGCGTTACTCTTGTGACCGTGGGAATGCCCCCCAAGAAAGACTTTAAAAAATAAAAATAAACAAATAAAAACCCAATTCTCAGGTTGCCCACCACATTTGGCATCTTCAACAACAACAACACACACACACACCCGTTATCGACGTCTGACAAATGCTGCTACATGCCGAATGCTCTTGTTGAATCGCGAGGGTGCTGGATCCAATGGGCCGCGTGGCTCTCTTTTTCTCTTGCTTTCCACTTGCAGGGCCCACCTGCCCCATCTGCGCTGGCTTGTCAATAGCTATTAATAGCTTGGAAGACATACAACCTTTACGAGCATGCTTAGTGCTGCACGCCCCTTATTTGCTTGCAAGTAAACACACACACACACACACACACACACACACACACACACACACACACACACACACACACATACATAGTAATTGGGTTGCAAATCCAAAGATGCCCTGCCAGTTGACTCACTTCTAGTGAAAACACACCATGCCAACTTTGGCTCTGCAATCTCGTTGCCATGCCCGAGTCCGGGCTCCTGCACGTTGCTAAGAAATAAAAAGATAAAAAATTGCCGATTTTGGCGTCTTCAAAGGCTCACACACACACAAACAGTGGTGTAATATCTTTCTTGGTGCATGTGGCTCGACCCTTTTGCCTGCTGACCCGAAGAGTCACCGATAAACCGTGGCTTGCACCCGTCGCCATTCAATGAATCTCGTCGGCTAGCTGACCCATGCATCATCATTTCCCTAAAGACCCGCCCAATCCTTCCATCTCTCTCGCAACGGCCAACAACTGCTCCCCAACTCACTGCATACACTAACGAATGGCCTAAACGCATGGTTTGGACTATGCACTTGCATTGCTTGCCTTTAGGCTTCAAACCATGCATCTTGGTGCACCAAGCTACTAGTACTTGCACCTACCATCCCGATTTGACATGGCTGCGGTATTTCTTAACTTGGCCCAGTCTTCCCATGCTTGGACCTACATACCACGTAGCTGCTCTCCCTGCACTCTAAGAGTCCAAGCAACCACTGCTTTCAAGCAGTGCGGAGCTGAGCTAAGCTGAGCCCTCTCTACCATAAATTTTCACACACACACTCAATGGTGTTAGTGATTACTCCAGTCTCAGTTAATGCAAACACTGGAAGACTCACACACACGATTCGTTCTCTCTCTCTTTGTTACTACCCCAGTCCCGTGTTGGTTACCAGCGTGCCATGCAAGGAAAAGCCCTCAAGCTCCTGCCCGTAACACTATTCTTTACAATTACAACATAGCCTCACTCTCAGAACTACTTTGTGATTGATGGTGGTACTACTCACATTCCCTATTCTTACCTGCTGAGAAGTAAAAGAGGGTGCCCGGTGCACTACAGGAGGGCTTAGGACTGCGTGAGAGTCGAGACTCAAGAAGCCTGAGGCTGTTGGGGTTGGTGAGCATATATAGGTCAGGTAGGACCAACAAGGCCATGTTCTCTTTTACCGTTATCAACACATCTAGTGTCCACCATCTTCACACAAACACACACACACACACACACACACACACACACACCCGCCTTCTCGGCTCCTGTCTTGCAAATGATAGAAAATAATGGGCCATCAATTTTCAAAATGAAAAAAAACTTATTGGGAAAGGGGTGGTTCTCACCCCTCTCCTATTTTGAAATCGAAAATCAAGAAAAAAAGGGGAGTCGGAAACATTAAGAGATACAAAAATTGAAACATGTCATAAACTACGAGGTTCGATGAAGACTCAACTACAAAAGGCTATTGCCAATGATTAAAAAATCACGATTCACTTTGAGCCTTGACCAATCAAAAGGGTACATAAGCTTATTTTGTAATAATCTTTTCTCTCTCCTGTATGACAAATGTGCTTAAAGCATCAAATTTGGGTACACGTTTCATTTTGCTTGGAATTTGCAGGGATGCATTCAAGTTTTGGAATTGTGATGATAATCTTTAGTGCTTACCTTGATTGAAACCTTCATTGCATTGAAAGACAAATTATTTTGGCATACATGTGAGATTTAGTTGAGATTCAATTCATTCATGCTTGGTCGAGAGTGTGAGTAAAAAAATTTGAACTTGCTTGTTACATTTTTAGTGCATGAATTAAATGAAAAATCATTGCAAAGCACTAAAACCAAGCTTGTTTGATGGCCATGAGAGGGCAATAAAATTTTGGGGTTGTGGTTGATCATGGATTTTTTAGTGCTTACTTTGAATGAAAAATAATTTCATGCACTAACAATTGAGCTTCATTTTGAAGGGTGTGATTTCAATTGATCCAAGAAGGTGTCATCATTGCAAAAAAAATTTAATTTTGTTTTTGCAAAACTTGGCTATTTAGGGCCATTCCAATTATTTGGATTAAAAGTTGTATATATGCTAGCTCACAACTTGGTAAAAAAGTTAATTTTTTTCATTTTGAGCTAGTGTTTAGCCAACTTATTTGAGCACTTTCAAAGTAAAAAATTTGGCGATTAAGAGCCATTCATTTTCATTTCATCAAGTTGCAGTCATCTCTACCTCATAGATTGCTCTAAAAAATGTAAAATTTCATGTGAGCTACTTGTTAGCCAACTTTTTAAAAGCTTTAAATTGTAAAATTCGGCTATCGAGAGCTTCAAATTCATTCAAAGTTGCATTATTTTCAGCTCGATTTGTTTTTCCATATTTCATTGAGCTAGAAACTAATCAACTTTTGAATCATGCATGAGAGATGGTAAAAATTACAAAATTTGCTTATGTAGAAGCATTTTATCTCTCTCATTTTTGATATGTATGCATAAATTTACTATCAAAGAGCATCATGTGCATAACCAAAGGCATTTTTTCTCCTTGGGGTTTTTCCCTTTGGAAAATTCGGGTTTGCAAGACCCTAGCTTTAGGTTTTTATTAATGTTTTTTTTTGGGTTTTGGCTTTCAATAAAAGGCTTTGGAGCTTGTGTTTACACTTAGCTTCAAAAAGCTTCTGTTATAAATAAAAAGATCAAGAGACTTCTCTACAAAGGGGATGCTTGCTCAAGGATGCTCAAAAGAGCATGAATAGGTGTAATCCTTCCATGATTTTGCTCTTTTTCATCTCTCCATTCTCTATGCTTGTCTTAAGTGAAATTTTGCTTCTAAGCTATGTTTTTTTCATGTTCGAAAGCTATTCATCCTAAAGTTTCAACAGTTTTCTTTGTGAAAATTAACTCATCAAAAAATTAGGTTTTATGTGTGCTAATCATAGGTAATTGGCTTTGACCTTAGGTTAATGTAGGTTCATTTCTCATTAGTCCTAGACTCTTAGAGATAGTCTTAATATTCCATTCATTTTTAACATGACCAAGGGCTATGATTAGGCTTTAGTCTCTTTAGTCCAATTGCCATAAGCATCTCATAATGGAAGCAATGAAATAAAAAAAAGTGCTAAAAATTGAATCAATGAAGCAACAAAGTGTCAAGAAAAAGTAGCAAAAATGCTACTGGACACATGAAAATCAAAACCTTTATGTTATGTTGTGTCTATGTGAGGCCTAGCGCCTTATTGGCACTTGGCAGGCAAGGGAAATCACCTTGGCTTGCTTGGTCAAGGCCCTAAACCGATACCTTGGGATGATAAGGGTTAGCCGTCGCCTTGGTAGGCTAGTAGGCTTTTGGAACACCTTCTTGAGGGTTCAAGAAGTCGAGAGTCGCACCTAAACTTGCCTTGGGGTGGTAGCCTTGTGATTGTGCTTTAATTTTTTCAATGAATGACAAAATCAAAACTTCTACGAGCTTCAAAAAGCTTTGACAATGTACTAATAGATTAAGAGCTTTTTTATAGCCCATAGACATGCTAGACTTGGATGATTTATTAAGATTGTTCACATAGTTTTTAGGCTAGTAAGTTTATGAACTTACATTAGCCTAGAGTCTTAATTGATTGCTTGTGTTTCATGCATAAAACTGAAATTTCAAGTGGTTTATTCTTCACAATAGTATAGGTGTCTTTTTTGCTTTATATTGTCTAGTTTTTGACTATGATTCGCCCATCTTCTAGAAGCAAAAAATCACTTTGCATGATCGTTCATTGTGCTCCATGTTTTATTCATTCTTGGTGGCCTTTGATGCTCATTATTTGTTCTTATGTTTTGCAGCTCAACACTTCTTCCATGGACTTGCTTTCTACCATGTCACTGTGTCTTGCTTCACCGGCACACAAGGTGTGCGCCAAATTAGGAAGGGGAATATTAGCAGCAAAGCTAACATAGGCTACACCGAATATGCATCAAGCGAGAGATATCTATGGATGTCACAATATTTCCCACTCACTTTGTATAAGTCTTGGGATCACTTGGAGTTCCAAAGTTGTATTTGGTAGTTGAGGGCTCAAGCTTAAGCCCATAGTAGAAGGGATTGTGGTGAAAGCCCTTAAAAGGGAGCCTTTAGGCAA
The DNA here is from genome assembly GCF_014529385.1 of Adiantum capillus-veneris. Lineage (NCBI taxonomy): Eukaryota > Viridiplantae > Streptophyta > Polypodiopsida > Polypodiales > Pteridaceae > Adiantum > Adiantum capillus-veneris. The sequence goes on from NC_140956.1 coordinate 53,791,650, forward strand.
GGAGGCTCCATTCTGGAGTATCCACTCTTGAGGATCCACTTTTGAGAGCTCCCTCTCTCTAGAGTGTTCACTCTTTGGCCTAGCCTTGAGCTTAATGTCTATGCTTGAGAGGCTAGTGCTAACCATTTTAATTAGAGTAAGCTCTTCTTGATTAATCTAATTCTTATTTTCTCATTAGTCTCTTCTGAGTCTACATTTGATCTTGTCATGAAGTAGTATTACACTTTCATTATTCTAGATTTGAGAGATGTATGTAGTTCTTGCTAGTAACCACTCTTTTCTCTCTACGAGAAATTGATTTGCGATATTTAGCATCACAAATTAGGTCGATTAAGTTGGGTCTTAATCTTGTAATTTGTGTGTGTGCCCTATTCTTTGCTCGTGTGTGTAGATAAGTTTTATGAAGCTCTAGCACCATTCACCTCGTGTGTGTAAGCTATTGATGAAGTGCCTTAATTGACATGTGGTAATTAGTGTGTGCTTATCATTAGTGTGTTTGGGGTTTCTAGTCTATGGCAAGTCGGACTTCGGTGGGCTTGATGTGTGTAGGACAGTAGGAGATTAATTGATTAGTGATTAGAGTAGGTTTAGAGTTAGTCTTGCCATGGATAATCTCTACTTGCAATGGAGAGGTGATCTCTTGAATCCTCTATTCCATTCATCATAGGCTCATGCTTCCATGCCCTAGCCGGGTTGCCGGATCCACGGATTTGATAATTTTGTGTGGGTTGCGAGTAGGTCATGCTACAACGCCTCCCTACAATGCACAATCTAAATATGGTCACCATTGCTCTCTGCAAATACCTCAATCAACACAAGATAGATCTCAAAATGCAACGCAACTTCAAATCAAGTTTTCTACCTACCGGTCAACGGGTATGTAACCATTGATAGGTCTGAGACATGCAAATTTTTTGTTTCTAAACTCGTTGCAAATTACACCACCTCCTTTGGTGACATTACACTTCTCTTTCCTTATCAACAAGAAACACACAAATTTCAAAGTGTATGAAAATATGTTCACCATTTGGATGTTAGTAAGCATACTCACATTTCTCTCTTATACGTGTCACACCCTGCAAACACGATTCCTCCCTGGACTTCTCTATCTAATCAATATTGTATAGGTTATTTTAAACTAGCTATAACGACGGGAGCAGGTACTATGCAATTATGAAGGCATTAACTTTCACACTTGATATGTTGTATCAAACCCCTCCAATTGAGGCCTTTGGACACTTGACTCTGCTACCGCATATATGTGTGTGCCTCCACATGCTCTTTCCTCTCTATCCCTCACAACATCATTGTGTGACTTTTCCTCATTCGGAGGGAAGTATCCCTCACCATACTCCAAGAACCAGGGAAAATCCTGGTAGACTCTGCTTCTAAAGTTGCATGCTATCTGCATTGGGTTAAAAATATTATCTGATTTTTCAATTTCAAGCATTGCCTGTAAGGTCATGACCCCTTTTATGTTAAACTTGCGCATCCACAACCATCTAATACAAGCAAGTGTATTGCTAGTGTCATATTTCAATTATCGGTTGCACTGCAACTGTTTACCATGTATACCAGCAAATACACTTTTTTCTTGCATCCGCCAATACTTTGCTCGAATGAGACTGAGTTCCCTTTTTCATTACACCTAGCTCATAAGCAAACGTCTTGCCTTTATGTATCAATTTAGCGTCTTTGATGAACGACTCCAAGTCCAACCCATGCATCATTTGTAAATGTATATTGCAAGTACAATTGTATACATTCTCAGCCTCTCTAATAATGGAAGACCAAAAAACTTCGATCCTCAACCACTCTAAAAAAATGGCAGATTCTCCTGTGACAATGAAAAAATGATTATGAAACGATCTATCTCCAAGACTTGATTGTCCAAAGACTAGGCAATCAAATGTACACACCGGTCTGAGGAATGTCCAAACTCTTAACATCTCTTGAATCACTGGAGGCCATTGCACGCAAGATGAATGTATTTTTGTATGAGGAAAGAGCTGCACATGCCAACCCTTACAATCTTTCCTCTACTATCCACTTTGATCGACTAGTCCACTCGATTGCGTGCAATGTCCTACACAAAAATCCAAAGGGGTCAATGAAAACATGCAATTTCAACATTTTTCATAGCTTTGAGAGAGATCCAAGCCCAAACCAACTCCACCATTCATCTCCCAATGCAGGGTCAACAATCACCAATGCATATCTTGTCACTTTTTTAGATTGCACATTTGCCTCAAAGAATGCTTTTTTGTATTGGGCTTGAAACTCGGTCAGAAGCATGCTATTCTTCTTTGTCACAATTTTTTTCAAGGAAAGCGTATATTTTTCCTACAGACATAGCGCTAATGAGAAGAAAAATTTATGAACACAATACTTTACGATCAACAATCGAACAATCTAACAACACGTACTGGATGTAGAAACTGAGACATTAGTGTGACGGGCACATTGTACCAGGACTTCTTTCCCACCCTTTTATTGATCTCTGCCTGCATCCAACTGTACACCACACATGATAGTTTCTCCATGATTGCTTATTTTGAAGCAAGACCCATTTCCCACACCATCCATAGGATGTCTGTCTATGATGTGGATACGTATTCTGTCTCGTTCAATCTACAAGAAATTGAAGCAATTTAACCCACAAGTAAATCTCACACTAATTCTAGGCAACTGTGCACTTGAACACACAAGAGAGATCTTACTTTTTTATATGTGTTACTATGCTCAACATGTCGGTCTCATTTGAAGAATCCACTTTCACTAGTTCTATTTGAACTTGAGGGTGTAGATCTGCATCTTTTTTGTACGCAACACTTAACATCGCAAGAAAGGACCTTTATTCATTGATTTTTGAAACATGCTCGCAAATTAAATCCATTGACATCATAGCTTACTCTCTTTTAATACTCCCATCCAAGTGGCTAGCCTATGGTTTCCATCCCAAGTGTAAAATATTTCTCCGCATAGGTTTCTCCAACAAGTCTCATGAATTTCAGCCTCAAACCCCTTGTTTATTGTACACCACAAGGGATCCCATGTCTTCTTGAGTTCATCGTCGACATTGATGGAAGGATATCCCGGTGCATTGAGAGAGCATATGAAGCTTCCCTTGGGTTCATAATGCCCCTCCAACAAGAATGTGTCTGCAAGAGGTTGGAGCCGCTTGGTGTCCTAGCTAACTTGTCTTTCTTTTTCTAGCTTTACCAAATGGCAAAGAGGAACCCAAGGTAGTGGAAATTCATGCTCTACCTGCAGTCATCAAAGCATGTCAAAGACCAAATCAAAGGACCATCATAATAGCCTTAAACTAAAAAGATCTTATTTACCTTCAAGTTTCCCAGATGCTATGATAACGTATCTTGCCGTGCTATTGTCTTTGTTGATGGGAAATTTTCCACCATCATCGGCCCCTGCAGTCATATAAGCCTCCATTTATCTAACCTCAGTTTCTTTGTTAGAGCTGTACTTGTCCTCCACAAATCCAGACAATTCTCGTTCCCGCACTTTAGCTTTTCCCTTTGTAGTTTTTTAAGATTTCTCGAATGTCATGGTAGGTGGAGATGGTAGCACACTAGCTTGTATGCTCTTTGCTATAGTTATAGTAGCAGAATTAGACATTTCTTCTTGTTCTTTCCTTCCTTTCTTGGTGACCCACTCATAAAAAAATGACAAAGGGTTGATTAACTATCAAGAAAACTTGCAACAACTATTTGATAGACTATATTCAAACACGGTAAATTTTGTAGGCTCTAAAGAAAGGAACAAAGAAATTACTAGATCTCTTTTTGGCCATGCAACAAGGCTTTGCTTTACCTTCTTTAGAGTAGTCATTTCATCATTCGTTGAAAGAACATGAGCCAAAGGAGCATCCTTGCCATCATACACTTCTAGCACAGCAACAGAAAAAAAATTTGAAGGCAATTTGCTTCCATGTAACTTAGCCAAGTTTGAAGTCTGCTCTATTGGACCAATACCAGTTGCTTCTCCATTGTGAATGAACTCCACAATAGTGCCAACATTAGTTTTCTTGGCCATCTTTAGAGAGAACTAAAAGTCAAGCACTAAAGCTTTGATCTACCAAAAAAAAATGAAGACTATTTTGGTTTCATTATTACTTCTCCCTTGCTGTTGAATTTCTCTACCTCCCTCCCTTGAAACCTCACTCTCCCTCCCTCCATTCCTTGCTCCCTCTATCTCTCAGACTCTTTCTTCTTTATCTCTATCCATATCACTCAACTATATGTGTCTTAAAATTCTAATCCACACACTCCTTCTCTACCTCTCTACCTCACACTTCCCTCTCTATCTTCATAGCTAAAATATAAAAGACTTAAAATCCTATCCATTGAAAAATCTCTCTCTCTCTCTCTCTCTCTCTCTCTCTCTCTCTCTCTCTCTCCTTAGCGGATCGCCACGACGGACGTCTGCAGCATAGCTTTCTGGCACTAACATAATGTCAATACTCAGGGAAAGTGATTCGAATGGGGCACAAAGACTCTATGAGATGGTCAATCTCATGAAGTGAACCTTAACAAACAAACACACTAGCTCAACAAGCAAACATACACTCAATGATCAGGGAAATCTACCTATGTCCTTTCTCATAGCTCTAGGTCATCACGCCATTCCGGCACTCGAACGGACTCGAAATGCAACAAAACTTAGGAGGAGGTCTAGGACACCTAGGGGCACTATCCTAGCAAGTCTGGTCGCAATCTGACAAGGTACCAAAATCACGATCCATCATGAAAAAGGTCCTGAAAACTGCAACAGAACTATCCAGAAAGGTCGCCCTATGGTCTAGGAACACTCTCCTATGGTCAAAACGACTATAAACAATGATTTAAGCACTGAAATCTGCAATTATAGCTCACAGACGTGTAGTCGCAAACCACAAAAAAATTGACAATGCTTACACTTAAATTAAAGAGCAAAGAGAGAGGAACACAATGCAAGTTGATGAATCAAAAATAGAACCAAATCATTAGTTGCGTCGATTACAAGTTTGGAGCAGCTCATAGCTTGAGCGTATGTTTTTTGAGCTCCCACCTCTTCTAAAGATAGCCCTCCTTTCACATTACAATCATTGACCTTTATACCTAGGGCTTTCTAAATGGCCAGTGGCCGGCTCACATGGACCTTTACAAATATCATTACAACATTACAACTCAGGGGATCGATTGCTACTCTAGAATTAGGATTTATAGAGAGTATTACTACACTAGCTTGGTAAAATAATAAATTATAAATGTGGTGTTTGGCTACGTGTTCGACCAATTGGGTGTCCGTTTGATCTGTCCTCAAACATTCTCCCCTTCCTAATTCGTGTCGTCCCTTGACACGACCTTGTGCAGTCTTGTCATAGGGTTGTCTTCAGCTTTGTCTTCAAGGTTGGTCTTCAGCTTGGGAAGTGCTTTGTCACTGATGACACTCCCCCCTTCCTTGAGTGATTCATATCTTTCGTGTTGTTGATACGTGATTTGAGCGTGATTGTTGAGGCAACTTTTGTTCTTGTTGCGCATTCTCCTCTTTGTTGCCAGTCTTGGCCTCCGGGAAGATGGATGTTGATGTGTCTGAGCTTAAAGAACTGAAATTCTTTGGGGTGTGGACTTTCTGATGGATTTTCTTTCAAGGTCCATTGCAATTTGAGTTGTCTGCAATAGGTCACCAATGTTGAAGCACTGTGTGAGCTACTTTTGATTGTTGTGGATAACTCGCTTGCTAAATTTCTCATTGCTTGTCGTTGTAGGCCATTCTTTGACTTTCCATTGTTGCTTGGAGCTTTGTTGTTGCCCTTGAATATAAAAGATGCTCTTGATAAGCATATGGAGACTTGCTATTTTTTCTCCAAGTCGTTGTTGATTAATTTGGGAAGACACTTCCTTATTGATGATGTAGAAGGAATATATACAAGAAGTCGATGATGAGGGTGTCTAGATTAGGGTCTTAAAACCTGGATGACCAAAGGGAAAAAACCCTCTGGGAAAAAAGTGCCTTTGGTATACGCTCTTATTGGAGTTGAGCATTTGGACTTGAAGTACCTGTCATGCAAGATGAGTGCTTGGGAGAAACAAAGGAAGAGTGCCTAATGCAAGTGCCAATTATGGGACACTCTATATGCATATGAAAATTTGTCGAACAAAAGCATGTAGTGTAAGAGATGGAGTTGATGGGTGCTTCAAGGAACAAATGTAGCACATGTGACATCAAAGGATGTCTCAATAGCTTCCACATTTCCAAGAAGGGTTTTTGATGTAGAAGCTTCTCCACTCATACCTTACTGTGCTGAGTGCGTGAGTATCTTTTGGACTTCCTCCTTCACTTACCACTATACTAAAATGAATTCGACTCTTATGCTCACCTATACCAACGTGAGCGACACAACATAAATATGCTCAACTCTTCCAGCGTGAGCATTACCTAGAATAGCTAAGACTCTTAGACCACAGAGAATATTACATGAAGCTTTGGGACTAACGCCTTGCTCATTTAGTGGCTTAGCTGCCTTGTTCGTGTTCTTGTCTTGATCTTGTGCTTGTTGAAGATTCTTCGTTGAACTTGGAATCTTTTCTCCTTCATTTGCTTTCATTTGCACTTTTTCTAGAGTCTCCTTCTTTGAAATAGCTTTTGTCGATTCTTCAGGTATGTCAATGATGACATATTCTCATTGTTGCTCTGCTTCCTTCATGTGCACTTTGGCATCATGCTCCATGATGTAGCTATTTGTCTCATCTTTTCTGCTTTCACTCTTGTTAGCTTCCTTCAACACCTTTATCGTAAATAGGGGAGTCATATCATACCCTTCCTCATCGTAGAATTTAGTCGGGGTCACCTCATTCACACACACATCAAGAGTCACTTGTATTTGATCCCATCCAAAGGGTTCAAATAACTCCTCTGGAAATGGTTCTGGTACATATGCCTCATCTTAACGCTCTAGGATGCAATCTTGCTTTCTAAGACTTCCACTCTCAGGAGCTCCGTACATCCAAATATGCGCTTTGCTTTCCAAATCAGTTGTGGAGTTTAAGTCTTCCCCCGGGGTTCATACTACATCTTTATAACTATGATTTGTGACACTGATCATAGTGACATCCTTGTGTCTCAAGTAGATATAGTCATAGCCCCAGTCTTGTATCATTTTGAGCTGACGCATGAATGGTCTGCCCTATATGATATCAAAGTTGCTGCTCTTGTCAAAATCCATTATGGCAAAGGTGTGCTCATACTCGATGCCAAATGAGGATACAATGATTTGTTCTAATATTCCAATCGGTTTCTCCATGTATCCATCAACTGATTGCCGTTTCATTCGAGTTTTCCTAAGAGCAGTCTTTCCCCATTTTTTCCATACCTCTTTGGTTGCAATGGCAATTCCTGCCCCACTATCTAATATAGCAACCGTCTTTACTCCTTTGTACTCAAGTGGTAAGGTGGTGTTTCCTTTGTCTCCTTCATAGTAGTCACCACCTTGTTTACCGGTACTGGCTTTGTCTGTCGCTTCTTCGGCGAGGTGTCATCCATGTTTTTGTTCGCAAGTTGGTCATGAGAAGGTATTTTCAACCCCATTTTTTCCAAGTGTTTGCCCATTTGGCTCGATAGATGCGGTCTAATTTTTAGTAGCTCTGAGAGATAAAGTGTGCATTGTATAGGGGAAGACATCAATCCATGCAAGCTCTTGGTATCCATCATTTTTGGTGTGGCTTTCCACTGAGAAGGTACCATTTTAACCTCCTATTTTGTTTCGAATTCTCCTATGAAAGATGGCAACATCCTTAGGGAGCGTGGTTTACTCTCTTTAGATGCGACAGACCTGACATCCCCATATAGAGATCTTATATCCATTGGGAAAAAATTCGTGATCCATGTTTATCTCAGGGATATGTGCTGACTGTAAGGTAGCACTACCATCTTTTTGGTTTCTGATTGATTCCCACAAAGATTGTGGCCACGGTTCTTCTACCTCTGGAATAGGCATCACTGCTTGTGAGCCCACCCCATTTGTGGTATTGGCTACTTCCCTTGTATCTAAAGGTGCCTCAACTCTCGACCCTCCTTGGTCTCTGTTTACAATACCCTAGCTCTCCAATTCTTGGACTTTATCGCGGATTAGAACCTCCATTTTTGGAGCATCTGGAACATGTGGTTCAATAAGAGCTTGGGCCTTGTGGATAAGCTCTTTGCACATTTGTAACCTCTATTTTTCATTCCCTGGATGAGGGTACGTTAGCCATCTATCCTCTTGGGTTTGGTTGGGTTTTAGCCTAGCTTCATAAGCTTTCAAGATTGCATCCAAAGGTTCAACCACTTTGTCTACCAAGACTGAACCTCTCGAGTTAGTCTTTGACTCTTTAGGTCCCATTGTGTTTTTGTTCCTTTCTTGCTCTTGTCTAAGCTGCTCTCTTGTTTGATTCAGTTCAGTTTCCAAAGTAGCTTTCTCCTTCAGCCTCTTCAATTTCATTTTGTCCCGTCTGCCTTTCCATGATCTTCTTTCGAAGCTTCTCACTGGTTTGTTCTCAAATTCTGTTTGAATAGGCAATGTGGCTTTTTCAGTTGGTTTGTTTTTGGTAGCTTCTTGAGCTTGAGTTCGAGTCATCACGTTTAAAGGAATGGTGGGTTCTACCTCGGATCGGCTTGAAGAAGGCATCATGCCTACAACATTCATTGTTGCTTTCCCTTTGTAGTCTGGATTTTTAGCACAATGTTGGCGTAGATCCCACAACGTTCACAGAACAGAAATAATTCTATTTGTGGACCCTTGTTTGGACAACTTCGTGCCCACACTCATAGCATGGACCTTCTTGTTTTACAGCTGGTGATCTAGCTAATGGTTGTTCTTTCCTTGTGAGGATGTTCTTTGAACCATACTCCTGATGATTGGCTATGAACATGAGCTTATTCGTATCCATGGAGTACTGATTTCTCATAGGTTGTGGAACATATGTTGGTTGAGCGTAGTTGACTATCACTCTCCTATCATTTAAAAGTGGTGGTTGTTGCCCTAACACACGTGGCTTTGGTTGAGAAACTATCCACAAATAAAGAGAGAGCTATGGGGTATGGTTACAGCCTTGAAAAATGGAAAAGAGTACCTTATTGGTGCATGTGTGGTTGTAGAAACAGATTGTCTACCACTTCTTGGGATGATTACAAGCTGCTCAACGCCAGACATTGCTATGTTGCGGTGGATTGCCTACATTAAGTCCTTAAATCCCGAGTTTAAGCACATTGCACGTAAACACAATACAGTGGCAGATATGCTATCAAGGGCAAGGTATGAAGATAAGTCACAAATGATTGACGAGGGAGATGATGTAGGCACAAAGTTCTATTCTATCTCTCATGTCAAAGGTAACAATGTTTGCATGACTAATTCACTTGAATTGTTCTTGAAAGATCTTTATGAAGGTGATTAGCTTCTTATTGGAAGCTACTCAAGTACTCTAACAAAACAAGATGATTGGTCTAAACAAGAATTCAAGAGGATACGCAGGAAAGCATATGGGTACTTTTTGAAGGATAGTTATTTGTGGAAGCATCCTAAACAAAAGGGTGCTACACCATAATGGGTTATTTGTGGAAGCATCCCAAACAAAAGGGTGCTACACCACATTGGGTTATATGTAAAAAAGAGACTCAAGTAAAGCTCATGCAAGAGTTTCATGAGAGTCTATGGGCTGGACATAGAGGTGTGTGGGCAACCTTCTCCAAGTTGAAAGAAAAATACTGGTGAAAGGGTATGTATAAAGATGTATCTCAGTTTGTAGAGTCGTGTGTAACTTGTCAAATGTATTCAAATGTCCGACATCGTGATGGATTGCACCCTACATATCCACTAGCCATGCACTATAAATGGATTGTGGATCTAGTCACAATGCCTTTAGGACTCTGGCAAATGAGATACTTGGTTCTTGCACGAGAGGACCTAACTAACCAGGTTGAAGGAAGAGCATTAAGAGCTAAAACCACAGAAGCTGTGTGAAAATTCCTTCTTGATGAGGTGATTTTTTGTTATGGTTGTGTGGGAAAAATCACTGCAGATAGAGGTGAATTGGATGCGTAAGAAGCAAGGGAGTTCATTTCTAGATTAGGAATCAAGCTTTCTCTTACTACATCTTACAACCCTGAAGGCAATGGAAAGAGTGAAAGAGGGCATCCTCCTATCATCAAAGCTTTGGCCAAGGCTTGCGAAGGAAGAGTTGGTGAGTGGCCAAAACTGTTACCATATGCTTTATGGGCTGATCGTACAACACATAGCTCAGTAACTGGCTACATGCCTGCGGAGCTAATGTATGGTCAAAAGCCAGTGATGCCGATTGAAGATACAATTCCCACATGGAATGTACTACCTTGGCAAGAGGGGGCTTAGCAGGGATGATCTCCTTGCACTGCGTATAAGGCAACTCGAGAGAAGACCTGGAGACATTGAAGCTGCAAAAGAACGACTCAAAAATGCAAGGTTGAAAAACAAGGACTACTTTGATAAGCGACATCGACTTAGGAGCGAAGCAATTGACAAAGGTGACTAGGTTTTAGTGTATGATAGTAGCCTTGATAACCAGCACACAGTCATGCGTAAGTTCTCAAAACGATGCTTTGGACCGTATGTTGTAAAGCATGTGCATGAAAATGCTACTTACAGCTTGTCTGAACTAAATGGTACAAAAGTAAAGATTCCCATTGCGAGAAAAAGGATTAAAATGTTTAAGAGAAGAGGAGACAATGATCTAGAAGATGTTGATGAGGAAGAAGAGAAAAACACGAGTGAAGATCAAAGTGAATATGAAGCTCTGGAATCATCCAGTGAAAACGAAAGCAAGGAAGATGTACAAGAGGTCTGATCTTACAAAGAGACAATGTGGCACATACCGGAGGATGTGCAGGTTTAGAGGGGGTGGATGTCGTGCTGTGGCACATATATAGTGGGAACGGGCATTAAACGATTTATCTTGTGACTTTTTGATGCATAAGTATACTTCATATAATACTCATATGCATAAATAAAAGCTTTCTACCATACCTTAGTATTACCTTTGAAGTAATATAAATGTACATTACTATTAGAAAGTACTGCAAGAGAAGTATCAATGATTGTGCCTCTTTTTGTCTGGGGAAAAAGCATTTGTATATTTCTTCTAATATCTCAGCTATACCCTACCATATATAAATTATTTTCTTCTTTTCACATTTATTTAATAATATAACCCTTCAATAATGCATACCTTCTTGGATACATACAAGAGGGAAGGGCCTACTAGAAGACTTTATGAAAAGGAAGATCCAAAGCTTCTTGGACCATCCCAATTTGAAACTACTGACCTAAGGGCATGGAGAAAAGACCAAAACCAATTCAAGCTCTTTTAGTAGGCCAAATTTGCCTTTTGAAGCATGTCAATCCGAGTTACAGGTCAAAAGCTACAAGGAAACCAGTGAAAAACCCTCTCACAACTACACTGCAAGAAGAGATGGTAAACATGTGAATCAAGTGAAAAGAGGTAATCTTGGTCTTTTTCCATAAAATAAGAAATTTGGAGGATAAAAGACACAAGCATGTGAATGTGACACCGCAAAGATGCCTTGAAGGACAAGACACACAAGTTGGGACCCTGCTGGAGCCACACAGAAGATGCCTAGGTGGGGCCTACATACATCATGCACCCACATGGAGCCTCAACGACCAAAAATGATGAATTTCATGATATTTTGAGTCCTAATATTGCCCATTTTAAAAAATATCCAAAGAACATTTGATTTGGGCTAACTCTTTAGCCTAATCAAGTGATTATGTAAAACATGGCTCCCTCACCTATAAAAAGGGCAACCTTCTCTTCATTGGGGCAAGTTACGAGTGAGTGAAAATAGCTCAATTCCATAGTGACACACTCATGTTAGTGCCACACTTTCTCTTGAAGAAAGGCTGAAGTCTTGCCCCATCTTCTCTCCCCATTAAGGTGGTGGCGATTGCTCTCATGTAATATATATGTTGCTAGTTTTACTTTCATTTGCATATCTAGTCCAATACTTGTTTCTAACTCTATCTCTATCTCTCATTATCTATCTTTAATACCACCACCACACTTAGATCTATCTCTAATTCTATCTTACTCCTCCTTTGATCTCTCTTGTTGTGTCCTAATTGTTTCATTGGAAGGTATTCAAGCAGCAACATTGTCAATGTAATGAGTTCAACCTTCTTGTGGGAAACAATTATGAGCACAAGGTTAGTAACCATATCTTCATCTTCCACAAGCATCTCTCTCTCTTAAGGTTCTCATTCTCTTCCACAAACTCTAGAATCTCCTTGCTACAGGTACTTCTCTCCCCGCAATATCCTTATTGCCTAAGGGCAACAATAGGGCTTGGGAGAGAAACTCTCTTCTTCTCCTCCTTTCACTTCTTTCACACCTTTATCTTTGAACATACTAAGTATATCATTGATGAATAACCATAATCCACATAGAGGTAATTTCTTTCACTTTCATTCAGTGCAATCTATTAGGGTCAACATTTGGATTAGTCGAAAGATTCACTTTCAGCAACGCATAGTGTTTCTATTTGGTCCTGAAAGGCTCAACGAAATACTTCTCTCACCGGATCCCATCATACTACCTATTATTGACTATAACTTCTCTTTTGATGTGAGTGTGGTTATTTTATTATGAATCAAGAGGATTTGTACTCACAACTAATCCCCATCGCTAAACAAAACATATACATTATAGTAAGCACAAAGCTACAGTTCCAAAGAGCAATCCGTAGCTTATTTGGACAACAAAGATTAAATATCATTAACTCATCCATTAACCCTTTTATCCTACCCATGATACGATATGATCGTAATCTCGATGTTTTCATTTTTGTTTTGTTCTGACTCTTTTTCATGAGATCTCTCCATCACGTGTGTGTTTGTAAGGAAAAGTGAGCGGCTTCTTTGGCTACATTTCTTCTTTAGCTCTAGAAGCTATGTTATCTACATCTTAGCTCTTTCTCATAACCATTGAGCTTCCTCACAAAATCTCACAGCAAGAGGCCCGGTGCCTTCCTGCCAAGACCGCGTACTTCTTGACAACGACTAGTAGTGCCTCATATCCGAAGAGTGAATCAACAAAAAAGAGATATTTTCAAACTCCTTGGGAACCAATCATTGATCATGTGGTCGAGGGAGTGATTAGAAGAATAAACCAAGGCTACATAGAGAACTCGATTGTACAACAACCTCAATTGAGGATATATAATACTTGTGGAGGGGATCATCCCACTCCATGGTGTAACTGCACTTGTTGTAGAGACTCTTTGACATTATGTTTATTTCTGAACCATGGTCAATCAAGGCAACAAATGGCTCTTCAAGATCACCTACCTTGACCAAAGTTTCTGTAGTAGCCCTTGCCCAGTGACTTCGTGAATAGTAGCTCCTAGGAATATCTTCAACTTCTTCATCATCATTTGAGAAACGCACTAGCTTCACTCTCCCACTAGATTGGTAGCATCCCACCACAGCTCCATCATCCTCCTTATTTTGCAGTTGCATCCCTTGTGTCTTTGAGGTTTCCCCTTCAACCTGTGGACGAGAAACTTCAGCAAGGGTTTGCCTCTTCCTCTTGATGATGTCAATGATCTCCTCATGGAATTCATGCTTTGCAATGCCAAGAACTTCTCCCAGAGTAAACTCAATCTTGCTATTCAAGATCCTTTACTTTCTTTAAATCTATAGCAACCTCAATATCAGAGTGTATTTTATAAGTTGGGCCTTTTGTCTTACCTTTTGTTGGCTCTTTCTTCTTTCCTGTTGTAGACTCCTCCATAAGTACTTCAGGTGGAGATGCTCCTTTTGTTGAGGGTGTTTGAGAAGGCATTGAGTCACTTCTTCCCCCACTTCTAGAAGCTCTTTTGATGGTCCTTCATTAACATTCTCACGTCTGCTCTTCTCTTCTACAATTGCCTCATTTTGTTGGCATTTTGTAATGTAGGCATGCACTGACAATGAGTCCACTGGATCATTCCATCCTGTTTCTAGACGTATGCAATCACCTGCTTCATGTAGAATCTCTTTTGTAAGCTTTCCCATTTTAGCTAATTGCATGACATTTGGCCAAATTTGACCATGATGGTCACTCACCTCTTCATCACAAAAATGTTCAATTTTTACTCCATAAGTAGATGACTCAACTGAAGAACTAGCACCGGTAGTTGCCATATCTTCAACTAAGGTTTGCATTCCCCCCTTCCCAAAGTTAGTTCTTAAGGGTAGACCTGTATCTCTTAAGTGGATTTTACCATCCTTAAAAAAGACAACATATTTTGACAAAGCATCACTAAAATCATCACAATCCCTTCTTACATGGTCTGCACTATCACACCAAATACATCTATTAACAAACCCTTCTTTGGGCTGTTGTCTTTGCCTAGGAAGTGGCCCTGATGGTGTGCCTTTTTCTTCAAGCTTTGCAAGTTTCACCTTCAAGTCACGCATTCCCTTCACAAGTTCATCTAGCACAGACTCATCAAACTTAGGAGATATAGAAGTAGGCTTTACCATTTTGTCAGAAGTTGAGGTTGAAGGACTTGTAGTGTTTACTACCATCTTGTCCCTTCTTCTTTGTCGTTTGGCAAGCAACGAGACAACACCTTCAACTTCATTCCAGTCGGTCTTTAGTCCTTGCTCAACATCTTTATCTTGAAGGAGAAGCTCCAAATTTTCTTGAAACTCTTTTCCTGCGGATTAGATCTGTCTTCTCTGCATCCAGTGGGGCCCTTTCTGTCCTGGTGAGTTGTGCATAGCGCAACTCAAATTCCCTAAGTAGCTCTGCTATTGATAGTCCTTGCTTTCGCTTGACTACCCATTCTAAGAATGTCCTTTTGGTCACTCTCTCCGAGTCTTCCATGAAATATTCCTCCTTTAAAGCTACTTTGAGCTCTTCACAATTTCTCCCATGCCCATCTTTAATTGCCCTAACATGCTCCCTAATTTCTGGAGCAACAACTAGCTCAAAGCTTTGAATCATCTCACCTTCTGACACGCGATGCAACTCGATCTCCTTCACATACTCGCATAAGTACTTGGTTACATCTTTGCCATTGAACTGATCCATTCTGTTGACGACCGCTTGTATGGCCTTCGTTGCTGAAATCTCCCTTCTTTCAGAAGCATGTTGTTGTTGCATGAACATTGCAAATGCTTGAAACATTTGCATTGTTGCTGGGTCAAAATGCATATCATGTTGCTCAACATGATCACCCATGGTTACACACAAAATCTCACCCTGGCAGTTTCACGTCGGGTTCACCAAAAATATGTCAAGAAGTAGGCGGTCTTGCCAGGAAGGCACCGGGCCTCTTGCTGTGAGAGTTTGTGAGGAAGCTCAAGGGTTATGAGAAAGAGCTAAGATGTAGATAACATAGCTTCTAGAGCTAAAGAAGAAATGTAGCCAAAGAAGCCGCTCACTTTTCCTTACAAACACACACGTGATGGAGAGATCTCATGAAAAAGAGTCAGAACAAAACAAAAATGAAACCATCGAGATTACGATCATATTGTATCATGGGTAGGATAAAAGGGTTAATGGATGAGTTAATGATATTTAATCTTTGTTGTCCAAATAAGCTACGGATTGCTCTTTGGAACTGTAGCTTTGTGCTTACTATAATGTATATGTTTTGTCTAGCGATGGGGATTAGTTGTGAGTACAAATCCTCTTGATTCATAATAAAATAACCACACTCACATCAAAAGAGAAGTTATAGTCAATAATAGGTAGTATGATGGGATCCGGTGAGAGAAGTATTTCGTTGAGCCTTTCAGGACCAAATAGAAACACTATGCGTTGCTGAAAGTGAATCTTTCGACTAATCCAAATGTTGACCCTAATAGATTGCACTGAATGAAAGTGAAAGAAATTACCTCTATGTGGATTATGGTTATTCATCAATGATATACTTAGTATGTTCAAAGATAAAGGTGTGAAAGAAGTGAAAGGAGGAGAAGAAGAGAGTTTCTCTCCCAAGCCCTATTGTTGCCCTTAGGCAATAAGGATATTGCGGGGAGAGAAGTACCTGTAGCAAGGAGATTCTAGAGTTTGTGGAAGAGAATGAGAACCTTAAGAGAGAGAGATGCTTGTGGAAGATGAAGATATGGTTACTAACCTTGTGCTCATAATTGTTTCCCGCAAGAAGGTTGTACTCATTACATTGACAAGGTTGCTGCTTGAATACCTTCCAATGAAACAATTAGGACACAACAAGAGAGATCAAAGGAGGAGTAAGATAGAATTAGAGATAGATCTAAGTGTGGTGGTGGTATTAAAGATAGATAATGAGAGATAGAGATAGAGTTAGAGACAAGTATTGGACTAGATATGCAAATGAAAGTAAAACTAGCAACATATATCTTACATGAGAGCAATCGCCACCACCTTAATGGGGAGAGAAGATGGGGAAAGACTTCAGCCTTTCTTCAAGAGAAAGTGTCGCACTAAGATGAGTGTGTCACTATGGAATTGAGCTATTCTCACTCACTCATAACTTGCCCCAATGAAGATAAGGTTGCCCTTTTTATAGGTGAGGGAGCCATGTTTTACATAATCACTTGATTAGGCTAAAGAGTTAGCCCAAATCAAATGTTCTTTGGATATTTTTTAAAATGGGCAATATTAGGACTCAAAATATCATGAAATTCATCATTTTTGGTCGTTGAGGCTCCATGTGGGTGCATGATGTATGTAGGCCCCACCTAGGCATCTTCTGTGTGGCTCCAGCAGGGTCCCAACTTGTGTGTCTTGTCCTTCAAGGCATCTTTGCGGTGTCACATTCACATGCTTGTGTCTTTTATCCTCCAAATTTCTTATTTTATGGAAAAAGACCAAGATTACCTCTTTTCACTTGATTCACATGTTTACCATCTCTTCTTGCAGTGTAGTTGTGAGAGGGTTTTTCACTGGTTTCCTTGTAGCTTTTGACCTGTAACTCGGATTGACATGCTTCAAAAGGCAAATTTGGCCTACTAAAAGAGCTTGAATTGGTTTTGGTCTTTTCTCCATGCCCTTAGGTCAGTAGTTTCAAATTGGGATGGTCCAAGAAGCTTTGGATCTTCCTTTTCATAAAGTCTTCTAGTAGGCCCTTCCCTCTTGTATGTATCCAAGAAGGTATGCATTATTGAAGGGTTATATTATTAAATAAATGTGAAAAGAAGAAAATAATTTATATATGGTAGGGTATAGCTGAGATATTAGAAGAAATATACAAATGCTTTTCCCCCAGACAGAAAGATGCACAATCATTGATACTTCTCTTGCAGTACTTTCTAATAGTAATGTACATTTATATTACTTCAAAGGTAATACTAAGGTATGGTAGAAAGCTTTTATTTATGCATATGAGTATTATATGAAGTATACTTATGCATCAAAAATTCACAGGATAAATCGTTTAATGCCCGTTCCCACTATATACGTGCCACAGCACGACATCGTGTTATTTGTATCTTCAGTCACCTCTCTGTAGGCCTTGCAATTGTCAACTAGATAGAGAGCTTCTCTAGTGACTTGCTCAAACGTTGTGCATCCTTTCAAATGTAGGTCCTTTTTGAGAGTCTCATTTCTCAAGCCCTCTATAAAGAGAATTGATAATCTCTCATCTTGCGGTAGCTCTCTCACAGGACATCTGTCTATGTACTGTTTGAAGCGAAGCAATGCTTCTTTCACTCTCTCATTTGCTTTCTGTTTGAAAGCGTACATTTGGGACACTGTGTTATGTTTGATTCCCCTTTTTGAGAATTCCTCTACAAATTCTTGTAAGAGTTGTGCTATGTTTGGAAAATCATCTATGTTTAGAGGTTAGAACCACGTCAAAGCTGTTCCTTCTAATGTCAACCAAAATCCCTCATATTGAGTATGGAAATCCGCTATCTGTTCAGCTCTCAAAACTTGTTTGAAGAGTGAGACATGAGCATATGGATCCCCTGACCCATTGTATTTTGTCTTGACACATTGAGCCACTTGATATGGTCTTAATCGTTGGGGTTTAGTCACTAATCTAACCAATTTGTTATCTCTTGGAAAGACATCTCTCGTTTGCTCCTCTCGTCTTGGAGAGAATCCCGGTGGAATCCTCTCTGACGTGTACTCTGACATTGCTATTGGATGAAAGTAAGTAGAGATCGGAGTACCCTTGTATGTGTATTGTTTTAAGTCAATTGGATCAAAAAGTTTGTACTCACGTCCATACTTATCTACCATCAAAACTTACAGTCCATGGATATCTATATATGTGAAGGCATAGAGATTCTTATGGGTGGTCAACTCTCTAGCATTGGGTTCTACACACCTGTAGAAGATATATGGATCCCCATTTGTGAATCTATACAAGCCCTCACAAGCATAATCTGTAAGCACTCTTATTGATTCATTGGCTTTGATGAATCTCACGTTTGGTTTGTTGATTAGAGGATGTCTCTCCTCTATGTATTCTCCCAATCGCTCTGTTGAAGGCATTGCAGCATTTCTTGCGTTTTTCATGTCTCCGAGTGGCCTGGTGGTGAATGATTTGTCATGGTTAAGGCTCACTCAAAAGTCTCAAGATAGTCCTTGACAATCCCACTTTGGCTTAGTGCAACCTATCCCCTGCTGTCCCTGATAAGGTCTCTCAAAAGTCAGGAATTTGTGACTTTTTTGGTTTTTGGAAACTAGTCTTGGGGTATCGTAAAAGTTTGGATTTAGGAATCCTAGTAAAATTCAGCTCTAAAACCAAAAGCTTTCTTCCTAGCTATACCTAAATCAATTTGGAGTTGTCTATCAAAAAGTTAGAGCACTTTTGGTGAACTACACTTGAAACAACACTCAAAACAATCTTAGGACCAGAACACCGAAACTTTGGCTTGTTTCTTAGTCTTTAGAAGGTATTTTTAGCTCAAACTTGAGATTTGGGATGTACTCAAGTATGTCTATAACATCATCAACTCAGATACCCCCACTATGTTGAGAGGTACATGGATCGCCTGTCAAATTTTTTTCCCAAATTTCTTCAAATTTTCACTGTGTGTAGACAAGGTCATAAGCATGCTCTGTACCAATTTTCAGCAAATTCTGAGGTGGAGGTACATGGATCGCGATCCATGTTCAACCACATCTGGACTTGATCTCTTGGCAGCTTGTTACACTCTATGTCCACAAGCTAAATCTCAAATCTTTTTGGATTTGGACTTGGTTTGATAGGTCAAATAGTCAACACTAGGTCTGCACAATGGTTTTTGGTCTGTCACCTCTTTTTCTCCCTTTTGACCCAAATTTTCTCAATTTTTTCCAAAACTGGACTTGGGGATATGCTTTCTTGTGTAAGCACTACTGATCTGAAAAGTTCCACGTCAAGCTGTCACTAGGGTACATGGATCGCGATCCATGTTTGGAGCCCAAATTGACTTCTCTTGGTACCATCAGAGCAGTTTTCCACTGATGCTCAGTGTAACTGGTCACTTTTCACCAAAAATGGTTTTTTGGGGTACATGGATCGCAATCCATGTTCCTCCACAGATTCTTGCCAAACTTTCCAGATTGATTCTAGAGAGTATGCTAATGCCTTTGATCCACAAATTTTTGAATTTGGATTACTTTTGAGCTCTCTACCATCAAATTTTCAGAATTTCAGAGTTATGGTCATTTCAATCAAAATATGATTTTCACCCTTTTTTCCTTCAATCTTTTAGCCCAAATTTGATGGTGGTAGTTTCTACTTACCCTACTCCTAAGTACTATAATGAAACATGAAACAAAAACAAACAGAACGGTACAAAATAAAGTCGTAACGGAAAACGGTACAGCACTCTGAAAGCATAGAGAAAATTGAAGAATGAAATGCTTTTGGCTATCTCACTCACAACCCTCTTTACTTCTCAAGAATAGATCTAGCAAGTTCTCGACTTCTAAACTCTATCAAGCACTAAACCCCGTGTCTAGCTGTTTCACTGCTAAGGTGTAAATGGAATGGAGAGACAAATCTTAGAAAAAGAACGCTCTAAAATCGCACTAGGTCACTCACCATCTAAGGATCATATCCCCGGCAACGGCGCCAATGTTAGCGGATCACCGCGAGGGCGGGACGTCTGTAGCATAGCTTTCTGGCACTAACATAATGTCTTTCTATGAGATCGTCAATCTCATGAAGTGAATTTTAACAAGCAAACACACTAGCTCAACAAGCAAACCAACACTCAATGATCAGGGAAATCTACCTATGTCCTTTCTCACAGCTCTAGGTCATCACACCATTTCGGCACTCGAACGGACTCGAAATGCAACGAAACTTAGGAGGATGTCTAGGACACCTAGGGGCACTATCCTAGCAAGTCTGGTCGCAATCTGACAAAGGTACCAAAATCACGATCCATCATGAAAAAGGTCTTGAAAACTGCAATAGAACTATCCAGAAAGGTCTCCCTATGGTCCAGGAACACTCTCCTATGGTCAAAACGACTATAAACAATGGTTTAAGCACTCAAATCTGCAATTATAGCTCACAGACGTGTAGTCGCGAACCACAACAAAATTGACAATGCTTACACTTGAATTAAAGAGCAAAGAGAGAGGAACACACTACAAGTATCTGAATCGAAAATGGATTACCAAATCATTAGTTGCATCGATTACAAGTTTGGAGCAGCTCATAGCTTGAGGGTACATTTTTTGAGCTCCCACCTCTTCTAGAGATAGCCGTCCTTTCACATTACAATCATTGACCTTTATACCTAGGGCTTTCTAAATGGCTAGTGGCCGGCTCACACGGACCTTTACAAATATCATTACAACATTACAACTCAGGGGATTGATTGCTACTCTGGAATTAGGATTTACACAGAATATTACTACACTAGCTCCGCAAAATAATAAACTATAAATGTGGTGTCCGGCTACATGTTCGACCCATTGGGTGCCCGTTTGATCTGTCCTCAACCCCCCCTGCCCTGAATATCTTTGTTTAGCTTTATATCCAACGCTCTCTCCCTCCCCCTCCCGTCCATCCTCCCTATCACCCTCTCCCTCCCCCTCTATCCCTACCTCTCCAGTACTTGCTATCCATCAAACACGCCCCCCCCCCCCCCCCCCCCCCTCTCTCTATGTCTCTACCCCACACTATATCTCCCATGCACCTCTAGTTGAGAGAGCACTAGCGCTCATTCACGTAGATGCTCAAGAGAGAAGGCAAGGGAGGGAGAGAGAGAGAGAGAGAGTCAGGGAGAGGGAGGAAGATGGAACTAACCTTGGGAGTGATGATTGTCTTAAACACATAATATTTTTGATTTAAAAACAATTATTGACACCCCTTTATATAGGCTTCAAGATAGAGCTCTATCTCTTTTACCCTCATTACCATCCTCTTAAACAACTCCTCTCTACATCCACCACTCGCCTCCTAGTGCTCACCTCTGACTTAGCACAAGAGAGAGGGAGGGAGAGAGGGTTGGAGGGTGAGTGGTGTATGTATCAAGTGGGAAACCAATTTGACAAGCTTTCAATTTTACCACTTGAACACAATCAAAGAATCATACAAAAATTCTCTCTTCTATAGCTGATTACCTCTCTCTCTCTCTCTCTCTCTCACGCGCGTGCACACACACACACACACACACACACACACACACACACACACACACACACACACACACACACACACACACACACACACACACACACACACACACACACACACACACACACACACACACACACACACACACACACACACACACATCAACTTGGCTGAGCACTAGTGCTCACTAAGTTTGATGTTAACGATAGTTAATGTGTGTGTATGTGTGTGTGTGTGTGTGTGTGTGTGTGTGTGTGAGAGAGAGAGAGAGAGAGAGAGAGAGAGAGAGAGAGAGAGAGAGAGAGAGAGAGAGAGAGAGAGAGAGAGAGAGAGAGAGAGAGAGTATGTGATGGTACCTTAAGAGCCTTTGTATTCTCCTCTATTAAAAGGTATTCTCTGCCAAAAAATTGTTACCCAATACCTATTTAGATAGGCTCTCTTAAAAGCAAACATGCTTTTAATTTTTGTAAAGCTTCATAGGTTGCTTTTTTTGGAAAATTTGTCTTCCTCCGTCCCTCTCTCTCACCCTTTTTCCATCATCCTCTCTCTCATGCATTGTAGCCTAGCAAGCGCTAGCGCTCATCGTAGAAATCCTCTCTCTCATGTGTTGTATCCAAGCAAGTGCTAGCACTCACTGTAGGATGCAGCATGAGAGAATAGAACTGATGCATCATGAGAAAGCATTGAACTTTGTTTTTGAAAAAAACTATAATTGAGTGCCTGAGTGCTAGCGCTCGTTGGATGCTACATATAGCCAGTGAACAAAGGTAAGAGAGAGAGAGGGCGATATATATATATATATATATATATATATATATATATATATATATATATATATATATATAGAGAGAGAGAGAGAGAGAGAGAGAGAGAGAGAGAGAGAGAGAGAGAGAGAGAGAGAGAGAGAGAGAGAGAGAGAGAGAGAGAGAGAGTTCTATTATTGTCCTCGGAGGTCAAATATGACCTATGGGACCAAATGAACATGTCACATGGTGTGAGTGGAGGTCATAAATGACTCTTGATGCTCAAAAATGACTGAAATGAGCATCGCAATAGAGAGTCCACATTGTGGTTGGGAGAGGAAGGTATCTAGGGAGAGCTCATGGCTGAATATATGGGGAAAAGAGGACCTAATGTGGTCAAAAGCTGAGCACTCAAGTAGTGTGTGGTACTCACTCTTTCGCACTTGACGAGGGCATAAGGTGCAAAGTCAATGAGACTCCTTGCCAGTGCCCCAACGTCCTGTCTTGCAGCGTAGAGAATGGGAGCTAAGACGAATGGAGGCAATGGTGCGGATCGCACTCAACGGGATGGGCTCAAGGATGTAGGGATGGGTTTGGTTGCCTTGTTCGGAGAAGAAGAGATATTTGTAGTTTGGGGCAACGTGTGTGGCATAATGGCTGAAGCGAGAACCTCCAGATTTCTCCCAAGCCATGATACATTGGTGTTGTAAGAAGGCCTCATTAACTTGGGAGTCGATCGATGCATCCTTGACCAAGTGACATGCATCCCATCTTCCAAACCATTTCTTGATGTCAAGCATCCACCCCGAACTTAGTATTTTGCTCTTGCATGTCTTTTGGACCTTTTGACTTGCTTCATATGGATTCTAGGAAGTCGATGCAAAGGGTTACATTGTGTCTTAAGCATGTACTCCACAACCCTTTGCATGCCCAAGACCTCAATGGGAAGCAATCCGGACTCAAGAAGTAAGAGCATGTAGGGTGTTTGTGTCTTGACTTGGAGAAAGTTGGTGAGAAAACGCTTTTGAACATTCTCAAACTCTTTCCAAGTAGACTTCCTGATGCTTCCACCCCACACCTCCACTCCATAAAGAAGCACCGGTGTCACCAATGTTTCAAAGAGGTACTTTTTGAGAGCCCCACACTTGATCTTTTCAGCATTGCACATGTTCTCAAATGCATAATAAGCCCTCTTTCCGGCTTCCAAGCGACGCATTGCACAATCCTTCCATTTATGATTGGATAGAACCTCAAGGCCAAGGTCCTTGAAGTGATCTACCACTTCAAGTTGCTCATTGTTGTATACAATGCATGGATTTTCATCATTGAGTGTCTTTACAAGCATAACCTTGGTTTTGGATCCATTCACAATCAGCCCGCTATGTAGGCAAAAGCATTCCAAGACACTCATAAGCTTTTGTGCATCTTCTAAGGTATGTGCCAAGAGCACTACATCATCGGAATAAAGCAAAAGCATGATCACCGCATTTCCGATCTTAACCTCTTCTATGCCTTCTTGCTGCATAAAATCAAGAACCATGCATTCCAATTCATCAATGAGTAGCCCAAAGAGGTTTGGGGAAAGTGGGCATCCTTGTTTGACACCAATGGTGCTTGCAAAAAATTCTAAAATTCCATCTCCCATATGTAATCGACATATCACTTTTTGGTAGATGCGAAAGACTGCATGCATAAATTCTCTGGGCACTTGAAGGCTTTGCATACGTCTCCAAAGATTTCCTCGCGGTACCATGTCAAAAGCTTTTTTGAAATCCACAAAGCAACAATACAACTTTTTTCCTTTCAATCGAGACGCTTCCTAAAGAACTCGAAGAGTGACAAGGTGATCAATAGTGCTATAATGCTTTCAAAAACCTGCTTGGCCAAGCGCACGTTTGCCATTCTTTTCAGCCCATTCACTTATCTTCATCTCCATGATACATCCACATAGCTTTGCCATCAAGGAACCAACCATTATAGTGCGATAGTTGTTCACATTGTTTACATCTCCTGCTTTGTGCAAAGGTTTGATCCAATTTTCACTCCAATCATTGAGGCATGCCATGCTGAAGTGCAAGGTTAAACATATCGCATATCCAATATCGTGTTTTCTTGCTTGTCCATTTAATCATGAGAGAGAGAGAGAGAGAGAGAGAGAGAGAGAGAGAGAGAGAGAGAGAGAGAATGATAGAGTGATTGGGTGAGAGATTGATTGGGAAGAGAGCTAGAGAGGATAGCAAGAGAGAGAGAGAGAGAGATTGATAGAGCTATGGAGAGAGAGAGAGAGAGAGAGAGAGAGAGAGAGAGAGAGAGAGAGAGAGAGAGAGAGAGAGAGAGAGAGAGATTTAATTATCATCCCCACGGAGGTCCGAGATGACCTATGGGACCAAAACAAAACATTACATCCGTTCTTGTGGGGTGGAGATGCTAGATACATATCAATTAGGGACTGAGGGTCCATTAAAGGGGAAGGAAAAAGCGTAGGAACAAGCAAAATCAAAACCTAAGCGGTGTCAGGTGGAGGAAAAGTTGGCTTGGGAGTTCTAAACTCCTAAATGATGGCTTTACCACCACGGTAGACTGCCCATTTACCTCATTTACAAGCTTCATGCATCTTCTTGAGCCTTCTTGCTTTATGCTTGAGTTGGTTTGTAGTCAATTCCTCATCAATCCAAAGCTTTGTCCCGTTGAGGTGGTAGGATTGGTGTAGCAGCTTTGTCCGTTCTTCTTTGTTTTTGAAAGTGAGGATGCATTGGCCAGGTGTTACACACCTATGCATGTCGTCAATCCAAGAGACAATGTCGGGCTTGATGTTGATTGGTTGAAGAGTGTCATTGAGCTTGGTGATGGCTTCTTCAAGGGTGTCGTCCTCTGTGCACCATGGTGAGGAGAGTCCTCCAATTCTAATCTTGAGGGCAAGGGATTCTTGTAGGCGGAATTCTTGTAAGGCTGCTTGGATTTCATTGTCAATCTTCTTATGCACTATTGCATTCGACTTCGTGTTTTTTTGCGAGTAGAGTTTCATCCACCTTTGTAAGTGGAGCATTCTCCAAAACAAGTGCTTGGATATGAGCCTCTAGGGCCATGATCCTCGCGTCTTACGAGTGGTGGGATCCTTCCTGGGTGAAACTGCCAAGAAAACTATTGCGCGTGATGGGGGTTGGCGTGTTGTAGGAAGACATGACTCGAGTGGACCTTGAATGTAAAAAACCCTTGAAGCTTGGCTGTGTGCAAACCTGTGGGACACCATTCTTGCGGATTTTCAAATCAAAGAAGCTCTCTGTGCAAAGCTGTGGGACACCGTCACAATGACTTTCAACTTGAAATTGAAATCAGGCAGGGCATCAATGGCACAAGAAACACAACAAGTGTAGTTTGCGAAGTGTGCAAACACAATCCACAACTCACTCAGCTTATCGTGAGTAATGGTGGAGCTACATCCCTTGTGGAAAATGTGACAAAAAATTATGGAAGTGAACGTCTACCTGGTATTTTGGCTGAGGACATATTGAAATTTGAGGTGGTGCAACTAGCAAAGGTGTTGTCAAACGACACAGATGCACGAAACAAGGTTTGTGGCATCCAAAGGGTTTGAGAAGTTGCAGAAGCTGGAGGTGGACAGCGAGCTGTAACTTGTACATACACACATTTGGGAAGAAGTAATCAATGATAGCACACCATCTTTGCGCACTCGGTGCCTGTCCGCTTCTCCCTCCCTATCTTGTCTGGTGTATTTGTAATTCTACATTTCACACAATTGAGAGAGAGAGAGAGAGAGAGAGAGAGAGAGAGAGAGAGAGAGGAGAGAGAGAGAGAGAGAGAGAGAGAGAGAGAGAGAGAGAGAGAGAGAGAGAGAGAGAGAGAGAGAGAGAGAGATAGATTTTATTATCGTCCTCGGAGGTCAAATATGACCTATGGGACCAAAGTTACATGTGATGTAGTATGTGTATGGCTGATGAGTGACTCTCGATGCTCCAAAATTGTAGTGATGAGAGTCGCAATGGAGAGCCTACACTTTGGCTGGGAGAGGAAAGTGTGTAGGTCTAAGTTATGGCTGAAAATGTGAGAGAAGCAAGTTCGGATGTGATCAAAAGCTGAGAACTCTAGTAGTGTGTGGTACTCAGACTCTCGAACTTGCAGTGAGCATAATGTGCACAATCGATTTGACTCTTCTCCATTGCCCCAACGCCCTATCTCGCATCAAAGGAAATGGGAGCTAAGCCGAATTGCTGCGATAGTGCGTATCGCGGACAAGGGAATAGGCTCAAGCATGTAAGTGTGAGTACGGTTTCCTCTCTCAGCGAAGAACATGGTTTTGTAGTTGGGAGCAATATAGGTGGTGTAATGTATGAAGCGTGACCCACCGGATTTCTCCCAAGCCGTAATACATTGGCGTTGTCGAAAAGCTTCATTCACTTGAGAGTCAATTGAAGCATCATGTAGCAAGTGTAATGCATCCCATTTCCCAAACCACTTCTTTATGTCTTGCATCCATCCCGTGCTCAAGATCTTGCTTTTATGCATCTTTTGAACTTTTTTGCTTGCTTCCCATGCAATTGTAGGAAGTCGATGTGAGGGGTTTTGACGCATCTTTATCACGTACTCCACAACCCTTTCCATGCCCATAACCTTAATTGGAAGAGATCCCGACTCAAGAAGTAGGAGCATATATGGTGTTTGTGTCTTAACTTGGAGAAAGTTTGTAAGAAAATGCTTTTGGACATTCTCAAACTCTTTCCAAGTAGACTTTGAGATGCTGCCGCCCCACACTTCAACTCCATAAAGAAGAACCGGTGTCACCAATGCATCAAAAAGATACTTCTTGTGAACCCAACACTTGATGTTTCCCGCATTACACATGTTCTCAAATGCATAATATGCTCTCTTTCCCGCTTCCAAACGATGCATAGCACATTCATGCCACTTGTGATTGGATGGAACCTCAAGGCCAAGGTACTTAAAGCTCTCAACAACTTCAAGTGTCTCGTTGTTGTACACAATGCATGGCTTCTCCTTATGGTTGGTTTTCACAAGCATAACCTTTTTTTTGGATTCATTTACAATGAGCCCACTATGCAAGCAAAAGTTCTCAAGGACAACCATAAGCTTTTGTGCATCTTCTAAAGTGTGTGCTAGAAGCACTACATCATCCGCATACAACAAAAGCATGATTACCGCATTGCAAATAGTGACCTCTTCAATGCCTTCTTCTTGCATAAAGTCAAGTACCATTTGTTCCAATTGATCGATGCATAGACCAAAGAGAGTTGGTGACAATGGACATCCTTGTTTAACCCCAATAGTGCTTACAAAAATTTCTGAAATTTCTCTTCCCATGTGCAATTGATAAATCACCTTCTCATAGATTCGAGAAATTGCAAGCATAAACTCACTTGGCACTTGGAGTTCTTCCATCCTTCTCCACAAATTGTTACGTGGAATCATATCAAAGGCTTTCTTAAAGTCCACAAAACAACAATACAATCGCTTGCCTTTCAACCGACATTCCTCCATGAGAGCACGAAGAGTGATAAGATGATCAATGGTGCTATGGCATCGACGAAAACCCGCTTGTCCCTTTGCATGCTTGTCATTCTCTTCAGCCCAATCACTCAATTTCATCTCTATTATGCACCCAAACAACTTTGCCATAAGAGACCCAATCATTATAGTCCGGTAGTTGCTTACATTCTTTACATCCCCTCCTTTATGCAAAGGCTTAACCCAATTAGTATTCCAATCATAAGGCATACCATGTTGAAGTGCAAGGTTGAACATATCACACATCCACTCATGGGTAAAATCTCCCGTCCATTTGATCATCTCCGGCTTGATACCTTGAAGATCTCCCGCTTTGCGAGTGGCCAACTTTTCAAGCCCACCGCATACATCCTCAATAGTAAAAAAAGACGGCATACATGGGAGTGAACCATAAAATGACATTTTTTCAGTATTTGCTTGCTCATATAATTGCCTACAATGTGTGTACATATCCACTAGACTCAAGTTACCAAAATTCTCAACCCGCTTGCCTCTCAAGTTTCTCCAAAATCTTCCACATGCATGTGCCTTTTCTTGGACTTGAAATTCTTGTTGCTTTACTTCCCATCTTCTTCTCTTCTTTTGAATCAATGCCTTGTATGTATGCAAATGACTTTGATAGTTGTCTTTGTCCATAGTTGCATCAAGCTTTATCAAGGACTTTCGAGCATCTTGACATTCTTTATCAAACCACCTTTTGCGTGATCTATCTTTGTTGATACCATGGAGATGCTTTATGGCAAATCATTCTTCCGCACAAGAACAAATAGCTTTCTTGAAAGCTTCCCATTTAGTTTCCAATGGTGCATCACATTGAAGCTTTGTCATCCATAATTTTTGCTCAACCATTTCAATGTACATTGGTGCCCGTTTGAAATCCATACATAGTGATAACTTCTCTTTCCTTTGGCTGAGATTATCATGCTTAGTTGCTTCTCCACATGAAAGATCAATACATAAGGTGCGATGGTCGGATTCCGGGGTCCATTGACCAAACATAAAACTCTTTATGTGATACATGATGGCTTCAGAGAGTAGCATATAGTCAATCACACTATCCCCATTATGTCTCCTACATGTAAATCCATTGGTTCCACTCCACAAAGATACACCATTGGCAATGAGCATACCCGTGCTATTACACATGTGTAAAAGTAACTTTCCATAGTGATCCGGCTCTTTCTCATCCATTGAAGTACGATCATACAAGTGAACTTCCTCCAACTCCCTTGAAATGTATGGCATATCAAATTGTTGAGTATCATGTTGCGATGTTTTTGTGCGAGCATTCATATCCCCAAATACAATAACATCACCTTCACCTTTGAAATAAGCAATGTCCTCTTCCAAATCAGAAAATGGTTGATCTCTATCCATGCAAGCATAAAAGGGAGAATCATGATGAGGAATGTAGCAACCGGCTACAAAAATGGGTGCTCTTTTTGGTGTCATAATTTTCAGCCATACATAACGTTTGTACTTGTCATCTTTCACAATTGATACAAAATCTTCCAATCCTTTCTTAACCATACATGCTAATCCTCCTTGTCCTCTTCGTTGCTTGAGATTCTTTGACCACATCAATGAATGTACATTGTAATCCTCCAAGCCGTTAATCCTTTGTGTATCATGCTCCCAAGTTTCAACAAGAAGTACAACATCGGCTTTGCTTGTTAGTTCATCAATGCCAACCTCCGCATTCCATGGGTATCCATTACAATTCCAAAAACATATTTTCAATTGTAACTCGGTCTCATAGGTCACGCATCCCTATTTGCTTGAGAGACTTGCCTCCTCCTTGGGCACATTTTCTTCATGAGAGATCTCCTTGTTTTTATTATTCTTTTCCTCATATGCCTTGCGACGTATATTTTGTTGCTTAATAGTGTGATCTTCACATACAAAACATTTTGTATCCCTCAAATAGATCCAACTATTATCAAGGATAATCTTTCGCTTGGTCTCATCCGGCATGGTGCATACAATTGGCCGTTCTCCCGAGCGAGGAGCTCCTTGCTTCCCCACTCTATGTGCTCCATAGACCATAACTCCGGACATGCCAAAGTGGGTTTTGAAGAAATCTTCAATAACAATGGCAAGAGAAGGAAGTGTCTCTAACTTCTCTTCGGGAATTCCACGAATAACAATGTTCTTGGAATGTCGCTCCCGTTCCTTCAACTCCTCCACATCCACATTCTCAACATTCTTTGTTTGAACCATAGCTTGCATGACAGAGGAATTAGAAACCACATTGCTACCACATACATCAGCCCAAGACTTGTTTGTGCATACATTTTTCATGTCGCATACATTCCGGATCATAGTGTCAAATTTCTCCTCTTTCAATACATGGTCATGCTCTACTTTGCTCATCCGCTCCTTCAAAGCATTCAAGTCCACAAGAGAGCGTTTACATTCCTTGACTTCCTCTTCAAGTTGCATCAAACGTGTTGTTTGCATCTCAAGTGTCCTCTTGAGATTCTCATTCTCAACCACAAGTACCCT